>NC_081351.1:63478626-63611513 GCF_029784015.1 Lycium ferocissimum
GACTTCGGTTATGATTTGTTTTACGTATTTTTGCGCACACCGCCTCGATACGTATTCCGTGCGGCCCCACTTTCTTCGGGGCGGCGTTTCGCGCGCGGTGCCCCTTGAATGAGTAGATGACATTAGCGGAAAACGTTCCGGAGTTTGGATTAGCGAGCTGTTCACTCGGTGCGCCGATGTCGAGTGCTTTTGTATGGTATACGGAGTTAAGTTAGAGACTTTGCGAGACGGTGTCGTGTGTGTGATATATCGGTTTGTGAGCGACTGCGTGGCCCGATGTGTACTGTATGCATTATGCTACAGATTTGTTTTGTAATCGGCTATGTGGCGATATATCGATACGCGATTAAGTTATAGATTCGTTATGACTACGAGATTTTATTTGATTTGAAAAAGACGAAAAGTATGATGTTCTTTGAAAATTTTCATACGTATTTTGTCACGTTTGCGAGCCCGGTATGACTATGTGTATTACGAGAATCGAACAGGGTTCGCTCGGCCACAAGTAAGGGTCGGGTGCCCATCAGCCTGTCGGAAATTAGGGTGCTGACATAAAATTCTAAAATCTTCAAAATAAATCGAGACTCATCCGTTTGTCTCGGGAACTGCTCCACTCATCCCCGCAAGTCAAATACAGTCTAACGAAGCTAGGGGAATGGTCAACAGGGGTAAAAGGGTAAAATGCCTAAATGACCAAACGGGTCATTACAAGTATGATTAGTTTAACTACACTAAGTGTCAATTTGTGTTTATCGGGATCAACTTAAATTGAAAGAGCATGTGTTTTTGTTAAGTCTAGTCCAATTATAAAGAGCATGTTTATATATATTCATTATTAGTTAAATTTATGCTCAATTGATTTAAATCAAGTCTAGTTTAGATGTTCCATGTTAATGGAAACTGATTAATCCATATCTCGCTTAGCTAAGATAAGTAATGTGACTATGTTGTTGGTATAAACTAAACATGACTAAATATTCTCTTGTGCTATAATTGTCATATGAAGAACCTGCTGTTAGGATTCTCTCTTGGTTAATGGAGTTAGTTAAAGTTGTGACTAGATTAATTAAGTTTTAAAACAACATGTCCTATGTCTTATTTGTAGTTAGTATGGATAAATGATCATATTTTGTACACTCTAGAGACTGCCTTATCTGTTTAAGCTAATTATGAACATTAAATTTAAAAAAATGCATCTATGAAATGGTTTTATTGAGAATATTGGGGAGTTCCCTATTTGATGGATTTTGTTCCACTCACATTTAAATCACGAACAAAATTTAGTTGCAAGGAAGAAAGGAATGTAAGAGGGGTAATGTTAATCTTTTATGCTAGGTAAGATCAGTTAGGATAACAAAGCTTAAAATGAACTAGATATGTCTATCCTAAGTATAACAAGGGGTCTGGGAGGTTGTCACTTGGCCTGTGAAGAGGTATGAGTGATGTCCTAGGGTTAAGGGAATAGGAAAAGCCTTGAGTACCCACCCAGCATAGTACTGACTGCTCTAGACTAATGGGATTCCTTCCTACTGAACGACAAGATCATGGGACCCTTTATGGTTCCAAATAAGTTAAGTAATTGAAGACTAAGGATTAAGGTTTAGCTACAAACTAGAGGAAATGATCTAGGTAAACACAGGGAGAGTAAATTGACCTTTACTTTTTCCTTAGAACAAGAATGAGAACCTGCAACATAAGTCTAAATGTATATTTTGTGGTACCTCCTAATTCTATGAACATCTCACTGAGCTGCTTCCCTTTTGAACTCCTGGGTCTTGATGCTTTAGTGTGTGTTTCCTTTGTCATCTGTTAGTATGGTTCCCCAGGATATGAGCATGTTTTGACTTATATGACTTTATGTTAGCTTTGCATGACCTAAGTGTCTGTCCCAATGTGTATCTACTTCTCTCAAGAGGACAAAACACGCTACCTATCCTGTTTTATGAATGTATGCGGAACAAAACAAATAGGAAGGTAAAATACATAGTATATTTACGTGAAAACCACTCAGCTCAAAAGGTGATAAGAGCCACGACCTACAGACCTGTAGGATTTACCTCAAAATCCACTACAACTGAGCCAACAGTAAATTAAGTTACAAACTCTTCAACCTAATTCCTACAATAGTCTTGCTAGCCAAACTCTTACTAGCAAGCTATCTTCAAGTAGTAAACTCCAACTTGAAGTTATAATGTTTGTATCTACTTTAATGCTTCTATAATAAGCTGATAAAAATACAACTCGATAAACCAAACCCAATACAAGATTCTAAACTTGAGAACTGGAAAACATTATTCAGTAGAACATCTCTTTCAATCCTTCTTCTTGCACTAGGAATGCAACCCTGCATTCTTGAATATTATTGAATATATCTTCTTTGCTCAATATTCTAAATTCTCTCTTTTTGGGTGCGCAAACTTCTTCTTGGAAAGTCCTGGATATATATAGCCCTTGATGTTTCGCAGGTCAATGAATACAAAACCCTGTCCTAGTCGGTCAAGGACATGTAATAGGGTTTGTGTAGTATTTGGATTCTTGCTTTGTTGAATCTGCTTTTAATACGTGTAGAAGGCTTACTAATCCCTACAAATATGGCAAGGAATCTTTCATACCTGACTGCCAAGTTCTTTCCATAATTCTGCAAATCTAAGTTGCTATAGTACTTACCCTGGAACATATTCAGGAACCTGTTTCATCCACATAGTTTGTCTATCTCCGAATCTCTGCACTGTTTAAGATAGAACATATTCACAAATCTATTTCATCATCCCTTTCTCGTTCATAATTCTTACTTCTTCTTGAGTCTGTTTTTGGTATGGATGATGGAACATGTTGACAGACTTGTTTCATTGATTTGTGTTACTCTGTGTCTGTCTTCTTCACATGCATTTATTCATTGCTGGAATAAATCATGTGTTCAACCCTGACTCACTTTTTTACTTCTGATTTTGTTCTTTCTCTGTGATGGAATTTGTTTGGAGACCTAGTTCTTCTATTAACCTGATTCACATGCTTAGTCGTCAAACTCTTTAGCTGAACAATTTCTTCCTTCTGAACATGTGTTATAAGTTTGAGTCTGAGTTACTTCACCTCTCCTATCCTCATTTTTAGTATCTCCGTTCCTCTAGTTTTTTCATTGCTTACTTGTCTTTACATTTAAACACAGATGTCTTGCAATCTATGTTTATGTCCATTTTGTCTGCATTTGCCTCTACTGCTTTGTTGCAATGGAACAGGTCTATGGACCTGTTCTAGACCTGGTTTTTGAGCCTTGTACATTTACTTTGTCAATCTTCAAAACTTCGCACATGGCTTTATGCCAATAGTTTAAGATAGAATTGAGGCTCTTGTTTATTTCTAAAAACAGCAGTCTCCCCTTCCTTTCTCTTCTGCTTCTTTGGGTCCCTGTGTTGCTTGGTGTATAACTCTGGGAACTAATCAGTCCATGCTTTTCCTCCATATGTAACATTCCTATTCTATTATAAGTGGCTTTTCTTTTCATGTTAGATCTTGCAAACATATGTCAGAAATGGAAAGAGGAATGTGATTATGCTTTTTTAAGCTCTTATGTTTTGACTGTGCATTTTAAGCATAACTGCTTAGTTCATTTAAGGTAATATTCACTAAAAGAGAATAATTAGGGATGCATACAGGACTCATGATAGGCCAGAATACATAGATGACAACACCAGGAATGAATTAAGAATCCATTAAGAACGTGAGATCCTTGCTTGTTTTCTTTGCTCTATTTACATGAACCTGTTTCTTCTGCATAATCAAAAGGAGATATGTTATCTTGTCATGACTGATTTAACTCAATTTTTAAGGAAATGCCCTGTATTCAAAGGTCCTTCCTTTGGTCAATTAAGAAATTATGTAGTCTCCATGTATTGATCATCTTGCTGTTTACATGTGCATTGGAACTGTTTGGATCACTATCTTCATTTTACTTCTCTTGAGATTGATTCCTTTGCTTCCTAACTCAAAATGGGCGTTTTGAGTCCTAAGGCCATGTTATTTGTTTCTCTAAGTGTTAAATAATCCCATTTTTATGTATCACCATAACACCAAACCAAGTAGTTTGTGTGGCCCTTTGTTTTGCACCATACTTTGGCCCCTTTCTTGTCTAGTTGATTGCATAGTTTTGGTAATCATGGTCTGATAAGATCTCATTTAGGATTTTAATAGGTGTTAGGAACAATGCCTCAGGTGTATAAGTCACTTTATTTTGCTGAGGAGTACTCAATAGCATGGTCTAGGTGTATACATCTTTTATGAGTGGTCTAACTTGATCATCTAGTTCCTTTGCTTGCATTTAGGCATTCCCCTGCTCATGGTTTATAAAACTCCTTGTATATCGGGTCTTTCTTTAAAAGTGGGTATATACCTGATGTTGTTGTCACTTGGTTATATATAAGGACACCATAGGGTATACATCTTGAATTATAAGTGATCATTTGTTTGTTGTCTTTGCACTGTGCATCTTCCTCCGTTTAAGTTTTCCTCTAGCATTGCTTCGACTGATATGTAATGATATACCTTTGGATATACAAATGGTATATACCTATGCATGCATCCCAGTATACAGAGACGTATATCATATGTATATATGATATATGCATGGCATATTGGACCATGTTATTTGTAACTAGTTGGATCATCATTCTTCCTTTTCTTCTTTCCTTTTGTTATTTTTTTGGGTAAATAGTGACTTTCATTACCAAGGTAAATATGTACAAACAAATGAGAAACCTGTTACTACCTCCTATCCATCGTATCCTCTATACTTACTTTTTTCTATTTGCTATTCTACCTATATCAACTATATCATCACCTAAGGATAATAGTTAAGATTTTCTAGTCCTCTAACTAGCTTCTTATGCTTGTTTCCTACACAAAGCACTCCTTGCACAACCAGTCGACACACTGCTTCCACTTTTCTTTTTTTGTGCTGAAACACCCTCATGTTCCTCTCTTGCCATAGTAAGTAAACGCTACCTTAAAGTATCACACGATAGAGTTGGGATTTGACAGAGTTCCCTGCACCGTGTGTAATAGCCCACTATAGTTCTTCTCTCGAACTTAGAGCCTGTCTATGTATTTGTTGCCAAGCTAGTGAAGTTTCCCATAATCTAGCTGAGTAGGGACATCTGAAAAATAGATGATCAATGGATTCTTCATCAATTTCACATAATGGAAATTCTTTCTCAATAGCTATCCTCCACTTGACTTGTGTATCCCTTGTATACATCTCCTATTAGCCACCAGTGTCAGATGAAAAGTCCACTTGGGAAAGTGGATCCCCTTGCCTCAACCCTTTCTTAGCCTCAAAAGGTGAGCATGGTCTTACATTCAACAGAACTGAGTAGGATACAGTTTTGATGCACTCCATCACCCATTTTATATACTTTCCTGGAAAGGCTAGCCCATACAAAACTTGTTCTAAGAAGTTCCAGTCAAGTGGTCATAAGCTTTTTGCATGTCGATTTTCATTATGCACCTTAGAGAGAATGCCTTCCTTCCATATTCCTTTATCAACTCATGGCTAATGGTTATGTTATCAGTAATTGCCCTGCCTGGGACAAACGTTGATTGACAAGTATCAACTACATCAGCCATTACCATTTGCAACCTATTAGTCAACATCTTTGATATAATCTTGTATAAAATTGTACAACATGAGATTGGCCTATACTCATTGATTGAAACTGGTGCTTAACTTTGGGAATAAGTGTCACAGATGTACAATTTATGGGCTTATACATAATTCCAGTGTCAAAATATTACATGAATGCCTCAATGATGTCCTCACCTATTATATCCTGTGCTTTTTTGAAAAAATATGCATTGAGTCCATCATATCCTGGAGCCTTAGAATCATCAATGTTATACAACGCTTGTATCACCTCTTCCCTGGTTACTAGTACAATCAGGCTCCTCTGTTGTTCCCTATTCAAAGTGTATCCATCTCTGATTGTATTTGAATCCATAGCTAACAGAGTTCTTTCAGCTTGCCGTAAGAGTCCTTTATAGAATCCTATCACTTCAGCAATAATCTCTTCAGGCTTGTTCACTTGAGTCCCCTGATCAATTGTTAAAGTAATAATATGATTTTGCAAGTGCCTATTCTTCGTACTAGAAAAGAAGTAAACAATATTTGATTCACCTAATTTCAGCCATTGTACCCTGGATTTTTGTTTATATATACTCCCCTTTATTTTCCCCCATTTCTCTAGTTGACTTTTAAGGTCCCTTTATTAGCTCATAATCCTACATTTGCTGACCCATCTTGCTGGACAGTATGTAATTTAGATCTGATCTCCTTGAGCTTCTCAGTGGTGCTCCTGAATTGTGTTGTATTAAGACTCTTTTAACTCTTATTTCACTGTCTTCAGCTTCTTCCAGACTATGCTCATGCTAGTTGTTCTAGTTTGTGTCTGCCAAAATCTTGATAGAAGAGGAATAAACTTGTCATGCTCAGCCAAATAGTTAAAAAATTTAAATGGTCTTGGTTGTTCTCCTTGGCTTCTAACTACTTCCAGTTTGAGGGGTGAATGATCTGAGAGCTTTAGCTCCAGAATAGTCACCTGCTTGTCTGGCCACATGAGCATCCACTCTGCATTAATAATAGCCTTGCCAATTCTGCTATAAGTATGGTTATTGGTCCATGTATATTCCCTCCCACAAGCCTTAGCTTCCGTCATGCCAGTGTCGTTCAAAAATTCCTGAAAATCCCTTATCTCTGCATCTTATACAAGTGATCCAATTGGTCTATCCTCAGCACATAGCACTGCATTAAAATCCCCCATAGCTATATAAGGACCTTGAGTTCTATTATTGATCCGTCTAAGTTTATCCCATAAACCCTTTCTATCTTAGATAGTGTGTAACCCATATATAGCTGAGAAATTCTTATTCAATTGCTGAGCATGCACAGTAATCACTCCATGTATCAATTGGGATGATTTTGCAAGCATCGTGAACTTTAGTACCCTTGGGTCCCAGATTACCCATATCCTCTCCTTAGTAGTACGATTCACATTAGACACCCAGCTCCAGTTAGGTGTGATCTTACTAATAATATTTCCCTACTTATTTGCTTGCACCCTATGTTCAAATACAGCTATCAAACTCACCTTAAACTCCTGCATAGCCACCCTTAGCTCTCTGTGCCTATGAGCTTTATATGACCCCTAACATTTCATGTAAGGATACTCATTGAGAAATATTGGGTGGTTTGGTGCCCTCTACTGCCTCCTAAAGCTACACTAACCATATTCGCTCACACTCGCTACTTGTTGTGACTGAGATATGTCTAACCCAGTTAAAGGTCTGAAAACATTAGTCATTGTCACATTCTGTTTTGAGTGGGTATAAATTGTGGCACTTCTAGCTGCAGAGTTTCCCTTTACTGAGTTCTAACTCTCTTGTGGTGAGAGTTCAGGAAAGTCATCTACTTTTTGGCCCAAATCCTGCACCACTTCAATATTGTCACCAACATTTTGATCATCTTCCTTTATCACCTAAGCTTGTTTGCATTGAAACTAATCTCCCTTCTTGCTTTTCTGCCCAGCTGTAGCTTTAGTTACAGGATTTTTGGGTGGTTGTGGTATTTTTTTCGACTTCTTCTTGTTGTAATTATGCCCAATCATGAGGCAACTTTCACAATATTTAGGTTCCCAATCATAGGACACCTCTTGAGTGAAAATTTTGCCTCCTTGTTCCTTGACTTTAACACTTTTGGGCAATGGCTTAGTAACATCCA
This sequence comes from Lycium ferocissimum, assembly GCF_029784015.1. Classification (NCBI taxonomy): domain Eukaryota; kingdom Viridiplantae; phylum Streptophyta; class Magnoliopsida; order Solanales; family Solanaceae; genus Lycium; species Lycium ferocissimum. Next base: position 63,486,392 of record NC_081351.1, read on the forward strand.
TCTCAATTAAGAGCCTAGCAAATAAAATTCGAACATCCTTTGTTGTGCAATCATCTGCATATAGTGGATTACCAATGTGCTACCTATACTACTAAGTGAATTAGGGCTCCAACAACTCAAAGGCAAATTGGGCAATTTTACCCATAAGGGCACTATACTTAAAACCTCATCATACACATTAAAATTCATGGTCCATGCTTTAGCAATTACAGGTCTGTTGTTTATCATATGAGGTCCAGAGATAATACTTCCTGTTGTTCCTGAATGCTACTAAAGTGAATCACAAAATAGTCCTCATTATGGTAGTGTATCTGCGATGGCACCATAAAATTCCAATTCGGCTTCAAAAACCTATGCACAGCTCCAATGGATAGGGAGTTGCCAATTACATAGAGAATAATGGAATTCATCCATTTAGCACTCTCTGCCAGGACTTCCAATTCTTCTAGCTAAGTAATTTTCTCACCCTCTTGGACAATAGGTGTGATAAATTTCAAACTCATACCTCGCGAAGCTAGGTTGAATCCAGCTACTACACTAGCCCAAGTAGAGATTCCTTTGGGTGTATTTGGTGCTTATTCTGCTCCCCTAATCGGCGTGGCTACTTGTCGCACTCCTCCGGTTTTGCCATCACTCATATTACTCTTATTCCCAGTCAAATTAGCAGAGGATATGGGTATCCCCTGCTGAGGAGAATATGTTCCACTGCATCTCTGGGTCTGTACTTGAATTTCGAGCATTGTAAGCCCCTTATTGATGTTTCCCGACTTCGTCGATGCCATAGGCGTGCCTAATTTCAGTATACTAGTATCTCTGTGCATAGATCCATCTCTTGGCATCAAACTAGACCTAATTTGGATTTTTTTTAGCAAGTTCCCTTTCGAGGACTGATACAATCCCTTCCCTATCATCGTTGTTTCTGTTAGCCTAAGGTCTTCCAACGGAATCTGAGTAGCGGTCTTCCTTGGTCATCCCCTCCCCATTCCTGTCGGTGGTGCACGTTAGTATTCAGTTTCTAACATGCACCGAGAGCTAGCGTAGAGAGAGAAAGTGTGAAATTCAGTTTAGTTCGCCAATTTGTGACAGTTATTCACGTGGCCCACTTCAACTGGGCTAACTGAATTCCTCCTTTTGTTATTATTCTTACTTCATATTTGGACTGGACAGGAGAGGCACAGATGCCCCAAAGGCGGAGGTGAGAGCATGGATGGTTTCGAGTAAGAGGTAGGGGTTATTGGGGAAAGGTGATTAGACAGCCCGAGGACATGACCTTAGATAGGAGGGTTTTTCCGCATTAGGGTAGAAGGCTAGTAGATAGTAGCGTTTATCCTTTCATATTAGTAGTCACATTTGTGCTTTGATTTTACGCTACTATTTGTTATCCCGTACTTTGATTATCTTATTTTACATTGTTATTAGTTATTTGCATTCTTCGCTTTGAAATTTTAATGCTTTTATATGCTTTCTATTGAGGCCGAGGTCTTTCGGAGCGATTTTTTTTTTTGTTGTTGTTGTTATTCTTACTTACATGTATGCATAGTTATTGGGCTGGCCTATTTTTTCCTTTTTGTCCGTTTCTTCGTCAATATGTTGGGCACGACATTGTACTTGTCTCTTCTGTGTGCAATTTTAAATATTTGGGCCTGCTATGAGCGATCCTTGTTTTTTCCGCATCTTGGGCCTGCAGAATGAATTCCTACCTCTGTATATATGACCCAGTTTTTGTGTGTATTGAATATGTTCAAATGCATTTAAGTACCTTCGTATTAACCCTTCCCTACTGAATGGTTTGCTAAGTGTAGATACCGTCTAACCTCTATTTCCCTTTTTTCCTCTTCTTTGCATGGATTGTGCGTGGGCCCAACTGGGCCCAGATCTTCTTTTGTTGTTTTTGTTGGGCCAAAGACTAAACACTTGCATTAGATCGAGTATTAGCCACAATCTTGAAATCCCAGCCATGGTGAAAATGGCATGAACATTAGTAGGTGGGCTTAGTACACCCACCAACCCATTATCATTACTTTTTTGTGTTATATGAAATATTTGTGAATATTGAAACTCATAGTTAGAACCTAGTTGAAAGTAGGAAAACGATGTTGATCGTTGGAACGGATAGGAACCCAAACATATTTTTAACTTGGAACCAACGAGAAAAAATAACAAAGATGTTTCTTGTGAAATGACAAAAAATAATAATAAATGTCTTTTTTCCTTTGTAAAAACAAAAACAGAAACATTGTTATACTTGGTTTAAAATTAGCTCTTTTTACTTGGAATTTTTTTACAAAAGGATGATTTATAGAAAGAGGTTTATGTCAAAACAAGGTTTATTTTAGAAGAAGAATACAATTGGTTTAAATGGTTTTCTTTTTCGAGTATAAATCTTTTGGGCTTGGCCCACCTTAAGGTTAAATAAACAAAAGGGATTTACATTTTAGATTTGAGTTAAAGGGATTCAAATAAAGGATATGGTTGACCTTCATTTAAACAAAAAGGGTGATTTTTCATAACTTGTAAAGGGGAAAATTTGCTCAAACTTTTATATAAGTCTATGGCATATAGTGCACTTGAGCATTTTAAACTCATAAGGATAAAAATAGGATTATAACACTTTTGACTAAAATCAAGTTGAACTCTATTTAAGGGGAATCCTTACGTGTGTTTTAGTCCGAAAAGGTGGAATAAATAATTTTAAAACCTTATTTGCTTTTTCAAGAAGACCTAAGTCTTTTGAAAGGATAAAGGATTTTTAAAAACCACTTGATATGCCATGAGTTTATATGTACAATTTTAAACACATTTTAAGCAAATAATTACTAAAATCACACTTTGAAAATCGAAGGTCAACCACATTCTATGGATTCTTAATACCCGGGTGCCTAACACCTTCCTCGAGGAATCACCTGAACCCTTACCCGAACTCTGGTGCTAAAAGGTTTTTATTTTTATTTTTTTACTTAAATAAACCTTTAAAATTTGTTTCCTAATTTTTCACAAATAAATTAGGTGACGACCCTTAAAAACAATTAAATCAAAAGAGTCCACAATTATAAAGTAGCTTTTATGCCTCGCATAAAAGTGAACCATAACAATAGCACCACCTTGAGTTGTCCCACTTCATCTAATGATCGCTTCCCCTCACCCTTGGAATAATGTTTACCATGGACCTGCTTCTATTACAAGTGCTACGCGGCCATCCTACTCAACGTTGCACTATAGGATCACGGATGGTAGGTGTATCAACACTGGTGTCCAAATCGAATGCCGCTCTTGTACTAACATTGTTTTCTTCCCATGTAGAAAGGGCACCCTTAAATTCTTAGAGCTTTTCTTTGAGGTACCCAATCTTATCTGTGTTTTCTAGACAAAAGTCATAAGTTTCTTCAAATGTGCCCAATAATGGCTTGAACTTTTTATATTCCGAACTCATCTCTGGAAATCCTCCACTAAAAAAATGCTTCAAGTGCGGACGGTATACATTCCTCCGCCATCTGCGCAATATGGCGATCATGTAATAGTTCCACTCGCATATGACTGAACACCTTCATTATGTGGCAGCATATAATGCCGAATGACTCAAACTTCTTGCTTTCGCATTTGAATTCTTCCTCCCCAAACGTGTAGACAACCCTGAATAAAATATCATTGTAGTAGAAGTCGTCCCGAATAGAACAATCTTTAACATGGTGCACTACTCCATCAGGGTTTGTTTCCACTTCCGACACACGCTTGTTTACGTCAAATGTAAGATCACAGTTCAACATACGTTCTAGTTCTTTTGTCACCTCCGTATACATTGGGTGCGCAAGAGCTTTTCAGAGCTGCTCATGCCATGCAAACATACCAATACGCTTCGGTTCGGTATGCCTGTGTAACAACTCATACTTTTAAACTAAGCCGCGTCTATAACTCAGGGATCCCGGAAGCCAAAAATGAGGAGTTTAGGTCGAAAAACTAGACTCGGTTCTGCAGGTTAGTTCTACAGGTGGCATTCGACGGCTAGAGGGACGGACCGTCGATTGATCGACGGCCCATCAAAATACACCGTCCCTAGGAATCTCATTGTGCAAACTCTCTTGACTTTATCAGACTACTGACAGTACGGTCGAATCGACGGACCGTCAATGATGCACCGTCAAAATTCAAACTCAGACGGTCTAAGCAACTCGACGGACCTTCGGCACGTCGACGGATGGAATGAGAAATACGAAAATAAGAGCTTCCGTTCGTAAAATTTGTGAAAAATGTAGACTAATCTGTAGGCAGGGATGAATTATAGTAATTTGTTCTAACCCGAGACATAAACAAGACAGGGATGATCAGACTTTCCAGAAAAGCCGATGTACAAATAAAGAATCTATTTTGACATGAAATAGATATATCCATATATCTCTGACTCATATTTACGAGGGTTAACTAAAAGAAAAATAGGTTAATTACATGAGTTTCAAACTGAAATTTTGATGAATAATCTATTTATTTAGTTTTATCTTTTTTCCCACCTTCAGAAGAATAAAGCATAGGCTTTTCTACTTGTGTTAGAATTTCAAGTGCACCGTCAATCCCCCCGGACAGCAAACAGTATAAATACGACACTTCATTCTAGAAAATCAACTTTCACAATTCCCAAGCCCTAGCATGAAGGTTTTATTCTCCCATTAATCCAAAACATCAAGATAAGACATTCCCAGCCCTTCCAAGTCAATTCTAGCATGTATTCATGTAATCTAACAAGGGTTCATCATTCCTAACCTAGGGTTTTCAAGAAAACCCATCTCAAGGTTCAAAGTTCAAGCTTTTGGAATTCTATTACAAGTTTTGGAGCATTTACAGGTATGTAGGGTTTCTATCTATATGTGGGAACATCTTTGTTCTTCCCCACGCCACGTTCTTCCATGATTATACGAAAGTTCACCAAAAACTAGGGTTCTAGACATGTTCATGATAACCCTAAGTACATGTACCATGATATACCATGTTTGTAAGATTACATTATTGTGTTCTTAATATTTTATTCTGGTTATTGAGAATCTGTCCGTAAGCCATGAAAACCCATACTTTGCATTTCATGGGTTCTTACATATAAGATATGAACTATTATGCTTATTTTCATGAAAATCCTACATGTCTCCACGTTTCGTACAAGTTGTATTATATATTATCTTCATGTTGTAATACAAGAAAGAATCATGTTTACAAGCAAGTTATATAATTCATGGGCTACTACGCTGACTTTATCCATGTTCATTTTTGGGAGTTGCACAGTTTACCAAGAAGGCTCCGATAGCCTGAAACTACGTATTCCAGTGTAGGATAAGGATAGCTCCCCCCAGTTAGGATGATTCCTTCATGTTTACCCATTGTGGGTTATTGAATCCATCCATGTCATGTTCATGTCTTGTACCCTGGCAAGGTGCAAGATGGCTTAGCTGATCGGGCAGAGATCAGAAGCCACATGCTCACATGGTGGTTACATGTCGGTTATACTAAGGCTCTCCCACTTAAAATGTTTTACTCATGTTATACATATATTCATGTCAGATGATATTCATGTTCATGTTCAGTTTGCAGTTTCAGTTTCAGTTCTATTGTTTCATGTGCCATGTTTATTTCATTTAGTTGCTTTACATACCAATACAATTCAAGTATACTGACCTCCCTTTTATTTGTATGGGGGCTGCATTTCACGATACAGATTTATAGGATGACGGATCAGCACGTTAGGACTCAGCACGTATCAGCTTTTAGTGAGCCCCATTCTATTCGGGGTTTTAGTTTTAGTTATGTTTATTTCAGTCATGCAGTTAAGGTATGCCGGGGGCCTTATCTCAGTGAACAGTTTAGTAGTCAGATTCATGTCAGAGGTTTCATCGACTAGTCAGTCATATTATGTCAGATATTCAGAGTCAAATAGCCATCTTTGGCTCAGTATTTATGATAATCTGTATTCACATTTTAATAAAGTATTTCATTTACAAATATGACATCTCATGTTTATTTAGGCTCATCATGTTTAAGTTATATTCCGCTCATGTTTATGCCCCATGCTGATTCAGCAAGTCATGTGGTTCGTTCGGTCATATGCAGTAAGGCACCGAATGCCTGTTATGCCCAGGCCATGGTTCGGGGCGTGACAAAGCTTTGTATTAGAGTCTAGGTTTAAGTTTCTTAGAGAGTCTATGAAACTGTGTCCAAAGGGGGTCACTTTTATATGTCTGTGGGCCCCACACATATAAACAACTGACCACCAAGACATTTAGGATTGTCTCACTTCTTTCGTACTCTAGTTCGTGCAATTAGAGCTATGCTTTTAGGAATCCTTCTAACTCATGTGTATTACGCATTTCAGATAATGCCTCAGGAAAGAAAGTACTACAAAAAGACCACAGCTACCAGCCAGAGGGCTACCACTAAGTTACTCCAGAGGTGGAGCATCAGACTCAGAGGGTTGCAACAGATGTTGCACCTCCAACTACAGGGGGCCTGTAGAGGTCAGTCCCACCACTACTCTGAAGACCAATGCTACTGACATGGATGTTAGTGGCGCCATTCAGCTGCTCACCCAAATTGTTGCTAATCAGGCACAACGTCAGGAAACGGTTCCTAGTGCAGGTGCTAGTGGAGGGTCAAACAGCTCTAGGACCAAGTAATTTCTGAACATCAAGCCTCCAGTGTTCACCAGGTATATTAAGGTATATGATCCCCAGAATTTCATCGGTGGGATTCAGAAATTCTTTCGTGTTATGCATGCTAAGGAGACAGAGGCAGCATAGTTAGGAGGTTATCAGTTGCAGGATATTGCTCATATGTGGTATGAGATGTGGGAATAGTCCCGTGGAGAGGATGCATCTTCAGCAACTTGGGATGAGTTTGTTGATTCTTTCATTGATCACTTCCAGCCGATTGAGACTAGATAGGCGAAAGCCTTTGAATTTGAGAGACTCAGGCAGAACAGTATGAGCATGAATGAATATTATCTCACGTTTGTTTCCTTGTCTAAGTTTCCTCAATATGCTTCTTGACATGAGGGCTATAGTTAAGAGATTTGTGTTGGGCCTTACACCCGACTTTTATAGTGATGTGAATATTACTGCTCAGAACTACAAGATGACTATCACCAAGATGGTTGCCTTGGTTTTGGGCCTTAAGGACCGAATGAAAGAGGAGGAGGCTCTGTAAAAAGAGAAGGACTAGGAATTTAATAAGAGAGTTAAGTCTGTAGGTAACTTCAGTCATGGGGGAGGTGGAGGCAGAAAATCTTTCAAGACAGATCATCAGGACCCACTCCATCTGCAGCCAGTGCGCCAGCTCTAAGGTCAAGAATGATCAGAAGAGGCAGAATTTCAAGCCAACTTACTCTTATCTTAGGCTAGTGTGGGTCAGTAGGCGAATGATAATCCGGTTTGCGGCAAGTGTGGTAAGAGGCACCCAGGGGAATGTCGTATGGGCATGGACATATGCAATGGGTGTGGCCAACGGGGCTATTTTTAGAGAGATCGTCCATCAGCCAGGCAGGATACCAGTGGTAAGGTGGCTCAGTCCACAAATTTAGCAGCTCCCCGTAATTCTCAAGCCCAGTCAGGGCATGGTGCAACCAAGTATAGCAATGCGGGCGGAGGTTGAAACCGCTTGTATGCTTTAGCAGGTCGTCGGGATACAGAGCCACGTGCAGATGTTTTCACAAGTACACTAACAGTCTTCACATTCGATGTTTATGCCCTTATTGACCCAGGATTCACCTTATCTTATGTAACCCTATTTGTTGCAAAGAAATTCAGGATAGAACCAGAAAAGTTGCATGAACCCTTTGAAGTGTCTACTCCAGTTAGAGAGTCAGTTGTAGCTAGACGTATTTATAGGGGTTGCTCAGTTTTAGTCTATCACCGTAGAACCATAGCCGACTTAGCAGAGTTAGAAATGATAGACTTTGATTTAATCATGGGTATGGATTGTAGAACCAAAATTGTAAGATTGCATTTCCTAACGAACCAGTCAGAGAGTCGAAGGGCAATTCAGTAGTACCCAGGGCTAGGTTTATTTCCTATCTAAAGGCCGTAAAAAATGATTTCCAAGGGATATATCTATCACTTAGTCTGAGTCAGGGATACAGATTCCCAAACTCCAGCTCTCCAGTCCATGCTAGTTGCAAATGAGTTTCCAGAATTGTTCCCTGAAGATCTTTCCGGAGTTCCTCCTGATACGGAGATAGTCTTTGGAATTGATCTACTTCCCGGCACTAAGCCGATATCTATTCTGCCATGCAGAATGGCTCCAGCAGAGTTGAAAGAGTTAAAAGCTCAGTTAAAAGATCTTCTAGACAAGGAATTTATTAGGCCAAGTATTTCACCTTGGGGTGCGCCAGTTTGTTTGTCCGAAAGAAGGATGGTTCCTTACGCATGTACATTGACTACCGCAAGTTGAACAAAGTCACCATTAAGAACAAGTATCCTCTCCCCAGAATAGATAATTATTTCACCAACTTTAGAGTGCCCAGCGTTATTCCAAGATTGACCTCAGATCAAGTTACCATCAGTTAAAGGTTAAGGAAGTTGATATTCCTAAGATCGCTTTCAGAACCCGTTATGGTCATTTCGAATTTGTTGTCATGTCGTTTGGGTTGACAAATTCACCAGCTGCTTTCATGGATCTTATGAGTAGGGTCTTCAAGCCATATCTTGATTTATTCGTCATTGTATTTATTGATGATATTTTGGTGTATTCTCGTAGTGAGACTGGCCATGCAGAACACCTCAGAATAGTGTTGCGGATACTTCAGGATCAAAAGCTCAATGCGAAATTCTCTAAGTGTGAATTTTGGCTTATGTCCGTGGCGTTTTTAGGCCATGTAATCTCGGGTGAAGATGTTAGAGTTGACTCTCAGAAAATTGATGCTGTGAAAAGTTGGCCCAGACCCACCTCAATATTTGATATAAGAAATTTCTTGGGTCTGGCAGGCTACTATAGGCATTTCGTAGAGGGATTTTCCTCTATTTTAGCTCCTTGACTAAGTTGACTCAGAAAAAGTTTAAATTTCAGTGGTCAGATGCATGCGATAAAAGCTTTGAAGAGGTTGACTTCTGCTCCAGTTCTGATGCTGTCAGAGGGAATCGAAGGGTTCATGCTTTATTGTGATGCTTCGGGAATTGGTATCGGATATGTCTTAATGCAGCTTATGCGTCTCGTCAGCTTAAGACTCATGAAAAGAATTATCTGAATCATGACTTACACTTGGCAGTCGTGGTTTTTGCACTTAAGATATGGCATCATTATTTGTATAGAGTGCATGTTGATATTTTCACCGATCAGAAAAGCCTGCAGTATATCTTCAAGCAAAGGGAGCCGAATCTTAGGTAGAGAAGATGGCTCGAATTGCTTAAGGACTATGATGTGAATATTCTCTATCATCCAGCGAAAGCGAATGTGGTAGCCAATGCTCTTAGTTGGCGTTCCATAGGAAGTTTAGCTCATGTTAAGGCAGAACTATGACTAAGGAAGTTTACCGTTTGGCTAATCTAGGAGTTCTACTCTTGGACTCCGAAGATAGTGGTGTTGTTGTTCAGAATAGGGCTTATTCCTCCTTAGTGGCCGAAGTGAAGGAGAAGCAGTTTAATGATCCCTTTTTATTGCAGTTGAAAGAGGGGATTCACAAGCATAAGACAACGACTTTTGAACAAGAGGGAGATGATAGTACCTTGAGGTACCGAGGCAGATTATGTGTTACAGATGTAGATGGGCTCAGAGAGCAAATCATGTCAGAAGCTCACAACTCCAGGTATTCCATTCACCCAAGTTCCACTAAGATGTATCATGATCTTAAAGAGATTTATTGGTGGAATGATATGAAGGAGAATGTAGCAGATTTTGTAGCTAAATGTCTGAATTATCAGCAATTGAAAGCCGAACACCAGAGTCCTGGTGGTTTGGCCCAGGATATTAATATTCCTGTTTAGAAATGGAAGATGATAAACATGTACTTCATAACAGGTCTATCTTGCTCATCCCGCAGACATGACTCAATTTAGGTGATTGTGGAATGACTTACTAAGTCAGTGGACTTTTACCAGTCAAGACCACAGATTCAGCAGAAGATTTTGCCAAGTTGCATATTCAGGAAATTATCATATTTCATAGGACACCAATGTCCATTATCTCAAATCATGGTGCTCGGTTCACAGCAAACTTTTGGAAGTCCTTTCAGAAAGGACTGGGTACCAAGGTAAACTTGAGCACAGCTTTTCATCCATGAGACGGATGGCCGGGCGAGTGCACTATTCGGACTCTTGAGAAAATGTTGAGTGTATGCGTCCTAGATTTTAAAGGTAAATGGGATGACAATTTGACCCTCATTGAATTTTCCTATAATAACAGCTATCATGCTAGTATCAAGATGGCACCGTCTGAAGCTCTCTATGGGCGAAGATGTAGATCACCCATTGGTTGGTTTAAGGTTGGTGAAGCAGAACTGCTAGGACCAGATTTGGTCTATCAGGCAGTGGAGAAATTCAAGTTGATTTAAGAGCGTTTTGAGAACAGCTCAGAGTCGCCAGAAGTCTTATACCGATGTAAGACGAAGAGACTTAGAGTTTCAAGTTGATGATTGGGTATTCCTTAATGTCTTACCCATTAAGGGTGATCTGAGATTTGGAAAGAAAGGGAAGCTTAGCCCCAGATATATTGGACCTTATAGAATCCTGCGAAGGGTTGGTCAAGTAGCTTATGAGCTTGAATTGCCACAAGAGTTGGTTGCTATTCATCCAGTGTTCCATGTGTCTATGTTAAGAAAGTGTGTGGGATTCCCATCGTTGGTTGTTCCTACTGACACTGTAACGGTTAAGGATGGTTTGACTTATGAGGAGATCCCTATGGCTATCCTTGATCATCAGGTTCGCAAGTTGAGAACTAAGGAAGTAGCCTCAATAAAGGTCTTACGGAAGAGTCAAAAAGTTGAAGAGTCTACATGGGAAGCCAAAGAAGACATGAAATCCATATATCCCTATTTGTTCAAAGAACAAGCAGAGAACGCTCAGGGTAACCCTTCCATAGTCCATGTCATGTCTCATGTTTCGCGCTCATGTATCCAGCGTTCATGTTCCATGCCTCAGTATTCATGTTTCCATGTAACCATGTCATAAAAATTCAGTCTCCATGTTCCATGTCATATTTCCTCACGTTCACATACTCAAGCCATGTCCAATCACACTCTTAACCATGACCCATCCTTCGAGGACGAATGATCCCAAGGGGCAGATGTTGTAACACCTCTTACCTTTAAAGTAAGCCGCCTCTATGAATCGGGGATCCCGAAAGCCAAAAAGGGAGACTTTGAGTCAAATAAACATACTCAGTTCTAGGGGTAGCATTCGAAGGCCTATGGGAAGAACCATCGATTGATTTACAGCCCGTCAAAATACACCGTCCCAAGGAATCTCGTTTTACAAACTCTCTGAACTTTATCGGACTACTGACAATACGGTCGAATCGATAGACCGTCAATGATGCACCGTTAAAAATAAGACTCGGACCGTCTAAGCAACTCCACGAACCGTCAAAACGTCGACGGACCGCCAAGTGCGCCGTTAATTCTCCCCGACACAAACAGTATAAATACAACACATTATTCTAGAAAATCAGTTTTCACAATTTCTAAGCCCTAGCATGAAGGTTTTCTTCTCCAATCAATCTGAACTGTCAAGGTAAGCCATTCCAAGCCCTTCCAAGTCAATTCTAGCATGTATTCATGTAATCTAACAAGGGTTCATCATTCCTAACTTAGGGTTTTCAAGAAAACCCATCTCAAAGTTCAAAGTTCAAGCTTTTGGAATTCTATTACAAGTTTTGGAGCATTTACAGGTATGTAGGGTTTCTATCTACGTGTGAAAATATCATTACTCTTCCCCGTGCCATGTTCTTCCATGATTATATGAAAGTTCACCAAAAACTCGGGTTCTAGACATGTTCATGATAACCCTAAGTACATGTACCATGATATACCATGTTTGTAAGATTACTTCGTTGTTGTGTTCTTAATATTCTATTCTGGTTATTGAGAATCTATCTGTAATCCATGAAAACCCATACTTTGCATTCCATGGGTTCTTACATGCAAGATATAAGCTATTATGCTTATTTTCATGAAAATCCTACATGTCTCCATGTTTCGTAAAAGTTATATTATATATTATCTTCATGTTGTACTACAAGCAAGAATCATATTTACAAGCAAGTTATATAATTCATGGGCTACTAAGCCGACTTTATCCATGTTCATGTTTTAGGAGTTGTACAGTTTACTGAGAAGGCTCAGATAGCCTAAAACTACGTATGCCAGCATAGGATAAGGATTGCTCCGCCCAGTTAGGATGATTCCTTCATGTTTACCCATTGCGTGTTATTGGATTCATCCATATCATGTTCATGTCTGGCACCCTGCAAGGTACAAGATGGCTTAGCTGATCGGGTAGAGATCAGATGCCACGTGCTCACGTGGTGGTTACATGTCGGTTATACTAAGGTTCTCCCACTTAATATGCTTTACTCATGTTATACATATATTCATGTCAAATGATATTCATGTTCATGTTCATGTTTAATTTACAGTTTCAGTTCTATTATTTCATGCGCCATGTTTAGTTCATTCAGTTGCTTTACATACCAGTACAATTCAAGTGTACTGACGTCCCTTTTATTTGCATGGGGGCCTGTATTTCACGATGCAGATTTACAGGACGACGGATCAGCATGTTAGGACTCAGCACATATCAGCTTTTAGTGAGCCCTATTCTATTCGGGGTTTTAGTTTTACTTATGTTTATTTCAGTCATGCATTTAAGGTATGCCGGGGGCCTTGTCCCGGTGAGCAGTTTAGTAGTCAGATTCATGTCAGAGGCTTCATAGACTGGTGAGTCATGTTATGTTAGATATTCAGATTCGTATAGCCATCTTTGGCTCAGTATTTATAACAATCCGTATTCACGTTTTAATCAAGTATTTCATTTACTATTATGATATCTCATGTTTATTCAGGCTAATCATGTTTAAGTTATATTCCGCTCATGTTTATGCCCTATTTTGATTCAGCAAGCCATGTGGTTTGCTCGGTCACATGCAGTAAGGCACCGAGTGTCGTGTTACGCTCAGGCCATGGTTCGGGGCGTGATAACCTGGACTTGTGGTCAGCTAGATTCTACTTGTCATGTTTTGCCTTTAATGCTACCTCGTAGTTCTGGACAAGATCTGTGAGTGTGCTCCTATAATTGATATAATAATAAAAATAATAAAAAAAGGCATGCATTCCCTCACTCCTTTGTGGCGACTACATTCCAGCCCAAAAAAGTTTTCTCGAGTAAACAGGCACCCAATTTTCTCTTTCCCGATAGATTTTTGACAACCAAGAATTGTTTTCCAAACCTTGCCTGTAATTTTGCCCCATCGGCATTTAAAATCCAATATCGTCCAAGTTTCATTGATTACCGCAATGAAATCTTTCTTTATCTACTTATACTTAGAAGATTGGAGAACCTGGGTGCTATCTTCCAATATATATGCCATATGCAGAAACGATGGACCGAGTCGGGGAATGCTACACGTATTGCTGCCTTAATAGACTCGGCTTGATCAGTCAATATGCTCTTTGGCTGGATGTCTCCCATACCGTTTCTCCATTTATTGAACAGCCACGTATATGTTGTGGTGTCTTCGAGAGATAACAATGCACACACAGAAGAATTGACTAGCAGAGGTGATTAATACCCACAAATGATGCAAACAGCTTTCATACCTATTCACAAGGTATGTGTTATAAAATCTAATTACGTCATGGAAGTCCTGGCACGCATATTTTCCTAATGGATGAATCCACAAGCAATTCGAGAATCTTCCTTTTGTGACTTCTCGAACTGCAAAGTAGAAATTTGAATCCATTCTTTGCATTTTCAGGAAAAAAACTCAACAATGTTTGAGCATCCCTCATTTTCGATAATAGCTTCCTCCTGTTATTTAGAATAACAATTTTACAATCTGATGGCAAGAATCTCATTTTCTCGGCCTTGCCATTCTGAATCTTTACCAATCTAATGTTCCAAGACACTCTCAAACCTGCTCTATCATTTGCCTCAAGTGTCCTCATCATTCCCCTTGATATATTCATGTGGCCAGCCATAAGCCAACTCTCTTGGGGGTATAAATCATGTGAGTGTTCTTCAACAACCTTGCCCACACTGGAGGTTCCATCGCTACGAAGGGGGAACCTTGGCTTCACATCCAGCTCTCTTACTGTACTTGGTGCACTTAGGGTTTTGTCCCTTGTCACATGTGAAAGTAGCGTACTTGATTTCACCATTTTGTTTTTTGACGGTTTGTCTCACAAAGACAAAGTCCTTTCGCTTTGGCATATTTCTTGTAGTAGTCAAATAATGCATCTAAACTATCAAAAATCATTCTAGATTTTGGGGGATCTAATATTTCAGAAGAAGAAACCCCGTTCTCACTTGCATCGATGCTGTCACTTGATCCAGTATCATCGTGAACCGATTGTATGATTTCATCTACGTCGCCATTTTTATCTGACATGTGATGGGTTTCTTCACGTTCGATCAGTCGACCAGATTCATGATCCGTGACAGCTAAAAAGTTGACTCTGTAAGATTCATCATTTTTAGCTATGACACTATATGTTTCTTTATACTCGATCGAACGACCACCAACCCTATAAATATCTTCATTCTCGAACGATCGACTCACGACATTATAATACTTGATCGGTCGATCGTGGTCCGATGCTTGATTTTGTACGGTCAAATTATTGACTTCGTCATGGTCAGAGAAATCAGGTCCAAACAACTGATTTAAAACCCTTTGTAGCTCATTGGGGCGGCTGTGTCATACATTCACTCCATCCATTGAGAAATATACCAACAAGAAATTTATTGTTAAGAATGTGTTTGGTGGAAATTTAAGATGAAAAAATCAACAAGTGACTTTCCTCTCGATATCTATTAGTACATTAGTATAATTTGAGTTAGGTGAAATTTATGAGGAAGGGAAACAAACAACTAAAAACTTTCAATCTTCATGACATTATACTAATAGTATGTATAATTTAGGGAAGTCGTTTCAGAGGGAAAGTTACGTTCGGAAGTGATGGAACCTTTTTGGGAGGTAAAGTGTGATGTAACATTTTTTGGAGGGAAAAGTCTAGGCGTGTGAGGCAGTGTGCAACACGCGCCCATTTGATCTTTCCGATCTGCAAAGGCAAAATTGTCATGAACAATGATTCTCGACATAATTTCTCGGCAAAAGACTTTTTCCTAATTTACCTAACTGTTGTGATATGGCACCCAACACCTCCATTAGGAGAACCAAATACAATAATCCACATTGCCTCCCTAAAAAGTAGATATTTAAAGTCTAAACAAGGCAAAATAGCATAAAGAAAAGCTCAAATATTTGATATAATGCGAAAGCATAACCATAAATCCTTGGGAACGGGTAATACTAGTCATGTGTAGGGGCATACATTGATCGGGTTCGTTTGGATTTTTCAATTAACAAATCAAATTGTTACATCCCATACTTTTATACATTAAGTTTCTTCATGAGTTGGTTGCTATATATTCGTAGAGCGGAATTATTTTCGAGGATATGTGATATTAGACGTGTTCATCTTGAGTATACGAGGGTTTAAGTTCATGTTTGGCAAGTGTTAGAAGGATTAGAGGATGAACAAATCAAAGAGATTACGTTTTGTCAGAATTGATTTTGGGAAGTACAAAATACGAACCATAGTTTCGAAATACGGACCATATTTTTAAATACGAACAGTATTTTCTTAGGCAGAGAGAGTGATTTTTGGCATGGGAATTACGGTCCCAAAATATGGACCATATTTAAATATACGGTCAGTATTTCTGGCCGTGTTTTTAAGTTGGCTTCAGTTATTTTGTATATAATTCGTATACTTATCATTTTAACTCATTTTCTCCACTTCTCCTAATCTCCAACCTTCTAGAAAACCCTCTCCAACAATATCTAATCAATTCCTAAGAAAAATCAAGGATCAAAAGAGAAGATCAAGTGTTTAAAGGTTCTAAAGTGATTATGGAAGCTTGTTTCTCCTCTTGGTAGTGGTTTTGGAGGATACTTCAAGGTGAAGCCCTCTAGGAATTGATGTGTTCTTGAGTTTTAAGGTAAGATTCTATCTTGAATCCATGTTTATGAGTTTATATGGTGGCTATTCTAGGTTTAGAGGGAAGGTTCAAGCATGAATTTGAGTTTATGCAAGGAACTGCCTGCGAATAAATCACCTGGGGTAGATGGATTTCCAGCAGAATTTTTCAAAGAATTCTGGGACCTGATGAATAATGAGATAACTACTGCTGTTCTAGATTTCTTTGACAATGGTAAACTGCTGAAGGAAATTAACTGTACTACAGTGACATTAGTTCCTAAAGTCCCTAATCCCACTTATATTAGGGAATTTAGACCCATAGCTTGTTGCTCAATAGTCTATAAGTTAATTGCAAAGTTATTGACTGCCAAGCTCAAACTAGTAGTGGACAGCTTAGTTGGTCCATCTCAATCTGCTTTTATTGAAGGTCGAAACATACTGGATAATGTCATTGTGGCCCATGAATTAGTGAAAGGGTACTCCCTAAAGGGAGTTTCTGCCAGATGTCTCATAAAAGTGGATATAAGAAAGGCACATGATTCGGTTGAATGGGAATTCTTGAGGATGATTCTGTTGGAATTTTGCTTTCCTAATAAGTTTGTTAGACTGATTATGGAGTGTGTTACAACAGTTAGTTACTCCCTGCTGATTAATGGGGGGCTGACTCCTAAATTTCATCCAAAAAAAAGGGCTTAGGCAAGGGGATCCCATGTCCCCTTACCTTTTTATCCTAGTAATGGAGTATCTCAACAGATCACTTAGACAACTTAAACACAATCCAAATTTCAAGTACCACCCTAGATGTGCAAAAATGAATTTGGCACATATCTGTTTTGCTGATGACTTGATAATGTGTTGTAAGGCTGATAGACAATCAATCCAAGCCATGCTACAGGCTTTTAATCATTTCTCTGATGTATTTGGACTCAAAGCTAATATGGAAAAAAGTTCTCTGTACATGGTATACTTCTATGGAATTCGTGGGATCAGATCCTAGAAGAAATGCAATTTGCTCTTGGTGAAATGCCATTCAAGTATTTGGGTGTGCCCTTATCTTATAGGAAGATCACTATACATCAATGTATGCCAATTGTAGAAAGAATGCTAGCAAGGGTCAGGTGTTGGTCCACCAAATTTCTATCGTACAGTGGTAGAGCCCAGTTAATTCAAAGCGTGTTGTTTGAAATGTAAACTTACTGGGCTTAAGTGTTCCTTCTACCAAAGAAAGTAATGAAGTTGGTAACAAGTGTATGCAGAACATTTCTTTGGACAGGAGGTCATGAAAACTGTTATATCCCGCATTTTGTACGTCGGAATATTTTAAGACAATTGCGGGAAGTTAAGGGCAAGACCATCTTCAAAAAAATTATTTTAGCATAAGTTGGTTATGAATATTATTGAACGGAAATATTGAGAAAGGCAAGGGGCAAGAAGAGAAATTCGCAAATGGGCCGTGAAAATAATGCGGAAGGTTAGGGACAAAATGGTAATATTGAAGAAAGTCGAGGGGCAAATGGTAATTTCACCAAGGGTTCATGAAAGTTCCCCAAAGGAGTCCAAATTAGTCATGTGATGAAAAGAAAAAGGAAAGAAGGAAAAAAAAAAAGGATGACAAAATAAGTCATCTTTCCATGGAAATTAAAAGAAGAATCTAGAGAGAGGGGGGCATGTGCCCCTCACATGCATGTAATATATATATATATAAGAGAGGCCCATCTTATAAAGCAAGAAAAAAAAAAAGAGATGAAGAACAACAAAGCCAAGGCCATTCGGCCAAGGCTAGAGAAAAAGAAGAGAAAAGAAAAAAAAAATTTAAGTCTTCAATCCTTGGTTCAAATTATGTTCTTCAAGTATTTCTACCAAGTCGTGATGCTCTTTAATGTGGTGCAATGGTTGGAGCAAGAAAACTATCCCTTGTGGCAAGTTACAAATTCTAGTCAAATGGAAAATTGGGGAAAAGGTAAGATTCAATCCTTTTTATATGTTTTATGGATGTTTGGACGATTGCTACATGAAGAAATGAATGAAAGCCATGAAAATATGGATGTTGAAGTTGAGCCATGAATGTTGCATGTTGGTAAAATACATATATTGTTGAAGTGAAGTGATGAATTAATATTAGTTAGTAATTTGATTGTTGTGGTTATAGATGGTCCATGCATGTTGTGATATGTGGAAGTGAATGAAACTCATGAGAAAATGTAGTGTGTATGTGGGCCGTGTATGTGTGACTTGGTGTAGAGAAAATAAATTAATTTTATGTTATGTGTTGGTTGTTGTTGTGATGGATTTTATGTAATGAAAATGAAAGTTTGATTATTCAAATGGAAGTTGTGATAGTTATGGGCTGAATTGGAACGTAATATGATTTGAATATGCTTTCTTGAATTCATGGAAGTAATGTTGTAAATGTATGGAATTGTTGATATAGTTTGTGAGTTTGAAAGAAATAAAGGTATTGTTGGAGTTCTTATGGCATTTGGAAGATTTGGGTTGGAATGTCTTGAACATGTTGTGAGTTGAGTATTGATATTGTTGTTATGATTGTTGGTTTGGCCGGGTTGAATTCCCGGATTGTTGTTGATTACAATTTGCCGAGTTAGAATCTCGGGGATGGCACATTTACGGGGGAAATGCTGCCGAAATTTTTGTAGACAAACGTGCATTCAAGATTGGATTCAAAAAGGTACTAATTAAGTTTTGGTAAACATGACCAAATTGTAGATTTTGGCGAATTTGGAGCTTGAATTTGGAATAGCTAAGGAGCGGAAAAAGGTATGTAAGACCTTACTTTCTTTCTTTGGCATGTCTTAGACGTATAGGCTTGATTTCGCGCCTTGGGGACTTCCCTAACTCTAGAAATCCGAGATTGAAAAATAGTTACTATTCATTCAGGGGCATTGAACCAAAAGTGCCTGAATAATGAAAGAAAGGTCGAAACACCCTAGAACTTGCAAGAATAAGACCCGATCACCCTAAGGCTTCCATAAGCAACGTTATGAAACGTATTATACGTAAATTGTGTACGCCGCCTCATTCGACCGAGGCGGGCCCACTATTCCCAAACCCCTTCTTATTGTTACATTAAGCTTATTTCCATGCTATAGTTAATAAAAGTTTTTTGGATATCGTTCCTACTATTAAACTAGTAATTGTTTTAACTAAACCCTCGACCCCAAGCTATGATTTTCCTTACCAAAAGTTTACAAGTGTTTTCCAAAATATACATTTTTCCTTAAAAACTAAGTTTCATAATATTGACAGTTTTTATGACCTAAACAACGACTATAATCCTATGATGACTATGAATCTATGCTGCCAATGATCCTACGATGACTATGATGTCTATGATTCTATGATATCTATGATTCTATGGGAACTATGATTCTATGATATCTATGATTCTATGGGAACTATGACTCTATGATAACTATGATTCTATGATGACTATGATCCTATGATAACTATGATTCTATGATGACAATAATGAAGTCAGATATGCTATGTCTATGACCCGCTATGCTATGATATGTTCTATGTTGATAGTCTCGCCTTATGATTATCGTTCCTTCAAGGTGAGACAAAGCGACCATGGTTATTCCATAATGTGATCGGAGGTTTCCGACCTTACGTCACTCCGATAAGTACATGATTTCGGGGGCTCTCTTGCATGCTAAATATGAACAAGGGTTGGGGGGATGGGAACTATGTATACTTGGAAATCGGGAAGGAACTATGTTTCATTGCCACTGTCACTGGTTATCATCCCGACGCGGATGCCCGGACGCGGGATTTATGGCGTAGCCGGAGTATTCGCGCTATGTGGGCGAGCCGCCTCGTGCGGTACTATGACCTGATATGACCAAGTAAGCATGCATGGCATCCGCCCCTGTGGGCATTCATATGCACGTGTTACTCGCTATCCTATGATATGTTCTATGTTCTCTATGCAAGATATGATTCCTATGTACGAGTCACGCCTGACACGTCACGTTCTATGTTTCTATGCGGTTACCGTTCATGTATACATTTCTTACTATGTTATTATTCATGCCTTACATACTCGACACTATTCGTACCGACGCCCTTCTTGTGGGCGCCGCGTTTCATGCCGCGTGTACCCCCGACGAGTAGAAGTCATTATAGAAGATGTTTCAAAGAATGTTGGCAAGCTCCACTCGCCCGGAGAGTTGCCGAGTCAGCATACACGTGCTATGGTCCATGATTACGCTTAGAGACCTTGCAGACGCGCAGTCGTGGGTCTAAGGCAAAAAAATGCCTTAAAAAGAGTTTCTCCGGTTGACGTGTTTTATTATACTTGAGCCCTCATGTTTTCAATGCATTTACTTTGAGAAACGTCGAAAAGATTTTGAAAAAAAAAAAATTGCTATGTATTTTTTACTTCGTTTTGTCTTAAGAATCCAAAGAGTTCATATGTGTAATAAGAGTTAGCGGTTCGCTCTGGCCCGCACACGGTCGGGTGCCCATCACACCCTAGTAAAGTCGGGGTGTGACAAAGTGGTATCGCAGGTCGGTCCAAGGTTGTCCGCAAAGTCGTGTCCCAGAGTCCTGTTTGGGTGCGAAGCCGCCACATTTATAAACGGAGGTCGCGGGGCATCTAGGAATGGTTGACCTTCTTCGTCCCATGATCGTGCGATAGAGCCAAGTCCTAGGAAAATGGAATCTCCTATGTGTGCCTTACCTACGACGAAAGAAAGCGAGAAGTGATATGGAAAGTTACAAGGACAAGTATTGACGTTTCGTTCGCCACCCGAAGCCGGGGGCTCGTATGGCCGAGATGAGTCGTATACATATGTAAGCCCTCGCAAGGTATTGCCAATAACTCCGTGTGCGGATCCGAATAGTGAAGATAATGAAGAAGGCCCTACCGTAACGGGCATGTCTAAGAGAAGAAGTGTGAAAAGGAAATACGATAAACGTACAATAAACGAGATGCGATGTTTCAAGAAGGGTTATGGATTTGACACGACGACGAAGGTGCGATCACTACTCGAACTCCGGAGGCCCAGATAAGAAGTGGTTATGTACACAAGTGAAAGGTGAACATTCCTGAATCGAAAGGGCAAAATAGTAATTTCAAGGAAAGGACGTGTTATGAAAATATTCCTAACCGGTAAGACTTCGACTTGCCCCAGGATATGTAATAAAGGTTATACGAGGAAATGGACGCGATTATATCAGCGTTAAGACATCAGATTCTACCAGAGTTTCGAGGTTAAGCGTGCTCAGGTGGGAGCAATTCTACGATGGGTGACCCCCTGGGAAGTTATAAGAAATTTTATATATTCAGACCTAAGAGACACATGAGAGGTTAGGGTAGCCTAAGGGAAACTAGGGCATATGGGATGGTTGGAGATCATAAGAAGACGCGTAGGACGAGGCAAACTTGCTTGGTAAAGAGACAAGAAGTGCATCACAGCTCTGGGAAGTAGGATAGGCTTGAACGGTGCTTGGACGTATTTTGTGGGATAGTTGATAGTAATCATATACATGTTTATATGAAGGTACAGGATATCCCAAATATGATTGTATTGGTGGATATGTGAATCCCAAATACCGAAGTTACGGACAAAAGGTATTAATCGAGTAAGGGTACCGAAGTTCGAGAAACAAAGAAAATGAATGGTACAAGTGTTGCAAAGTAAGTTGATATTATTCTACTATAGAGTGAGGTTGGAAATGAGAATATGAGACGAAGCGTAAATGGATCATGGTACAGGTACACCCCAAAAAGGGGGGAAGCAGGTGAGCGAAATGTAATGATGACAAGGAAAACGGTATTGGATAGCTTAAGGGCTAATGTGAAGGATGGAAATAGCCTTGAAAAGGGAGCTCCCCCGAGGTACTTATGAGAGCCTGCAGGACTAGTCGAACATTCGAGGACGAATGTCCCAAAGGGGGGAAGGATGTTATATCCCGCATTTTGTACGTCGGAATATTTTAAGACAATTGCGGGAAGTTAAGGGCAAGACCATCTTCAAAAAAATTATTTTAGCATAAGTTGGTTGGTTATGAATATTATTGAACGGAAATATTGAGAAAGGCAAGGGGCAAGAAGAGAAATTCGCAAATGGGCCGTGAAAATAATGCGAAGGCTAGGGACAAAATGGTAATATTGAAGAAAGTCGAGGGGCAAAATGGTAATTTCACCAAGGGTTCATGAAAGTTCCCCAAAGGAGTCCAAATTAGTCATGTGATGAAAAGAAAAAGGAAAGAAGGAAAAAAAAAAATGACAAAATAAGTCATCTTTCCATGGAAATTAAAAGAAGAATCTAGAGAGAGAGAGGTACGTGCCCCTCACATGCATGTAATATATATATATATATAGAGAGGGCCCATCTTATAAAGCAAGAAAAAAAAGAGATGAAGAACAACAAAGCCAAGGCCATTCGGCCAAGGCTAGAGAAAAAGAAGAGAAAAGAAAAAAAAATTAAGTCTTCAATCCTTGGTTCAAATTATGTTCTTCAAGTATTTCTACCAAGTCAAGTGATGCTCTTTAATGTGGTGCAATGGTTGGAGCAAGAAAACTATCCCTTGTGGCAAGTTACAAATTCTAGTCAAATGGAAAATTGGGGAAGAAGGTAAGATTCAATCCTTTTATATGTTTTATGGATGTTTGGACGGATTGCTACATGAAGAAATGAATGAAAGCCATGAAAATACGGATGTTGAAGTTGAGCCATGAATGTTGCATGTTGGCCGAAAATACATATATTGTTGAAGTGAAGTGATGAATTAATATTAGTTAGTAATTTGATTGTTGTGGTTATAGATGGTCCATGCATGTTGTGATATGTGGAAGTGAATGAAACTCATGAGAAAATGTAGTGTGTAGTGGGCCGTGTATGTGTGACTTGGTGTAGAGAAAATAAATTAATTTTATGTTATGTTGGTTGTTGTTGTGATGGATTTTATGTAATGAAAATGAAAGTTTGATTATTCAAATGGAAGTTGTGATAGTTATGGGCTGAATTGGAACGTAATATGATTTGAATATGCTTTCTTGAATTCATGGAAGTAATGTTGTAAATGTATGGAATTGTTGATATAGTTTGTGAGTTTGAAAGAAATAAAGGTATTGTTGGAGTTCTTATGGCATTTGGAAGATTTGGGTTGGAATGTCTTGAACATGTTGTGAGTCGAGTATTGATATTGTTGTTATGATTGTTGGTTTGGCCGGGTTGAATTCCCGGATTGTTGTTGATTACAATTTGCCGAGTTAGAATCTTGGGATGGCACATTTACGGGGGAAATGTCAAAATTTTTGTAGACAAACGTGCATTCAAGATTGGATTCAAAAAGGTACTAATTAAGTTTTGGTAAACATGACCAAATTGTAGATTTTGGCGAATTTGAGCTTGAATTTGGAATAGCGGAAGGAGCGGAAAAAGGTATGTAAGACCTTACTTTCTTTCTTTGGCATGTCTTAGACGTATAGGCTTGATTTCGCGCCTTGGGGACTTCCCTAACTCTAGAAATCCGAGATTGAAAAATAGTTACTATTCATTCAAGGGGCATTGAACCAAAAGTGCTCGAATAATGAAAGAAAGGTCGAAACACCCTAGAACTTGCAAAATAAGACCCGATCACCCTAAGGCTTCCATAAGCAACGTTATGAAACGTATTATACGTAAATTGTGTACGCCGCCTCATTCGACCGAGGCGGGCCCACTATTCCCAAACCCCTTCTTATTGTTACATTAAGCTTATTTCCACGCTATAGTTAATAAAAGTTTTTTTGGATATCGTTCCTACTATTAAACTAGTAATTGTTTTAACTAAACCCTCGACCCCAAGCTATGATTTTCCTTACCAAAAGTTTACAAGTGTTTTCCAAAATATACATTTTTCCTTAAAAACTAAGTTTCATAATATTGACAGTTTTTATGACCTAAACAACGACTATAATCCTATGATGACTATGAATCTATGCTGCCAATGATCCTACGATAACTATGATGTCTATGATTCTATGATATCTATGATTCTATGGGAACTATGATTCTATGATATCTATAATTCTATGGGAACTATGACTCTATGATAACTATGATTCTATGATGACTATGATCCTATGATAACTATGATTCTATGATGACAATAATGAAGTCGTATATGCTATGTCTATGACCCGCTATGCTATGATATGTTCTATGTTGATAGTCTCGCCTTATGATTATCGTTCCTTCAAGGTGAGACAAAGCGACCATGATTATTCCATAATGTGATCGGAGGTTTCCGACCTTACGTCACTCCGATAAGTACATGATTTCCTTGGGCTCTCTTGCATGCTAAATATGAACAAGGGTTGGGGGGATGGGAACTATGTATACTTGGAAATTGGGAAGGAACTATGTTTCATTGCCACCTCGGTCACTGCTTATCATCCCGACGCGGATGCCCGGACGCGGGATTTGCGGCGTAGCCGGAGTATTCGGCGCTATGTGGGCGAGCCGCCTCGTGCGGTACTATGACCCGATATGACCAAGTAAGTACGCATGGCATCCGCCCCCGTGGCATTCATATGCACAGTTTACTCGCTATCCTATGATATGTTCTATGTTCTCTATGCAAGATATGATTCCTATGTACGGGTGTCACGGCTTGACACGTCATGTTCTATGTTTCTATGCGGTTACCGTTCATGTATACATTTCTTACTATGTTATTATTCATGCCTTACATACTCGACACTATTCGTACTGACGCCCTTTCTTGTGGGCGCTGCGTTTCATGCCGCGCAGTACCCCCCGACGAGTAGAAGTCATTATAGAAGATGTTTCAGCAATGTTGGCAAGCTCCACTCGCCCTGGAGAGTTGCTGAGTCAGCATACACGTGCTATGGTCCATGATTACAGTTAGAGACTTTGCAGACAGAGTCGTGGGTCTAAGGTGTCAGCCTTAAAAAAGAGTTTCTCTGGTTGACGTGTTTTATTATACGGAGCCCTCATGTTTTCAATCTGCATTTACTTTGAGAAACGTCGAAAAGATTTTGAAAAAAAAAAATTGCTATGTATTTTACTTCGTTTTGTCTTAAGAATCCAAAGAGTTCATATGTGTAATAAGAGTTAGCGGGTTCGCTCGGCTCCGTACACGGGGTCGGGTGCCCATCACACCCTAGTAAAGTCGGGGTGTGACAAAAACTCAAGGAAAGCACTAGTGGCCTGGGACAATCTATATATGCCAAGATCAGTTGGGGGCTTAAACCTTACTGATTTCTACTGGTGGAATAAAGCAGCAATTTGCAAACTATTGTGGGCTATTAGTACTAAGAAAGACACTCTATGGATAAGATGGGTACACACCTTCTACATCAAAAATCAGGACATCAACTCTATGCTCACCCCAAAACAAGCCTGCTGGGTTGTCAGAAAAGTTTTTGATTCTAGAGATTGGTTCATAAACTTTGATGCTGCAACTACCTTTCAGAACTACTGTACCAAAGGAAAATTTAGTATCAAAATGTCTTACAGATCCTTCATGCCCCAATATCAGAAAGTACAATGGAAGAGCTTGGTGTTGGGACAACACCTAATACTAAGACACCAATTTATTACATGGCTAGCCATACAAGGTAGATTGGCGACAGTTGACAGGTTGCAGAAGTGGGGAATCCAAGTACCAAAAGAGTGTGTCTTGTGCAACTCAACATCAGAAGAGACTCTGACACACTTGTTCTTCTCCTGTACTTACTCAAAATTGATTTGGAGTGGTCTGCTCAACTGGATGGGAGAAAGAAGACAGGTCCAAGACTGGGCTACTGAAGTGCAATGGATATCAAAAAGGGCTAGTGGAAACAGGCCAAAAGCTGGGATTCTGAGTTTTCTATTTGCAGCAACAATATACCATATCTGGTCCGAACGAAACAACAGGAGATTTCAGCGAATAAGCAAAGACTATAGGTTCAGAGTTAAAGAGATTGTTTCACAGCTTCACATCAGAGGACAAAGACAGAAGAAGTGGATAAGTATACTGGAGAAACTAAACTATTTCCCTGGTTAAAAGTAGTTCTCTAGATCTTGTATAGATAGGAAAAAAGATATAGATGAGATCTAGCTCTAGAGTCCCATGAGCTAGTGGCTTTGTAATTATCATACATGGTTGAAATAAAATTTCCCCTTTCAACCAAAAAATGAATTTGACTTTATGTTGAGATGTAATCTAACTTAAGCCATGTTGTTAATATGTTTTTAAGCTAAAACATATTGTAAGGATAGTAGTTGGTGTTGAGAATGTTATACTTGGTATAATTGGAAGAAAAAAATGTATAAGTGTTTATACAAAGCATATATTGGGCTATTTTGATGTAAATCTTGAGGTGAGTAGAGATATGACATTAAAGAGACTTACACGAGGTTGTGTTGTTGGCTGCTAGGTGTACTGTAGTGAATAAGGCTATTGGAATACTAGCCCGACAGGTTCATTGTGGGATTTTTTTGACGTTTAGCTATGTTAAGGCTAACTTTCCTTCTTCTGGCATGATCCTTATGAATGAAACGTAAACGTAATGCTACTCCATAATGATTCTATTATTAGCAGCTAGGGATGGTCCATGTTGATTCATGTTCTAGTAATGTTGTTTAGTACGTCTTTCTTCAGATTTAGTATGATTCATAGAGTCACATATTGACGAAAATGCTATCTCATAACGATGTTCGGAGGTATAATGACCTTATGTCACTCCGACAGATTCAGAATGTACCCTTATCATATTCATGTATTGCATTATATATATATATATATATATATATATATATATATATATATTACTACTTAATATAAGAGCCGATCGGCTTTTGGTCGTCCTCACAGGACTAAATCGGAATTACGGGATCGATTTGAATTGTCTTATGAATTACACGTGGCGCTATTGTAATTAGTTTTATTGTCATCATTCATTTTCTCGAGTACTACTATTGGGTGGGCTTTTGTTATGGACCCTTTATCGTGTAATTCGCAGAATTGCCCTTCTTTTGGGGTGGTCTTTAAATTTTGCCCCTCATATTTGTGGTCTTTAAGTTTTTGTCTTTCTCTTGATACCTGAGGTTAAAGGGTTCGAATCCCCGCTCGTGCATAAAATAAAAAAATAATTTCGTAAGGCGGGGTATCGGGGGAGTGTATGCCGATCGGATAAAGTCCTTAAGGAAAACGAAAGTTATGCCGGAGGGGGCATAACTTTTCCTCAAGGCATAGTTTAGTTATACCTTATGGGGCAAAACTTTTCCTTACGGAACTATGCCTTATGGGGCAGACTTTTAATTAAGATATAACCAAAAGTATGTCCCATAAGGCAGAACTTTTCCTTATGGCATAGACTTTGCCTTATAAGATAAACTTTTAGTTATGCCTTAAGGAAAAGTTTCGCCTTATGGGGCATACTTTTAGTTATGTCTTATGGGGCGCACTTTAGTTAAGGCATAACTAAAAGTATGCTCCATAAGGTGAAATTTTTCCTCAAGGCATAACTAAAAGTTTACCTTGAAAAGTAAAAAAAAAAAATATGCCTCAAGGCAAAGTCTGCCCCCTCCGCCGTAACTTTAGTTTTTCCTTTAGGATTGTATGCCGGATCCGGCATACACTCCCCCCAGCCATGCCTTGCGAAAATAATTTTTATTTTATGCCTGAGCGGGAGTTCGAACCCAGAACCTCAGGTATCCAAGCGAAGGGCAAAACTTAAAGACCGCAAATATGAGGGGCAAAATTTAAAGACCACCCCAAAAAAAGGGAAATCCGTGCAAAAAAATGTCTTTCTAAGGTATATTGGGCCTTTTCCCAATAATCCTTCGGTCTTAATTTATGTGGCATCTTTCGAATTTTGAGATTCAAAAGATTTTTTTGTTGTTCATATTTTTTCATATATCATTTTAAATATTTTAAATTATAAATTATTGTGACTTATAGTACTTTTTACGTAGTTTTCAAATATGTAAATTTTATTTAAAAAAAACTTAAAAATTTCATGTCCGAATTTACGGTCAAACTAAAAAGATTTAACTCTCGAAATTCTAACCATGCCGCATAAATTTGGACAGAGGGAGTAGTGTATTTAAAAGTTACATTTACTCTAAAATATATAGCAATATTTTTACATAATCAAGAAGTTTTTAATTTTTTTCTCTAAATTTACTCTTATTTTAATAAATGAGTTTTTACATAGTCAAGAAATCATATTAAATAGGTACTATTTAATTAAAAGTAGTTTAGTGAAAGCCCCTCTTATTTTTTAGGGGTGAGTGAATTTCTTAATAGGTATGCCCAAACTAAAAACACCATATAATATAAACGGGAGCGAGTACCTTTTAGACTATTTTTTCCTCATACATTTTGGTAAAACTTAGACAATCTTTGAGCCAATATTTTTTTCCAAGTGAAGCATTTATTAGGTCATGCTTTACATTTAAATATGTCTCACGTCATATATTTCTTTCCATATTTTTTCTCTTTATTTGTGTTAAACTTCCAAAATATTACTTTTATGATCATATATGCTTAGATCCGTTATAGAATTATTTTCAGGTATAATTTCAATATTTTGTTACTTTATTAGAAAACTTGAATTATTATTTATTACCACCAAGGATTTGGTGCAGTGGATGTGGTTGCTTTGCCCTTAACTAGAGGTCTTAGGTTAGAGCCCCTAGGTATGAAAAAAATTCTCGGTACGGGAGCTCCCCCCGAATGGATCCTACGGCGCGAATCTGTTTTAGTCGGGCTCCAACGTGTGTTACCGAACGCCGGATGGGAAACCAATTTTTTTTTTTAATTAATGTTTTATAAGTTCATTAGGTTAATCTGTGTGTGTAAAGATTCTAAACTAAGGTTATTTAAATTGATTCTAGAAGATGAAAATATGAATTATAACTATATATAAGAGGGAATAATGAAAATTTGTAGTCCTCACATACTCTATGATCCAATGAGATTATGACACGTGGCTATGGCTTTTTCCCCACATTTTTGACCTCATTAATTTTCCTATGACTATTCCACTTAGGCCTTTGTTATTTGACTATATTGACATTATATATAGCTTCTTTTTTTTTTTTGTGGATTTCTTCTTATCCCTTACTCCCTCCTTCGAATTAAAAAAAGAGTCCACTTAGCTATTTGCACACCCTTTAAATAACTACTCACTCCAAGAAAAAAAAAAGTGTAAATTGACTAAACTATCCTTAATTAAATCAGCATTGGAATTTGATCACATAACACTTAATAGGGGCAAATCTGGAAAGAAAAGATTAATTGTTTCTTGACTTAATAAGTGGATACTTTTTTTGATAAAAGGCTAAGTGGATACTTTTTTTTATCCGGAGGGAGTATTAGATTATTCTTTCCGTTTTTTTTTTCTTTACTTATTTCTTATACTAAAAATGATTTTTTTTACTTATTTATTTTAGTAAATCACGAAAGATCTATTAATTTCTTTCTATAGTACGTTTATCATTAAGTAACTACGTAAAGTAGTAGTAGTCAAGGGCCTTTATTATTTGACTATATTGACACTATATATAGTAATTTTTTGTGGATTTTCTTGTCGATCCCTTATTAGATTACTCTTTCCGTTTCTTTTTTACATTTTTCTTATACTAAAAATGAATTTTTCTTTTTACTTATTTATTTTAGTAAATCACGAAAGATTTATTAATTTCTTCCTATATTACTCTTATCATTAAGTAACTACATAAAGTATTAGTAGTCAAACTTAAATTTTTAAAGCATAATAAATAAGGGTAATTTAGTATATTTTACTCCTAATAAATAATTTGTTAAGGGAAGTGCAAAGTCAACAAGAGACAAGTAAAAAAGGAATCGAGAGTGTACCTTTTACTCCATCTGTTTCATTTTACTTGGCACTTATATAAAAAGTAGATTTTCCTTTTTACTTTTCCATTTTAGCAAATCAAGAAAAATTCATTGTTTTTTTTTTTTTTTTTAATATTACCCTTATCATAAGTAACTATGTAGAGTAATAGTAATTGAACTTCTATTTTCAAAGCATAATTAATAAGGATAATTTAATAAAATAAACCCCTAATAAATAGCTTCTTAAGGGAAGTGCCATGTCAACAAGGGCGAAGTAAATAAAACGAAGGGAGTACATTATTTGTTATTATACATTTTGATAAAATTATGCAACTTTGGAATCAGAGTTTCATTCACAATCTTATGTTATTAGGTCTTATTAATTAGTATGTCATATTCCTCTCTTTGGGCTTGTTCGGTATGAAGAAAAAAAAATTTCACAAATAATTATTATTTTAAAAATATTTTCGAGGAAAATAAGTGTGTTTTTAGCTATTTTCTTTTATTTGATACGTAAACAAAAAATATTATCCTAAAATCATTTGCATATAATTTAGACAAGTACTATGGAAGGCGAGTGTGAGGGTGGTGGGGTGGTGAGTGGTGGGGATGGAAGCTATGGGTGGGGATGAAGATGAGGTGTATTGGAGGGCTGGAAGGACATAATGAATGTGGAATGCCACTTGTGGAACTTGAATTTCTTACTTTCACTAGAGAATCATTTTTCTTATTTTAAGAAATTTATTTTTCTAAAGAAAATATTTAACTTGACCAACCAAACATAAGAAAATTGAAAAAAAAAAAAAATCAAAAGATGGTTTCCTCCATATCGAACACACCCTTTATTCGTTTTAAACCTCCAAAGTTGTGCTTCTTATGAATATTGAATCTTGTGTTTCTTTGTATTTTCTAATTCTCCTTCCAAAACTTCCTTCCTCGATCATAAATGAAATTTATTCAATTATATGATTAAGAAACTTTAATAATTATGAAGACTTACCAACAAAACATGATTAATACTTCACTAGATTAACTTAATTATGCAATAGAAAGATGTGACATAAGTCATATTTTCTAAATTAAATTTTAATATTTTTGTATCATGAATTTGGGCCGGGCTTAGCACGTGCCTCATGCAACTAGTATATATATATATATATATATATATATATATATATATATATATATATATATATACGTACCTATGACCCCACAGTCGTTATATACGAGTATGTTATGTATTATCTATATGGGGTATGGGGAAGGTTATGACGTTATATATGCACTACCACCAGATCAGCTGGTCACATGATGATGATGCCTGCAGAGCCTGATATGATGACGATAATGCCTACAGAGGCCGATATAATATGATGGGATGCCCACAGAGGCCGATATAATATGATGGGATGCCCACAGAGGCTTGACAGGCGTTATATACGCATATAGTACTTATGCATATCATTGGCCCTTATAGGTAGTTCAGATATACAGGTTGCATTCATTTCATCCTATATAATTTTATGTCTCCTTCATGTTACTTTCATGCCTTACATACTCATTATTTTGTCCACATCCTTTTTCTCGGGGCACTACATTTCATTCCCGTAGGTTCAGGTAGACAGGTTGTCGATCCGCCTTCGTAGGTTGCATCTTAGCCAATATTGTAGCGCTTCCCTTGTTCTGGAGTTACTGTTGTGTTTTGGTACATTATATTTGTGTGTACAGATGGGTATGCCGAGGCCCTGTCCCGACCTTGTTATTTCATGCACTCTATTAGAGGTTTGTAGACAGTGTGGTATAGTCAGACATTGTGTGGCCCCCTCGACCTACAATTTTTTGTATAGTCATCTATGATGGCCTTGTCAACTTGTACATTTTGTCCATCATAGTTATATAGTATGTCTTTTCGGACTTATCCCTTTTTAGCATATTTCTCATATGATCTAGCAGATTTTCATCTGATGACCCATGAGATCCACTCTTGTTTATGATTATGATTATAATATGAAAGAATGATTAGCGGTGCTCGGCAGGTAGGGCTCTAGTGCCAGTCATGGCCCTCCGTTCTGGGTCGTGACACAAATAAATTAGATCGATTTTTAAAATTTATAAATCAAACCAAACCAACAAATGTCACGTCCCAAACAGACGTGAGTGGCACCCATACTAGTCCTATTGTTATACCTCGTATTTTATACGCTGAGTTTCACCATAAGATAGCCAATGTGAAGTTAGTAAGTGAGGTTGTTATTAAAGTTAAAAAAGATTCTAAATGATTATTCCACATATGTAGGAGTTTAAGTTGTGTACAGCAAGTATCGAAAGATTGGGGGCGAAATAAACTAGAAAATCTGAGTATTGCAGCAGAGCAACTCGACGGTCAAGTCGACGGGTCATCAACCTGCCCGTCGAAAAACTCTGAGAGATTCAGGGGCTTCTGCAGTTCGATGGTTGCGAGTCGACGAACCGTTGACCCTGCCGTCAAACCGCAGGCGGTGGAAATTTTCTCTTTCCTATATATTAAAAGGGCCACGACTTGGATCATTTATTTCACCAAAAATCAGAATCCTCTAGACCCTTCAAGTTCTCTCTACACTCTCTACTCATCCATACGCTTCCTAAGCAAAATTCAAGTGGAAATCAAGCTTTGGAACCCTAAATTAGTAATGGGTAATGATGACCCTTACTCTTAGTTAAACTTTATGGTGGTTTTCCTTTGAAACAAGGTTGCCAAGCTAGGGTTCTTCAAGATTGAGATATGTTCTCTTTCTATTTCTTATATTGAGTTGACTTGGAGATTAGTAAGTCATAAAAGTGAAGGGAATGGTGGTAGGAAAAGTTATGGGACATTGTGTTGAAATTGTTGATTATGAATGGAATTTGGAAGGAAGTTTTGGATTGTTTTAGGTGTAAATTGTATATAATTTCCTAAATATGGGATTGTTGATGTTGTTATTGTTGTTGGCAGTTGATTTGGAATTTGATGGAAGTCAATAAAATAGGGGAAGCGCTACCCAAATTTCGTTAGCCCACTAATTACTCTAGTTTGAGCTTATAAGTATTTTCAAGACCTAACTCTAGAACGACTCCTTTTGAATATAGATTTGCGATCATGGGAAAAGAACGTTAGGTAGTTAAGGAGACGCAAAGGTATGTTAAGGCTAATCCTTTCTTTCTTAAGGCATGATTCCTTTGTTGCAAACCTATACATGATATCCACAATATCCCTATTTCCTAAAAATGTTAGAAACTCATGATCCTCAAGGTTTTTATGATATTGTTGGTAAATGTTCTCCATGACGATGATGATGATTCCATTTCTAAAGATACCAAAGCTTATAGTTCTTGATGTTCTCATGATATTATTGAGCTTGTTCCACGATTATTGATTTTATTCATTGTTGTTGATCTCACCTTATGGTAATAGTTCTTTCAAGGTGAGATATAGCGGTGATGATGATTCCATAATGATAATCGGAGGTTACCGACTTTACGTCACTCCAATAGAGTCATATCTTTTATTTGGTCTCTCATGCATGCTTTATATATATGTATGTATTTTTTCACACCGAGTCGCGCTATAGTCGGCCGGGTACGACACATAGATGTACACACCACTGCAAAGGGGTGCGTTATGCTGATACCCCGGATGCGGGATGTTATGATATATGGATCGGGCTGTACATTCCGCAGCACTAATAGTTATAATATATACATATGAAAAATGTTTTTTTAAAGGCTAAGCATGCATGATATCCGCCTTAAGAGGCAAACAGATGTACAGTTATTATTTCTCTTATCTTCTTATCTCTTCATACTTTTATTATGTTGTTATTCATGCCTTACATACTCAGTACATTACTCGTACTAACGTCCTTTTGTTTATGGACGTTGCATTCATGCTCGCAGGTAGACTGGGAGACAGACCAGCCCCGTTGGTTGCCTCATCAGCGTTTGCCCAGGAGCGCTCCATTTGTCCTAGAGCTACAGTTTAGCCGATATTATTCTTTTGTGTACATATGGGCATGGCGGGGTCCTGTCCCATCCTTATGATGTTTTATATTCCTTGTAGAGGCTCGTAGGTAGATGTATATAGTTAGATATTCTGTAACCTCATCGGGTCATATTATTGTATATCATTTTTGGTAGCCTTGTTGGCTAGTATATATGGGCGTAATTGGTGATGTTATATAGATGTGTTTTATCTTTGAACTCATACTCTTATAGACTATGATATTTATGAGTCAGCCATGTAGTCCACCTAGCTATGAATATGAGAAGTATGTTAAGAGGTCTCAGTAGGTTAGCTCCGGGTGCCCGTCATGGCCTCTAGTTGGGGTCGTGACAAAAGTGATATCAGAGCAGTTCGTCTTAGGGTGTGTCTATGAGCCGTGTCCAGTAGAGTCTTGTTTATGGGTGTGAAGCGCGCCACACTTATAAACAGGAGGCCGTGGGGCATTTAGGAACAATTGACCTTTCTTTCTCATCTAAGATTGTGCGATAGAGTCATGTTATAAGGATTCTCCTTTCTCCTAACCGTGTGCTATGATTTCAGCGATGCTTACGAAGAAAAAAGCAACAGCGACCCAGAAGGGCAAGTCAGTGATAGGTAGAAGGACTGAGCGGGCACCGCCTATAGATATAGAGGAGGGTAAGTCCTAGAATGAGATTCCATCTCGGTCCTCTCATACTCCACACGCTCCAGAGGAGGATAGAGGAGTTCCAGCTCCAGCACCCCAGAACCTCCACCAGATGCCTCAGGTCAGGAGATGAGGGAGGCCATTCAATTGCTGACCCAGTTAGTAGCCGCTCAGGCTTAGCGGTAAGGTACGGGTCATGGTGATAGAGCTGTCAATGCCAGAGTCTATAATTTCATTAGTTTGGATCCTCCAGAATACTTTGGGTCAAAACCGAATGAGGACCCGCAGAACTTCATAGATGAGATGTTGAGGACATTGCGGGTAATGCATGCTTCTGATGTTGAGTTGGTAGAGTTGGCCTCTTATAGGTTGCGAGATGTGACTGTCCATTGGTATGGTATCTGGATGTCTTCTAGGGGGTGAATGCACCTTCACCGGTATCGCAAGAGTTTGTAGATGCTTTTCTCCGACACTATTTGCCGCTAGAGGTTGGACGGGTCAGAGCTGATAGGTTCTTAAATCTCAGACAAGGGAATATGAGTGCTCGGGAGTATAGTCTTCATTTTAATTCCTTATCCAGGTATGCTCCAGCTAGGTAGGTGATATGGGAGATCGCGTCCATCGATTCGTGAATGGTTTGGGGCCATATTTGATTGATGATTGTCTGACGGCCTCACTTCAAGAAGGTATGGATATTTCGTATTCGCCCATGCCCGTACCTCGAGGAGCGACAAGAGGTGAGAAGGAGTGAGCGTGAACATGATGGGAGTTATAGTAAGAGGGCTAGATCCTCAGGTGTTGTTAGTAAGTTCGGACGGAGTTAGGCAAAGCAAAGATTCCGGATGCCCGGTCATTCGGAACACCTAGTGCACCACCGTGGTTTGCGGCAAGAGAAGATTTGATCGCTATTTATTCCCACCGCCGTCGAGCTCCGCAGTCTCGGCTCTCTAACATGAGATGATTCCGGCCAAATGAGACTACCCTTACACGATGCACTCAATATGGTAAGTTACATATCGGACAATGTCGATTAGGTACGGATGCTTGTTATGCCTGTGGTCTGCCAGGACATATGATGAGCGACTATCCATCGAGAGGTGGTAGAGGTATGGCTCAGCTCACGCGATCAGCAGCTAGTTCTTCATCATCATTACGCCCTCTGGGGCAGAGTTCGCAGATACCGACAGGCCGTGGTAGAGGTAAAGGGGAGCATCTAGTTCAAGCGGTCCTCAGAACCGTATTTATGCACTGGCTGGGTGACAGGATCTCGAGTCTTCACCTGATGTAGTTACAGGTATATTATCAATATCTTCTCATGACGTATATGCATTGATTGATCCAGGGTCTACATTGTCATATGTTACTCCTTATATTTCCGGTCGGATTGGATTAAAAATTGAGTCGATTAAACCTTTGAGGTATCTACACCTGTTAGTGACCCCGTTATAGCTAGTCGGGTATATAGAAATTGTGTGGTTATGGTTTGTAATCGTCGTACTATGGCAGATCTGATTGAGCTAAATATGGTAGATTTTGATGTCATTATGGGTATGGATTGGTTGGCTTCTTGTTATGCAAATGTTGAGTGTAGAGCGAAGATGGTTCGTTTCCAGTTTTCAGGAGAGCCAGTTCTAGAATGGAAGGTTAATACAGCATCTCCGAGAGGGAGGTTTATTTCCTATCTCAAGGAAAGAAAGATGATTTCTAAGGGGTGGATTTATCATCTAGTCCGGGTTCAGGATACGGAGGCGAAGCCACCAACTCTTCAATCTTTTCCGGTAGTGAATGAGTTTTCGAATGTATTCCCCGACAAGCTTCCAGGTCTTCTACTAGAACGGGAGATTGATTTTGCTATTGATGTGTTACCGAATAATAAGCCAATATCTATTCTTCCTTATAGAATGGCTACTGCAGATTTGAGGGAGTGGAAGGAGCAGTTGAAGGATTTGCTCGAGAAGGGCTTTATCAGGCCTAGTTTATCGCCGTGGGGAACACCAGTGTTATTTGTGAGGAAGAAAGACGGCTCTTTACGGATGTGTATTGACTACAAGCAGTTGAATAAGTTGACAATA
Organism: Lycium ferocissimum; assembly: GCF_029784015.1. Lineage (NCBI taxonomy): Eukaryota > Viridiplantae > Streptophyta > Magnoliopsida > Solanales > Solanaceae > Lycium > Lycium ferocissimum. The sequence continues at coordinate 63,523,096 of NC_081351.1, forward strand.
AAGAACAAGTATCCCCTTCCAAGAATCGATGATTTATTTGATTAGTTGTAGGGTGCCAAATGGTTCTCAAAGATAGACTTGATATCGGGATACCACTAAGTGAGAGTTAGGGAGAAGGATATTCCAAAGATGGCCTTCAGAACCAAACATGGTCATTTCGAATTTCGGGTAATGTCATTCGGGCTAACTAACGCTCCAGCCATATTCATGGATTTGATGAACAGTGTATTCAGACCCTTCTAAGATTCGTTTGTGATCGTGTTCATCGATGATATTCCGGTGTATTCTCGGTCTGAGGTTGTTACATCTTGGAAATTTTGTGTCTTTTGCATTATGAGCAAACTAACACAAGCCTAAACTGGACATGAAGCCCTTATAAGGTTAATAAGGGTATTTTATTACTTTAAGTGTGTACCTTAAGGTTTTGGAGTCATATGAATCGGTGGAAGTAAGCTCGTTGAAGGAATTGGAATTTGAGTCATGTTTTGGGAAGATCTCGTATAATTTGAGTTATACATTGTTTAGTAATGCCTTTAGGGGGAGTTATAGGGCCCCTTAGATGGTTTATGAATACAAGTACCAAGAAGGTTCCATAACGATTGGAGGTCGAACGAATCGAAAATAAAGCATTTTCGCGAAACCGGGTAAAATGGGGCCATATGCAGTCGCATACTCAGTATGTTGGGCCGAATATGGGCAGAAAACTCACCAAATTGGCAGCCCCCACTTCCCAACCTCCACCCCATGGATAGGAGGGGAGATTCGGACTCATATCCCATATGCTGAGCCACATCTCCACCGTAAGTTGATGCGGGGGGCGACTTTGCCACCTTTTTAAATCCCAAAAGACCCCATTTTCATCTCAACCTCCCACACTTATTTCCCCACACTTCTATATAGTTCTTGAAGGTTCCATAACATTCCAAACCTTTCCATATCATCAAGAGAAAAGATCAACATCAAAACCCAAAGATAATCTATAGAACGTGATTGTTCTCGCTTCTCTTCAAAGTTGTGATAAACTTGGTCTTGAAAGGAGTTGAGGAAGGTGAAGTTCCTCTATTGTAAGATTTTTTATTCCTATTATTTCCATGATTGAGTTGATGTAAAGGTTTAGTAACTCTTGGTAAGGAAAAGAATTAAAGTGGAGAAGTTATAAAGTGTTTGAGTGAAGAAGATGACTATGAGATGAATTTGAAGAGGGATTTTGGACAAATTTGAGACTAAATTGAATATAAATTCTTGATTATGATATTTTGGATGTTGTTAATTTTGTTTGGGATTTGTTCTGTGATATGGTGGAAGTTGACAAAATAGGAAAAATGCTGCCCAAATTTCGTTAGTTCGTTAATTACACTAGTTTGAACTTAAGAGTGTTTTCAAGACTTAACCTTTGTGTGAATCCTCTTGAATGCAGATTTTGCCATCTTTGGAGGAGAACGTTAAGTAGTTAAGAAGAGGTAAAGGTATGTTAAGGCTAACACTTTTTTCTAAAGGCATGATTTCCCTATTGTGAATCCATCTATGATAATCGTAATGTCCTATTCCTAGAAAATGCTAGAAGCTTATGACTTTCAAGATTCTTAAGATATTATTGATAAAAGCTCTTCATAGTGATGATGATAATGATGATTATGGTGGTGATTCCATAATGGAAATCGAGGGTTTACTGACTTTATTTCACCCTGATAGAGTTCTAATGTTTCCTTTGGGTACTCATATATGTCATATATTTATATAGCTATTTTATGACATCGAACTTATATAGCCGGGTATGATATCTATTGCGCGCGCACCACTGCAGTTGGGTATGGACAACACCGAGCCTTATTATGGTTGGGTATGGACAATACCGAGCCTTACTATAGCCGGGTATGGGTGACACCGAACCTACATGGTCGGATATCATATAGTATATGTATATGTATGAAATGTTTCCTCTAGAGAAAGGCTAAGTTTCCTCTAGAGAAAGGCTAAGATTGCTCCCTTTATCTTATGTTATCTTCATGCTTTCATCATGTTACTATTCATGCTTTACATACTCAGAACATTATTTGTACTGACGTCCTTTTTATTTTTGGACACTGCGTTGATGCTCGCAGGTAGACAAGGAGACAGACCAGACCTTTAGGCTACTTCGTCAGTGATTGCATAGAATGCTCCATTTGATCCGGAGCTGCAATAGTTGGTATTATCCTTTTGCGTACATATATAGGCAAGGCGGGGTCTTGTCCCATCCTTATGATATTACATACGTTATGTAGAGGCTCGTAGATAGATGTATTGTATATAGCTAGATATCCCACAGCCTTGTCGGTTCATATTTTGTATATCATTCTGATAGCCTTGTCGGTTCATATTTTGTATATCATTCTGATAGCCTTGTCGGCTTGTATATATATGGGCATAGTTAATGATGTATATATAGATGTTCCTATGTTCGATGGAACTTATGTCTTTTGGTTGGTGATTACAAGTTAGCCATGTGGCTTACCTAGATATGATTATGAGAGTATGACAAGAGGTTTTCGGTAGATTAGCTTCGGGTGCCCGTCATGGCCCTCCGGTTGGGTTGTGACAAAAGTGGTATCAAAGCAGTTCTTCCTAGGGTGTGTCTATGAGCCGTGTCCAGCAAAGTCTTGTTTATAGGTGTGAAGCGCGCCACACTTATAAATAGGAGGCTGCGGGCATTTAGGAATGATTGACCTTCTTCTCCATTATAGATCGTACGATAGAGCCATGATATAAGAATTTCCTTTTTCTTAACCGTGCGTTATATTTTCAGTGATGCCTGTGAAGAGAAAAGCTACAGCACCCCTGAAGGGCAAGACAGTGGAAAGTAGAAGGACTGAACGGGTACGGCCTACAGAGGTAGATGAGGGCGAGTCCCAGGATGAGGTTCCATCTTGGTCCTTTCATAATCCACATGCTTCAGAGGATCATAAATGAACCCCAGCTCCAGCTCCAGTACCCCCAGTTCCTCCACCAGATGCTTCAGGCCAAGAGATGAGAGAGGCCATCCATTTGTTGACCCAGTTAGTCGTCGTATAGGCCCAGCGACAAGGTACGGGTCATGGTGATAGAGCTGTCAGTGCCAGAGCCCGTGATTTTATTAGTTTGAACCCTCCAGAATTCTTTGGGTCAAAATCGGATGATGGAATGTTGAGAACATTGCGGGTAATATATGCTTCGGATGTTGAGTCGGTAAAGTTTGCATCCTATAGATTACGGGATGTTGTGGTTCATTGGTATGCTATCTGGATGTCTTCTAGAGGAGTTAACGCACCTTTACCGGTATGGTAAGAGTTTGTAGATGCTTTCCTCCGACACTATTTTTCGCTAGAGGTTTGATGGGCCAGAGCTGATAAGTTCTTAAATCTTATACAACGGAATATGAGTGCTCTAGAGTATACTCTCTGTTTTAATTCTTTGGCTAGGTATGCTCCAGCCATGGTAGTTGATATAGGAGATCGTGATCATCGGTGTGTAAATGGTTTGTGGCCACATTTGATGGATGAGTGTTTGACGACCTCACTTGAGGAAGGCTTGGATATTTCTCGTATTTAGGCCCATGCCCAGAATTTGTAAGAGCAGCAACAATAGCAGGGGAGTGAGCGTAAGCATGATAGGGGTTATAGTAAGAGGGCTAGATCCTCAGGTCCTGTTAGTGAGTTTAGGGGAGGTCGGAGGCAACAATATTCTAGGTCCTCAAGCCAAACAGCGACTAGTGCACCTTCATGATTTGCGAGCCAGAGATTTGATCGACCTATTCACTCCGGACCGGATCAAAGTTTCAGGGTCCCGGGCTCTCAGTATAAGGGTGATTCAGGCCAGATGAGACCACCCTTACCACGATGTATTTAGTGTGGGAAGCTACATTGGGGACAGTACCGATTAGGTTTGGATGTTTGTTATGCTTATGGCCAGCCAAGCCATATTATGCGTGACTGTCCATTTCGAGGTAGAGGTACACACTCGGTTCGGCCTACGTGATTAGCATCATGGTTCTTCCTATATATATATACGCCACGGGGCAAAGCTCGCGTACACCACAAGGTCGTGGTAGAGGTGGAGGACTACATACAACATCCCAAAACATATATATATATATATGGAGCCGCCCGGTTGAGTGGTCCTCGCACGTATTTATGTAACATATGACGGCTAGGTGACATATATCGGATCTCGAGTCTTCCCCCGATGCTATCACAGGTATATTATCAGTATCTTCTCATAACGTATATGCATTGATTGATCCAGGCTCTACATTGTCATATGTTACTCCTTATGTTGTCGGTCGATTCGGGGTGAATCTTGAGCCAATTAGACCTTTTGAAGTGTCTACACCCATTGGTGATCCCGTGATAGCTAGTCGAGTATATAGAAATTGTGTGATTATAATCTATGACCGTCGCACCATGGCAGATTTGGTTGAGTTGAATATGGTAGACTTTGATGTTATTATGGGTATTGATTGGTTGGCTTCTTGTTATGTCAATATTGATTGTAGAATGAAAATGGTTCGTTTCCAGTTTCCGGGAGAACCAGTTTTAGAGTGGAAGGGAAATACCACATCTCTGAGAGGTAGGTTTATTTCCTATCTAAAGACGAGCAAGATGATTTCTAAGGGGTATATTTATCATCTAGTTTGGGTTCAGGATACCGAAGCAAAGTCATCAACTCTTAAATCTGTCCCTGTAGTGGATGAGTTTCTGGATGTGTTCCCGGATGAGCTTCCAGGTCTTCCACCAGAGCGGGAGATTGATTTTGCCATTGATGTGCTATCGGATACTAAGCCCATATCTATTCCTCCTTATAGAATGGCTCCTGTAAAGTTGAAAGAGTGTGAAGTGCCCGATTGAAGGATTTCGAGACACACTTTATCAAGCTATTTCATCAATTCAAATAAAGAAATATGGTTCCTAAATGTGTATTGATTACAAATAGCTGAATAAGGTGATGATCAACAATAAATATCCGCTCCCAAGAATTGATGATTTATTTGATCAGTTACAAGGTGCCAAATAGTTCTCAAAACCGGCTGTGAGATCAGGGTTGTTACACCTCAAAATTTCATATCTTTGTGTCGTACGTCGACTAATGTCAGCTTAAGGTGAACATGGAGTTCTTATGACTTTAAGGAGGGTATTTGGTAGTTTTAAAGTGTATACGATAAGATTTTGAAGTTGTATGAATCGGAGGAAGAAAGTTCATCGAAGGAAAGTGAGGTATAAGTCGCGTTTGGGGAAAAGGTTTCATAAGTATCGAGTTAAAGATTATTTAGTAAGGTCTTGTGAATGAGTTATAAGGATGTTTAGATTGTTCATGAAGTGTTAAACAAGTGCTAAGAAGGTTCCATAAGGATTGGAGGTCAAACGAATCGACGAGAGCAAGTTCGGGAGAAAAGTGGGTTATACGACCATTTATACGGTTCGTATAACTTTATACGGTCCGTATAATGGTCCGTATAACATTTTCAGAATGGACCAGTCTCTGATGGACTTATATGGTCACTTATACGGACCGTATAAAATTATACGGACCGTATAAGTGTCCGTATAAAACCATGTCGGGTCAGATTTTTTGCAAGTATATATATATGACCCAAGTTCTTATTTTTCATTTCTCTCATTTCCTCCACACTTCTTGAAAGCTATAGAATATTCTATACACCCTACTAACATAAATCCAAGGCAAATCAAAGATCAAACATCATTATCCAAGGAAATCAAGTGCAAGGATGCTCTCTAGGGTTGATAGAAGTCAAGAACCTCTTGGGTGGTAAGTTGGGCTTTTCTCAAGTGGAGTGTTTTCATCCAAAGACCATTCCTACGTAATCAAAGGTGAGTTTTTCATTCATTTCATGTTATTAAGAGCATTGGGTGGTTGAAAGACTTGGATTATGGAAGAAAATAGAGTATGAAGTGCAAATATGGAAAAAAGTGAACTTCTTAAATGGTAACGTGACATGAATCATAGTTCTTGCTATGCCGTGAGCATAATCTTGTTATGAATGATATTAAGGATGTTAAAGAAGCATTATATGTGAATGAATATGACGTTGTGTTGTAATTATGGTTATGGATACACTTGAAGGGGAATTGTGAGAATTGTTTGATGTTTAACTTGAGAAATCCATTGATTGTGATATTATGGGTGTTGCTACGATGTTTGGGAGCTGTTTTGCTCTATGGTAAAAGTTGTAGAAATAAAGAAAATGCTACCCAATTTTCGTTAGCTTTTGGTCGCTTTAGCCTAAACTTAAGCGTATCTTCAATTATCTACTTTTAGTGACAAATTCTCTTGATGTAGAGTCGTAAGCTTAGAAGGAGAACGTTTAGTCATCAAGAAGACGTAAAGGTATGTGAGGACGTTCCCCTTCTTTCAAAGGCATGACTCTTACATTGTGATTTCTTCCCTATAGTTTCCATGACCTTCTTACATTCGAAAGTTGAAAGTCTAAGATTATTAAGAGTCCCTCATGAGCTAGAGACAAGATATGTTTTATGATAATGATGATGATGACGACCCTATTTTTCAGAGATTCCGAAGCTTATGAGATGATGCTATTATGAGTTGACAATCTTATTCATGAACTCATTGATGTTATTTCTTGTTGTAGTCTCACCTTATAATATTAGCTCCTTCGAGGTGAGACATAGTGATGATGAATGTTCCATAATACAATCGGAGGTCACCGACCTTACGTCACTCCGATATGATTGTAGCTTGATTGGGCTCACATGCATGCTTATTTTTTATATATGACTATACCGGGCCTAGTTGGCCGGGCAGACACCACTACGCTGGGCGTAAGTGGGCGGCTCATGGATGATGATAGTTACATCGGGCCTAATTGGTCGGGCATTCACCACTAGTGGGCGGCGTGAGATGACTATCCCGGACGCGGGCTAGTGATGATATATGACTCAGACAGCTTACTATATATATGTGTGTTGTGATGTGGTTTTTAAAAGTAAAAGTTAGCATGCATGGTATCCTCCTTAAGAGGCAATCATATGTGCAGGTCATCTCTTTATCTCATGTTCCTTATCTCTTTATTATGTCATTACTCATGCCTTACATACTCAGTACCTTATTCGTACTGACGTCCTTTCTTTTGTGGACGCTGCGTTCATGCCCCCAGGTAGATAGGGAGACGGTCCAGATCCCTAGGAGCATTATCAGCAGATACACAGGGGGTACTCCACTTCTCCGAAGTTGCCGTTTATCGGTATATTCTTTTGTGCACATATTTGGGGCATGGCGGGGTCCCATCCCGCCCTTATAATTTTAGTACTCCAGTTAGAGGCTCGTAGATACATACGTGGGTAGTAGATATCCTATGATTTCCTCAGGTGTATATTTTGTATATTATTTTGTAGCCTGGTTGGCTTATGTGTGTTTTTGTATATATATATGCATGTTTCGGGAGATTCGAAAGTTGGTTTATGACTAGTCCTATGTTGAAAAGGATAGTTGGCCAAGTCGGGTATGATAGATAGCATTGTGAGTGGTGCTCGGTGGCCAGCTCCGGGTACCCGTCATGGCCCACTAGTTGGGTCGTGACAAAAGTGGTATTAGAGTAGTTCCGTCCTAGGGTGTGTCTACGAGGCGTGTCTAGCAGAGTTTTGCTTATGGGTGTGAAGCCCGCCACGCCTATAAACAGGAGGATGCGAGGCATTTAGGAATAATGACTGTCCTTCTTCTTCATAGATCGTGCGATAGTGCTATAATATAAGAATTCCATTTTCCCTAACCGTGACTTATGTTTTCAGCAATGTTGATGAAAGGAAAAACTACAGCAGCCCAGAATGACAAGATAGTGGTCGAAGAGAGGACTGAACGGGAGCCGCCTACGGATAAGGAGGGGGGCGAGCCCCAGAGTAAGGCCCTATTTCGGTTCTCTCATAGTTCGCCCACTTTAGAGGAGCAAAGGGGAGTCTCAACTTTAGCTCCAGCACCCCCAGTTCCTCCACCAGATGCCTCAGGCCAGGAGATGAGACAGGCCATTCTTTTGCTGACCCAGTTAGTAGCCGCTCAAGCTCAGCGGCAGGGTGAAGGCCATGGTGACAGGGGTTGGAGGAAGAGGGTCAGGTCTTCGAGGTTTGACCATGAGTTCAGAGGTGCCCCGAGGCAGCAATTCTCTAGGCACTCAGCTCGTTCAATAGCTAGTGCGCCTCTACAGTTTCCTGGACGCAGGGTTGACAGATCCACTTGTTTTGGGCCAGTTCAGAGTTCTAGGGCTTCCAGCTCCCAGACCAGGGGTGATTTGGGCCAGATGAGATTATCTACACCACGATGTACTCAGTGTGGTAAGCCACATTCTGGACCGTGCCGCTTGGGTACGGATGTTTGTTATGCTTGTGCTCGGCCAGGCCATTTCAAGCGCGACTGTCCATCGCTACGTGGTAGAGATAAGGTTCGGCCTATGGGATTCCCTCCATTATCGGTACGCCCTCCTAAGCTTGCAGACACCAGTAAGCCATGGCAGAGGTCGAGGAGGAGTATCCGGTTCGAGTGGTCCTCAGCACCGCCTTTATGCATTAGCGGGACCACAGGATCTTGAGTCTTCCCCTGATGCTATCACAGGTACATTATCGGTATCCTCTTATGTCATATATGCATTGATTGATTCGGGGTTTACTTCGATATATATATATATGACCCCTAATGTTGCCGACCGTACTGGGGCGAAACTTGAGCCGATCAAACATTTTGAGGTGTCTATACCTGTTGGTAACCCAGTGATAGCTAAAAGTATGATTTATGAGTAAGTAAACCTCCGTGAAGGGAGTTGATTGACATGATGCTTAGAAACAAAAATTGGAGTTCTAGAAAGTGTGTTCAGGTACAACTTATGAGACAAGCCTTATTATTTTACATTTTAGTAATCAGCCCTGTGCGGTTAAGTTGTATATCATATGTGTTTTATATGTGGCCTCCTAAGGCATGAGATGTGTTTTCTGGGCTGTGTGCAGGTTTGAGATTGTTATGTTTACAAAAGAAACTCTGCCGAAATCCTTCCAGGAATCTAAGGAAAAATTGTAGAGACTTTAGGTAGGATTATGGCAAGAAGAAAGAAAGGGCCCAGCAACGAGCGATTAGAGACGAAGTTAGTAGTCAAATGCGGGATAAGTGTACCAAGTATGCATTAAGCTGGAAGGAATGATGATCAGGTCAGGATAGAGTAAGAAACAGGAGAAGGGAAAATGATGTGCTTGGGGTAGGAAGAGGTTGCAAGTTAGAAGAATTTGGCTAGCCCTCTTATGATTTGGAAGGTTGAGTTATGAAATGAATTTGATATGTACGTATATACCGATGCATGTAACACCGATTCAGATTACTAAGTTAGACTTCACCCAAAGATTTTATTACTACGAGCCAGCCTTATTGAACTCGGTGACACCTCGAGGAAAGAGATCGAAAGGATGTAAAAAGGAAAAAAAAAAAAGAGAAGAAAGAGAGACATGTCGGAAACAGAGAAGGAAGGGCAGAAGTGAGGCAAATAGAAGAAAGGTCTACTAGAGCAGAAACCCGATAAACAGAGGGTGGAAGAGAATTAAACTCTGTGGATATCCTAACATTAATTAGGAATGTTAATAGGTGTCATGGAGGAATTGAAATTTTGAATCTTACTGTGAGAACGATGTAGCTGATTGAATGATGACAAGGAACGTGGAACCATTTGTGGAGTAAGATATTTTATGCATGAAGGGTGACTTTACACAACATCTCTCCAAAGAATTCTAAAAGGACCACGTGTTACCCTATTGTTAATATGTTGAGATGGCAGGGGACAATACTCCTATAGTAATGCGAACTGAGCAGAGAAGAGTATGAAAGGATTGACATTGAACCTTAGGTTGTCATTTATTAAAAGTCAATGGTACTTTGAAATATGCTTAGAACGATTGTCCTATGAACGGAATCATTTGAGAAAAAGGGATGAGAAGTGAGACGAAAGAAGAAACAAGGTTTGAGTGTGAACAATCAATGGACTAACTTCATATGTACGTCAAGGCAAGATGGAACAAATGGAATTGCATTTTCGGTGAGTTACGCGGTAGAGGTCTCAAGGAAGGATTGTTAAGGAAAGGTGAGTTAAAAGAGGGCGAGTTTGTGGACAATACGGTATAGGAAGCATAGAGTGGTTATTAGCTACATCGATGGAAATGACTAATATGTGGGACGATCTATGATTCTTGATGGAAGTGAGGAAGGAAGCATAGGGAGAGAGGCAATTCCCCCATGGTTTAATAGTGGTAGTATTTATGTCACACCCTGATCTTACCAGGGTGTGATGGGCACCCGACCCCATATTCGGAGCCGAGCGAACCCGCTGACTCTTATTACTCACATATTCTCTTTGGATGCTTAGATCAAATACAGGTAAAATACATAGTAAAATTTACAAAATTTCTTTTGTCGTTTCTCAATTTAAACACAGACTGTAAGTGTAAGGACTCTGTAACATAATGCGTAATAAAAATATATTAGCTACTGGACCCACTCTCAAAACTGAGACTCGGACTCACGACTCGTCGCAAAGTCTCTAACTTCGAGCAATCGCACAAAGACATATAACCTCTCGGCGTATATTTTGTACAAATGGAGTCTGTCCGCCGGAACGCCTTCTCAATAGCTCTTACTTGTATATATATATAGCGCATGAAACGCAGCGCCCACAAAAAGGGGCGTCAGTACGAGCAATGTACTGAGTATGTAAGGCATGAGTAATATCACGAAATCATAATAGAGAACATAAAACACAACATAGGAGAGTGATATAACCTGTAACTCTGTTTGTCTACCATGATAGATATTGTGCAAGTTAACTTTACCCTTTTTGGAGTACTATATAGATACTGCAAGTAAACTGCCCCGACCGTGTAGGTGCGGTGTATAATTACCGACCATATAGGTGCGGTGGACTCCCGACCATATAGGTACGGTGTGTTTCTTCTTCAGCGGACCATGGAATAAAGGAGCACCGTAAGTCCGAGTGCTCCTTGGGGCGGATGCCATGCATGCTAGCTTTTAAAAAAAAAAAATATGTAAATATCTACGTAAGTAAACTGCGCGACCACGTAGGATCGATGTATAAATCGCCCGTCCATATAGGAACGGTGTATAAGCCCGCGTCCGCCTCCCGCGTCCGGGGTATAATCCGCCCACCCAAAGTGGTGTGTAGTTCGCCCGGCCGCCGGAGGACGCAGTCATAAAATAAATCATATGTAAAAATAAAGCATGCATGAGAGCCCAAATGAAAACCGCAACTCTATCGGAGTGACGTAAGGTTTAACCTCCGATTACATTATGGATAATCGGATCGCCCCGCCTCACCTTGAAGGAGCAATTATAAGGCGAGACTATCAATCAAGGATAACATCACGGGAAACATAAAACGAGGTCATGACATATCATTTCATGTACTTTGAAACCTTTAAAGGCATCATTATCCAAAAATTAGCTTAACATTTCATATCGTCGTATTCATGGTACGAACATATCCTTAGCATATTCGTCCTAGTCATTTTCTCATATCTAGCATCATCATTGTCATCATAAAATCATAGTCGTTGTTTTGGTCATAAAAACTTTCAAGAATCGTAAAACTTAGATTTTGGAGAAAAATGGATATTTTAGAAAACATTCATAAACTTTTAGGAAGGAAAATCATGCTTTGGAATCATAACTTTTAACTTTTGAAAATAAGGACGCTATGGGAGCATTTATAAAATCGCAACGTATGATTCATGCCATAGAAGGAAAAGGGACGAGCCTTAACATACCTGCGCCGCGCCTTACTAGCTACGCTTATTCATCCAAGCTTGTTAGTCTACATTCAAGAGAGTTGACATAATCGTTAGCTTCATTACCATACACTTGTCTTAACCCTTCAAATACATTTACTTGTTATACGCAAATTTCGGCGGATCTCCTCTGTGATTACACCATCCCCGAGAATCTGCTCGGCCAATTTTTTTAATCAACAACAATCCGGGAATTCAACCCGGCCAAACTATCAACAATACCAACAATTATTCTAGCAACACTTCATTATCCAATTCAATTCAATTCGATTCACATAATCTTCCAACAACTCAATCAACATACTACTTTATCCGAAACCTTCTATTTCAACAACAGCTATACGTTTCATTCTCATTCATATACGTTAACTTCAACAACAACCTTCATTGTACATCACATAATCCATAACGACGACAATTAGAATGTCAAATAACATCAATTTACCATAACTTACCAAACCACCTACTATTCGGTTACAACAACTTCTTACACATTTTCGTGCATTTCCATCCATCTCTATACATTCCAACAACACAAGATTTCATAAAATTTATTCATTTCTTTCCATGCAATACAACACACACCCGCACGGCCAACTCATGCAGTACACGGCCACAACACTACATGCACACTTCCATAAATTTTTCATTCATTTCTTGACATAATGACAACAACCAACATGCTACATACACACACGGTCACACCATACACCACACGGCTATCACTACATTATATATGTTTCATGAATTCCATCCAATTCTTGACATTACCACAACAACCAACATACTACATAAAATTAATCCATTCTTTCCTACACAACATAACCATGCACGGCCAACCACTATGTATGCAGAACACTTCAATTAACAAGATTCCATGTTTTTCATTCATTTCTCCATACTACAACATATACCAAGCATCCATAACACATAAGAGAAGATTGGTTCTTACCTTTTTCTCTTCAACTTTCCACTTGGCTTAGGATCATGAACTTGTACAAATGAATGATTTTCTTGTTCCAATGACTCTTCCACATTGTAGAGGACCTTCCAATTACTTGGAATACAAGAAGAAAATGATTTTTTCTCCATCAATTTCCCATGGCTCATTTTTGAGAGCCATGGCCGAAACCCTTCCTTGCTCTCTTCTATTATTATTTTTTCTTTCTTTCTCTCTTTCTCCCAACTAATTCATGAATTAATCCCCCTCTCATGCTTATATACTTAGTCTCCTCCAATAGCAAAGGAACACATGTCTTGTTCTTGAAATTTCTTCATTACATCAAAGATGACTTGTTGTGTCATCTTCTCTTTTTTTTTTTCTCTCTTAAATTAAAAGATGACCACATATATATATATATATATATATATATATATATCCTACTAATTGACCACATGCTCCCCTTGTTTCTTTTTCTAGAGTTTTCTCCCTTTTTCTTGAAATTTTCTTAAGTCAAAATAAAGAAGACTCATGTCTTGCCATGCAAGCTTTGTCCCCTTTTCAAGACTTTTCTAGAACTTTTGTAAAATTACCATTTTTCCCCTTGACTTCCACAATATTACGATGGACCATCCTGCGAATTTTTCTTTTTACCCTTAACCTTTCTCAATATTTCCATACTAATAATGTGCATAAATAATATTCCTAACAACTCGTACATCAGAATAATTTTGGAAACATAGTCTTGTCCTTACTTCTCACCATTGTCTCACAATATCCGAACGTATGAAATACGGGCTATAACAATTTAGACGGTAATCGAAGAGACCATCAAGAAATTAGTCTTCGACATTCCGAGGCAATGTGGCAAGCGGAGGCATAAGAATGAGGTGAAACAAGATATGGGCCGTAGAATGGAAGAGGGGCCGAAAATCCAACGTGGCAATTGTACAACAACAAGGTAGATTATGAAGCAGAGTTAAAGGATGGGCATACAATGGGAAAAAGCGGTATTAACCTTGAGAAGGTAAAACATGTGAGTATTATGGCTTCTGTTCGGGTGTGAAGTAAATAAGAATGAACGGTATTTCCATACAACAAGGGCTCAAGCGAAAGATTTCATAGTGAGGATACACAGGCGATGAGTGTAAGACTTGAATTAGAGAGAGAAGTGAATAATGGGCTAAGATGAGGAGTCAAGCGAAATAGCCACTGCGAGCTAGTTGTATGGATGCAAAGTTCCAATATTTCATACCGATGGAGATAGCATTGTATAGGGAAAGCCTCAAAGGCAATACTTGACTCAGAATTTGATAATGTCTTTGTTAATAGAAGGATGCGGAGTTACCAATAGAAGAGGATCGAAATGAAAATGGACCATTTAGAAGCATGTAAACACTTGATGGTGGCAACCTACATTGAAAAGGAAAAGGTGTGTATGATCATTTAGAAGAGAAAGTTCATGGATTATGCGAGCATTTCAAGCATAGAGTACTCAAACGTAAAGGAATTAAAGGCGGAAGGCGATAGTAAATAGAATAAGATGGATCTAAATGAGAAACTAAAGGTGAAAGGCGATAGTGTAGGAGATAATAAGGAGTAAATTTGTGTAAGACAATCTTGTAATACCAATCAAGAATAAGGACGAACCTGAAGCCGAAGTGGAGGTTGCAATTATACAGAATCATATAAGCTATCTATGGAAATTGTCAGGCTAAAATACTCGGTTCGTCACTGGTGCCTGAAGATCGACACATTCCGAGAAACCTGGGAAAGATAGACCATCCTAGTAAACCCCATTTTGGAGACGGATAGGCAAATAGCGCTCGTTTTCTAACTTCCCAAGGCATGCTATGAACACGTGCGTTAGACCTTTAGGAAAAATGAAGAGACTTGTTAAGATGATTTGGAATGGATATAACTAGGTGATTGTTTAAAGCTTGCAAGAATAAGAGAGCATCAAATCACTGGAATGTGGAGATTTCACCTTGAAGAGATTTAGGATCATTATTAAAAGACTTTACGGGAAATTCTTATGGTCCTCACAAATGGCTATGAGGTGGCGAATTGATGTAATCTTGATGAAGATATTAGGAAAGAACGCGGAAGTAGAAGAGATGTATTGAGAAGCGAAAGAGGGTACGAAGTCCAAGTATACGCATTTATCTCCACTCCCAGGAGAGGTTCAAGATGAAACGCCATTGCCCCAGGTATGCAATGCAATGCTTTACTTTTAATGCTTTTGGTCGCGTGTGTGGCCATATTGTGTGTTGTGATATCATAGACCTATGTGGCAGTATTATTTTGGGTTGCTATGATAGGATGGTAGTGCAATATTATAGGGGAAACTCTGGCGAAATTTCAGTAGAAACCCCGAGAGCTTAACATTCGAGGACGAATGTTCTTAAGGGGAGGAGAGTGTTACACCTCGAAATTTCATATCGTTGTTTCGTACATAGACTAACATCAGCTTAAGGTGAACATGGAGTTCTTATGACATTAAGGAGGGTATTTGGTAGTTTTGAAATGTATATGATAAGATTTTAAAGTTGAATGAATCGGAGAGAGCAAGTTTATCGAAGGAAAGTGAGGTATAAGTCGCGTTTGGAGAAAAGGTTTCGTAAGTATCGAGTTAAAGATTATTTATTAAGGTCTTGTGAATGAGTTATAAGGATGTTTATATTGTTCATGAAGTGTTAAACAAGTGCTAAGAAGGTTCCATAAGGATTGGAGGTCAAACGAATCGACGAGAGCAAGTTCGGGAGAAAAGTGGGTTATACGACCATTTATACGGTCCGTATAACTTTATACGGTCCGTATAATGGTCCGTATAACATTTTCAGAATGGACTAGTCTCTGATGGACTTATATATTCACATATACGGACCGTATAAAATTATACGGACCGTATAAGTGTCCGTATAAAACCATGTCGGGTCAGATTTTTTGCAAGTATATATATATATATATGACCCAAGTTCTTATTTTTCATTTCTCTCATTTCCTCCACACTTCTTGAAAGCTCTAGAATATTCTATACACCCTACTAACATAAATCCAAGGCAAATCAAAGATCAAACATCATTATCCAAGGAAATCAAGTGCAAGGATGCTCTCTAGGGTTGATAGAAGTCAAGAACCTCTTGGGTGGTGAAGTTGGGCTTTTCTCAAGTGGAGTGTTTTCATCCAAAGACCATTCCTACGTAATCAAAGGTGATTTTTCATTCATTTCATGTTATTAAGAGCATTGGGTGGTTGAAAGACTTGGATTATGGAAGAAAATAGAGTATGAAGTGCAAATATGGAAAAAGGTGAACTTCTTAAATGGTAACGTGACATGAATCATAGTTCTTGCTATGCCGTGAGCATAATCTTGTTATGAATGATATTAAGGATGTTGAAGAAGCATTATATGTGAATGAATATGACGTTGTGTTGTAATTATGGTTATGGATACCCTTGAAGGGGAATTGTGAGAATTGTATGATGCATAACTTGAGAAACCCATTGATTGTGATATTATGGGTGTTGCTACGATGTTTGGGAGCTGTTTTGCTATATGGTAGAAGTTGTAGAAATAAAGGAAATGCTGCCCAATTTTCGTTAGCTTTTGGTCGCTTTAGCCTAAACTTAAGCGTATCTTCAATTATCTAATTTTAGTGACGAATTCTCTTGATGTAGAGTCGAAAGCTTGGAAGGAGAACGTTTAGTCGTCAAGAAGACGTAAAGGTATGTGAGGATATTCCCCTTCTTTCAAAGGCATGACTCTTACATTGTGATTTCTTCCCTATAGTTTCCATGACCTTCTTACATTCCAAAGTTGAAAGTCTAAGATTATTAAGAGTCCCTCATGAGCTAGAGACAAGATATGTTTTATGATAATGATGATGATGACGATCCTATTTTTCAGAGATTCCGAAGCTTATGAGATGATGCTATTATGAGTTGACAATCTTATTCATGAATTCATTGATGTTATTTCTTGTTGTAGTCTCACCTTATAATATTAGCTCCTTCGAGGTGAGACATAGTGATGATGAATGTTCCATAATACAATCGGAGGTCACCGACCTTACGTCACTCCGTTATGATTGTAGCTTTGATTGGGCTCACGTGCATGCTTATTTTTATATATGATTATACCGGGCCCAGTTGGCCGGGCAGAAACCACTACGCTGGGCGTAAGTGGGCGGCTATATATATATATGATATATATATATATATACATATATATATGTACGGGCCTATATATATATATACATGCCGGCATATATGTACCACTATATATATATATATACATGGGCGGCGTGATATATATATATATATACCGGACGCGGGATATATATATATATATATGTACGCGTATATATATATATATATATATGACCTATATATATATATATGTATATATATATGTATATATAGTACAACTTACTTATATATATGTGTGTGTTGTGATGTGGTTTTTAAAAGTAAAAGTTAGCATGCATGGTATCCGCCTTAAGAGGCAATCATATGTGCAGGTCATCTCGTTATCTCATGTTCCTTATCTCTTTATTATGTCATTACTCATGCCTTACATACTCAGTATATTATTCGTACTGACGTCCTTTCTTTTGTGGACGCTCGGTTCATGTCGGCAGGTCGACAGGGAGACGGTCCAGATCTCTAGGAGCATTATCAGCAGATACGGAGGAGCACTCCACTTCTCCGGAGTTGCCGTTTATCGGTATATTCTTTTGTGCACATATTTGGGGCATGGCGGGGTCCTGTCCCGCCCTTATAATTTTAGTACTCCAGTTAGAGGCTCGTAGATACATACGTGGGTAGTAGATATCCTATGATTTCCTCAGTGTATATTTTGTAACCTTGTGGGCTTATATGTATATATATATATATATATATATATAGATTATATATGCATGGTTTATGGCAAGTCCTATGTTGAAAAGGATAGTTGTCCAAGTTGGGTATGATAGATAGCATTGTGAGTGGTGCTCGGTAGCTAGCTCCGGGTACCCGTCATGGCCCACTAGTTGGGTCGTGACATGTATCTCCTAGAATATGAAGCGTTATGGAATGCTTAACCTATGCAAATTCAAGTTTAGTGAGTCTTCTTTCCAATGCAACTGACAGAACGCAATTCTGAGAAGTATGGGATAGAAGTATGGCCCGTTCTTTGAAGTGTGTCCCGCACTTTTTGCCCGTACTTCACTCGAATTTTCTAGAAAGTTGGATTTTGACCATCCCAAGTACGGCCTGAAAGTACGGCCCATTCTTTGAAGTGTGGCCTGCACTTTTTGGCCGTACTTTGCTCGAAAATTCAAGAAACTTTAAAGTCGGTGGACATTTCATTTTGGCCTATAAATAGGTTTTCCCATGACCTGGGCCTCAATTGTTCATTAAAATAAATCCCTAGTGATCTTCTAATCTTTCTCAAACATCCAAAAACACCCACAAACATCTTAAACCAAATCAAGAAGAGATCAAGCCATAAAATACTTAACTAATTCCTAGAAAGTGATTGTTCTTGGCTCTACTTAG
Source organism: Lycium ferocissimum (assembly GCF_029784015.1). Lineage (NCBI taxonomy): Eukaryota > Viridiplantae > Streptophyta > Magnoliopsida > Solanales > Solanaceae > Lycium > Lycium ferocissimum. The sequence continues at coordinate 63,541,396 of NC_081351.1, forward strand.
AGTTGTGGAGAATTTGGTCTTGAAACAAGTTGTGTATGTTACACCTCGTAGTTTTGTACATTGAGATTCGTTAGCTGTTAGTTGTTCAATTGTAGACACTGGAGTTATTTTCTAGGATATATGAGATTATATGCGCCTATCATATGGTTATGAGGGTTTAAGTTCATGTAATAGGTCATGGAAGGATTAGAGAACAAGTGAATTAAGGGAATTAAGTTTGTTGGAACTTTGGAGAAAGGATGGGCAAGGTTTCGTACGATAATTTTGGTCTAACTTGAGAAAGGAATATCTCCTAGTATATCAGGAGACTTGTACCGAGCACCCTTTACCTACCATTGTACCGTACCTCTTAACAAGTCATAAAACGGTGCCGTTTTTTTTTTTTTTTTTTGAACCGAACATTAACATTAGCAACGCTATTATGAACATAGACTAATTAGCTTCACTATCACTACATACAACAATTAAGATGCCAAAATACCACATATTTAACTGTACATAGCTGACTGTACATATCTGTCTACGAGCCTCTAGACGTAGTACACTTATACATAGAAAGGGCCGAGTACTGTCGTGCCCGAAAATATATACACAAAATAGTACCAAGAAAATGAGGCTCCGGAACAACTGGAGCGCCGTCAAGTGCCGCCGGTGGGCTTCTAGAACCAAACCGTCTCCGCCGACTCGCGCGGCATGAAACGCAACCGTCCACAAGAAGGACGTCGCACGAATAGTGTACCGAGTATGTAAGGCATGAATAATAACATAGTAAATGAATATAGAGTATAAGTCATAACGTAATAGATGTACAAAACTTATCCCGGCATAGAAGTAACCCGTACATGTGTATGCCCCGTAGGCGTATACCACACAAGCTTAGCCCATTTTTTTCAGAATACAGTGTCCCGTATTCCCGTATACAAGACATTTTAAGAAACAATTTCGATACATTTCGAAAACAAGACATTTCGTACATTTCGATAAACAAGACATCTTTCTTACCTTTACGTACGCCGAGTACATCGCTCCCACCCCCCTCCCCAACAAGTCCCAACACAACATGTCATATATATCATATATCGCATATACGTACGCCGCGTACGGCTCTCCCATATCCCGCGTCCGGCATCCCGCGTCCGGATGATAAGCCACCGAATCGGTGGACACAGCTTGTCTCTTCCCCTTCCCCATATTCATATACATGTACATATTCCTATACATATACATATTCATATATGTGCACATATACATGTATCACAAGGCGAGGTTACCAATGAAAAGTGTCATTATAAAAAAACATCAAATAGGGTCATAAAATATAGTTTCGTTAACTTAGAACCTTTATAAAAACATCCCCTATAATAGAGTTGAAATATTAAGAAATTGTTTAACATTTCCATATTTTCATTTTTATAGCAGAATATACCGTCAATATATCTATCGTAGACATTTACCCATTTTCAACCCCATCGTTATCATTATAGGATCATACTCTTCACCTTAGTCAAGGAATCATGACGTATGTTCTTTCTTAGCATTATCGTCGTAGAAATATTCTCATTAAAGTAGTTACAACACTTATCATTTAATAATCAAGGCACTAAAGAAAATTCGGGAACCGTGGGCCCACCTCGAGTCAAATGAGGTGGCGTACACAACTTACATATAATACGTGTCATGACGTTACTTATGAAGGTCTTAGGGTAATCGGGTCTCATTCTTGCAAGTTCTAGGATGTTTAGACATTGTCTTCACAATTCATGCACTTTTGGTTCAATCTTACTAAATGAATAGTAACTATTTTCAATTGCGGATCTCTAGAGTTAGAAAGGTCCCCGAGACGCGAAATCAAGCCTATACATCTAAGACATGCCAAGAAAGGAAGGGAAAACCTTACATACCTCTTTTCACTCCTTTAGCTATTCCAAATTCACGTTGCAATTTCGTCAAAATCCGCAAATTGGTCATGTTTACCAAAATCTTATTAGGACACTTAGGGTTGAAATCTTAAGGTAATGCTTGGCTACCGAAATTTCGGCAAAAGATTTCCTCCGTAAATATACCATCCTCAACATTCAACATAGCCAAAATTCTTCAATCAACCACAATCCCGGAATTCAAACCCGGCCAAACTATTAACATAATTCAACAATTGCAATACTAACAATTCCATATTCAATCAATTTACTACTTTCTTCAAAACCTTTCCAACTTCAATGAACACAATAACAACCTTATAATATATATTCCATCAACATCATACTAATATCATTACATGCTATCCATGCAAGAACATTATTTTTCAATATACACAATCTTCCAATTGCCAATACTTCACCAAACTTATCAAGTCTTTATTTGCGATATAACATCTACTTCACAACGACTAAGATGTTAATTACAACTCGCTCATTATTCTTTCACAACTCACCAATATACATGACTATACATCAAGTATACACGGCCACATACACACCACACACTACACGGCCATATCATGCACACACACAACCACGTTCTCTCCAAATTCATTCAATTTCCATTATCAATATAGTATTCACAACAATAATAACCAAACACTAAATAAATTAATTAGAACATGCTTTCTACACACACACACATATATATATATACACGGCCACACCACTTTTTTTTTCTCTTCCATGAATTTCATCCATTTTCTTACACACTACACATGCAACATCATCCATAACATGCAAGAAGAGTCAAACCTCACCTTTTCTTCAATTCTTCACTTGAGTAGAGATTCCAACTTATAGAAATAGGTGTTCCTCTTGCTCCAAAACCACTCCACCTTGCTAGGGACCCTTGAATTGGTAGGAAATGATTTTTAAAAAATTTTTGTCAATTTTTCTCTTGAATTTTTCTTTGGCCGAATGGCCTTCAATTTTCTCCTTTCTTGTTTTGTTCTTCTTTCTTGAAAATTCTAGAATTGTTATGATAAAGATGACTTGGTCATCTTATTTAATTCCTTGAATGAATTAAGTCAACATTGGGCCTAGCCCATAAATTATGGCCGGTTGGGCCTCTTTTTTCTAAAAAATATTCAAGCCCACTTATATTTTGGGCTAGTTCTTGTAATTCATGAAAACATTATTTTCCAACTTCCAACTTTGCCCTTCGTCTTTCTTCCATATTCCCACGAGTCATATTGCGAATTTCCCTTTATGCCCTTGACCTTCCTCATTAATTCCACTTCTAAATTTTTCACAAGCAGCTCATATGCCAAACAAAATAAAATGTGGCCTTGCTTATTGTCTTCCCGCGATTGTCTTGAATTATCCGATTGCACAAAATGCGGGATATAACATCCTCCCCCCCTTTAGAACATTCGTCCTCGAATGTTGAACCGGCCTCATAGCGTATGATAATATTCGGGGGAGTCTCCTTCGTCAATATCCCACATGTTGCTTAGCATATCCATTTTAAGTCTAGCACGTTCTCCCTTTTTGCTAGTCTAACGTGTCCGCCCCAACTTACACGGCTTTTATAGAGCTTCTTACCACTCCACACACTCTAATTTACTCTAAACTACTTACTTTCACATTCGTCCCCTTATCCCACAATTATGAAATTTTCAACATATTTCCCGGGGTCACCCATCGTGAAATTACCTCACCCTAGCACGCTTAACCTTGAAACTCTAATGCATTCCGGCGTCTTAGCGTTAGTATTTTCGTCTCCACTCCCTCACACTCGCTTATATCACATAATATGGAACGAGTTGGGGGTCTTAGCAGCTTTTCAAAATACCCGCGTAACACATCTTTTCTTTTATTTACGGTTCTACCCTCCGCAGTCTCTAGTATTCACTGTTACCTGTACGTATGGTCACTTTTCGTCCTAATTTCCGAATGTTCAACAATACAAGGGCGGCATGGGATAAGATAGAATCCGAATCAATTAACACGCATATCATAGAAGATGCCGGAAAAGTACCTGTGGCCGCATCTGCGGAAGGCTCAGGGTCCTGTCGTCCTGTCGATGCATATAAGCGGTGCATAGGACCGCCGAACTAGGTGCCCCTCCTCTACCTCGGCCGCGGCCCGCCGGGGCCCGAGAAGTCCGTCCGCGAGGGCGCACGGCCGACGATGAACCACCGCGATCCGGCCGGCCGAGTTTGGCCTCTTCCATCCTTTAATGGGCAATCACGCACTAAATGGTCGGGCCGGACCGCAGTGCAAAGCAACCACCGTTTCCGTAACATCGCCTGCAATGTGGCTTGCCACATCGAGCACATCGCGGTGGGGGCAGCCCCGCCCTACTAAAATCAGCTCTGTACTGGGATCCTGAAGCGTTGGCATTCTGATCTGGTCCCGAATAAGTAGGATAATCAAACCTTCTATTCGCGGTTCGAGGAGGTGCACTGGCCACTGATTGGCCCGAATATCCGTGATACCGCCGTGTCCGTCCTTCTCTCGTACTCGCTTCTCGCCCGAAGATCCGCCCTTTTCCCCGGAACCCCTATCCGGGTAGCGCTCCTCTCTCCGAGCCGATGTTGCTCCTCCGGTGCTTGGGGCACGGGCCGTATGCGAGCAATAGTCATCCCATCCCGGAGTGAGGCCGTCAAGCACTCCTTAATTATATGCGGCCCCAACCCACTCACAAATCGATGTACATGATCCCCCATATCGCCGATCATGGCCGGGGCATACCGGCCGCCGAGTTGAAGCGGAGGCCGTATTCCCCGACGCTCATATTTCCTTGCTTAAGATTTAAGAACATATCGCCCGAGCTCGTCGAACTTCCGGCGGCAGAAATGTCGCAAAACGCCTCGCAAACTCCCCGCCAAACCGGGGGAGGGGCATTTGCTCCCCGAGGCTCTCCAACACGTCATACCACAGACGCACACATCCCGCACACCGTACGATGCCAATTCCACCGACTCGTATCCGAAGCATGTATAATCCTCGTTGTCCTTAGCATCTCATCTATAAAATTCTCGCGGTCTTCCTCTCGGTTTTGACCCATAAAACTCCGGGGGTCTTAGGCGATGAAATCACGGCCCTAGCACTTATCGCCCGTCTCCCGGTCCGTATCTTGCCGCTGAGCCTGTGCGGCAACTAACTGAGTCAATAACTGGATGGCCTCTGCCATCGGCTGGCCCGGAGTTGCTGTCTCGCCCTCCTGGGCTGCCCTAGCTTTCTTCTTCGGTGGCATTACTGAAACCATAACATAGGATTAGGAAAAGAATATAGAAACCTGGTAGCATAGCTCTACCGCACGATCTTAGAATACAAAGAAGGTCATATTTCCTAAATGCCTCGTAGCCTCCTCGTTTATAAGTGTGGCGCGCTACACACCCATAAACAAGACTCTACCGGACACGGCTCGTAGACAAACCCCTAGACCGAACTCGCTCGATACCACTTCGTCACGACCCGATCTAGGGGCCGTGACGGTACCCGATACTTGTACCGAGCACTCCTTACCTACCATTGTACCGTACTCTTAACAAGTCATATGAACGGTGCCGTTTTTTTTTTTTTTTTTTGAACCGAACATTAACATTAGCAATGGCCATTATGAACATAGACTAATTAGCTTCACTATCACTTCATACAACAGCATTAAGATGCCAAAATACCACATATTTAACTGTACATAGCTGACTGTACATATCTGTCTACGAGCCTCTAGACGTAGTACACTTATACATAGAAAGGGCCGAGTATTGTCGTGCCCGAAAATATATACACAAAATAGTACCAAGAAAATGAGGCTCCGGAACAACTGGAGCGCTGCTAAGTGCTGCTGGTGGGGCTTCTAGGAACCAAAACCGTTCGTCCGCCGACTCGCGCGCGCATGAAACGCAGCGTCCACAAGAAGGGACGCGCACGAATAGTGTACCGACATGAATAATAACATAGTAAATGAATATAGAGTATAAGTCATAACGAATAGATGTACGTAACTTATCCCGGCACGTAAGTAACTCCGTATATGTGTATGCCCCGTAGGCGTATACCACGCAAGCTTAGCCCATTTTTTTCGAATACGGTCCCGTATCCCCGTATACAAGAAATGGACATTTCGGTAAACCGTACATTTCGACATTTCGATGCAAGACATTTCAAGACATCTTTTTCTTACCTTACGTACGCCGAGTACATCGCTCTCCCACCCCCTCCCCAACAAAGTTGTCCCAACACAACATGTCATATATATCATATATCGCATATACGTACGCCGCGTACGGCTCTCCCATATCCCGCGTCCGGCATCCCGCGTCCGGATGATAAGCTTAATCGTGGGACACCCCTTCCCCTTTCCCCATATTCATATACATGTACATATTCCTATACATATACATATTCATATCTGTGCACATATACATGTATCACAAGGCGAGGTTACCAATGAAAAGTGTCATTATAAAAAAACATCAAATAGGGTCATAAAATATATATATATAGAAGTCATCCCCTATAATAGAGTTGAAATATTAAGAAATCGTTAACATTTCCATATTTTCATTTTTATAGCGAAATATACCGTCAATATATCTATCGTAGACATTTACCCATTTTCGACCCCATCGTTATCATTATAGGATCATACTCTTCACCTTAGTCGAGGAATCATGACGTATGTTCTTTCTTAGCATTATCGTCGTAGAAATATTCTCATTAAAGTAGTTACAACACTTATCATTTAATAATCAAGGCGCTAAAGAAAATTCGGGAACCGTGGGCCCACCTCGAGTCAAATGAGGTGGCGTACACCACTTACATATAATACGTGTCATGACGTTACTTATGAAGGTCTTAGGGTAATCGGGTCTCATTCTTGCAAGTTCTAGGATGTTTAGACATTGTCCTCACAATTCATGCACTTTTGGTTCAATCTTACTAAATGAATAATAACTATTTTCAATTGCGGATTTCTGGAGTTAGGAACCTCCCCGAGACGCGAAATCAAGCCTATACATCTAAGACATGCCAAGAAAGGAAAGGAAAACCTTACATACCTCTTTTCGCTCCTTTAGCTATTCCAAATTCACGTTGCAATTTCGTCAAAATCTGCAAATTGGTCATGTTTACCAAAACTCTTATTAGGACACTTAGGGTTAGAATCTTAAGGAAACACTTGGCTACCGAAATTTTGGCAAAGATTTCCTCCGTAAATATACCATCCTCAACATTCAATATAGCCAAAATTCTTCATCAATCACAATCCGGGAATTCAAACCCGGCCAAACTATTAACATAATTCAACAATTGCACTAGCAATTCAATTCTCCATTCAAAATGCATGATCTCAATTTACTACTTTCTTCATAACCTTCCAACTTCAATGAACACAATAGCAACCTTATAATATATATTCCATCAACATCATACTAATATCATTACATGCTATCCATGCAAGAACATTATTTTTCAATATACACAATCTTCCAATTGCCAATACTTCACCAAACTTATCAAGTCTTTATTTGCGATATAACATCTACTTCACAACGACTAAGATGTTAATTACAACTCGCCCATTATTCTTTCACAACTCACCAATATACATGACTATACATCAAGTATACACGGCCACATACACACCACACACTACACGGCCATATCATGCACACACACAACCACGTTCTCTCCAAATTCATTCAATTTCCATTATCAATATAGTATTCACAACAATAATAACCAAACACTAGATAAATTAATTAGAACATGATTTCTACACACACACACATATATATATATATACACGGCCACACCATCTTTTTTTTCTCTTCCATGAATTTCATCCATTTTCTTACACACTACACATGCAAAATCATCCATAACATGCAAGAAGAGTCAAACCTCACCTTTTCTTCAATTCTTCACTTGAGTAGAGATTCCAACTTATAGAAATAGGTGTTCCTCTTGCTCCAAAAACCACTCCACCTTGCTAGGGACCCTTGAATTGGTAGGAAATGATTTTTAAAGAAATTTTTGTCAATTTTTCTCTGAATTTTTCTCTTGGCCGAATGGCCTCTAGATTTTCTCCTTTCTTGTTTTGTTCTTCTTTTCTTGAAAATTCTAGAAATTGTTATGATAAAGATGACTTGGTCATCTTATTTAATACCATGCATGAATTAATTTTGGGCCTAGCCCATACCTTATGGCCGATTGGGCCTAAATTTTTCTAACAAAATATTCAAGCCCACTTATATTGTGGGCTAGTTCTTGTAATTCATGAAAACAAATTTTCCAACTTCCAACCTTGCCCTTCGTCTTTCTTCCATAATCCCACGAGTCATATTGCGAATTTCCCTTTATGCCCTTGACCTTCCTCATTAACTCCACTTCTAAATTTTTCACAAGCAGCTCATATGCCAAACAAAATAAAATGTGGCCTTGCTTATTGTCTTCCCGCGATTGTCTTGAATTATCCGATTGCACAAAATGCGGGATATAACATTACCCGTCATTTTCACTCATCCACCCGTCAAACCTATCCCTAACCCTCTGGAACATTCTCCTAACTTCCACCCATAAAATGGTAGCTCAAATCAAGTGAAATCTCGGGATTTAGGTTCGGATAGAATATAGTTGTGATTATAGTATCGTATTGTGGTGGATCTTGGCTTGGATTCAAGGTGAATATTGAAGATATTACTGTTCTAGTGAGAACAAGGTATGAATCTCTCCTTATTGATATTGATTTAGGTTTACTTACGAAGATAGAGCTATTAAATAGTTGTATAATGAATTAGTTTACTAAGAAATCGGGTAAACATCATGTGGGATGCTTTATGGAGTATATGATGTTGTTGATGTTAAGTGTTGTTGTTGTTGTTGTTGGTTGTTGGTATTGTGATTTTGGGGTAGGGATATAAACAGAGGAGATGTTGCTCGAATTTCGACAGATTCTAAAAGGAATTAATTTGAAGGCTTAAGACAAGCATATGAAGATAAGCCCAACAATAGTATGAATGGTTTTATAGGTAGATTACGAGACCACGAATGATCTTAAGTAAATTGCAAGACAAGAGGTAGGTTGGAAAGTCAAGAAGTAAGCTTCCAGGTATGTTAAGGCTAAATTCCTTTCTTTCTAAATGCATGATTCTCTTCTTATGAACCCATACATGACTTCCATAATATCCTTATTCCCAAAAAGCTAGAAGTTCATGATTCTCAAAGTTCTTATGATGCTAAAGATAGATGTTTTCTATGATGATAATGATGATGATGATGATCCCATTTCTGGAGATTCCAAAGCTTATGGTTTTGATGCTATTATGAGATTATTGAGCTTATTTCATGATTTCTTGATGTGATTCATTGTTGTTGATCTCACCTTATGATAATTGTTCCTTTAAGGTGAGATATAGCGATGATGATTGTTCCATAATATAAATTTGAGGTTACCGACCTTACGTCACACCGATAAAGTAGTAGCTTTTATTTGGGCTCTCATGCATGCTAAATGTATTCATATATGTATTTCTTTTACACTGCGTCGCCCTATAGGCGGCCGGGCAGACACACCACTACAGTGGGCAGCTTATGATATCGTCCCGAATGTGGGATAATTGTCACGACCCAAGATACGGGCCGTGATAGGTATCTGTGGCTAACCACCGAACACCGCTCATCCCGCTACTCATCTGCTCTCATTCAATATATATATATATACTCATAAACATAGAAAGCTATTAGCCATTTAGAACGTATTTACTTTTATAAACACAAGCCCTTCGGCTGTCAAAATAATACGTATGCATGCATATAGATGAAGCTGGGGAACCATACTACCCACACATGCGTATCAATGAGCCTCTACTAGAGTACTAGACATATGGACGGGACAGGACCCCGTCGTGCCCAAATCATGAATATATATACATATATGTACCAAAAGAATGGTCAATGGCACCTCCAGAAAATGGAGTGCTCACAATCAGCTACTAGCTCCTATGGATCGGCACCGTCTCCCTACCTACCTGTGGGCATGAACACAGCGTCCAAAGAAAACGGACGTCAGTACGAATATTGTACTGAGTATATAAGGCAGGAATAAAATAAACATAATCAGGAAACCATAAGTCATGAGACGAGGATGCAACCTGTGTATTCTTTTACATATAGATACATCTCATATACATATATCATACATAAGCATATCATGTGCATTATCATAGCGTATGCCTTATCATACCACATATACATCGTCATACCATACATGCATCATCATATCAATCATACATCATCATGTCGTTAACCCGCGTCCGGGTAACCATCATATGCAGCCCACTAGTGGTGATCATGTCCGGCCTTTTAGGCGCGGTGGAATCATAGTAGCCCACCGTAGCGGTGACATGTCCGGCCAATTAGGCGTGGTGGAATCTCAAGCAGCCCGCCTTAGCGGTGACATGTCCGGCCAATTAGGCGCGGTGGAATCTCATTATTATACACATCATGCATTTGTCATCATACATCATACATCATCATAGATTCATCACTATCATCCGTTTCATGAACATATCATGGCATCTATCATAATTCAATATCATTATACATATATCATCAATTCATACCTTAGAACTTGGAAGCAAAAGATAGTTGTGTCGGGGTGACGTAAGGTCGTGGACCCCCGACTATGTTATGGAATAATCGTAGTCATTATGTCTCACCTTGGAGGTACTTCATCTTAAGGTGAGTGTACGTGAGGAAGACATAATCGACATCATTAGCTTCATAGGTACATCATATCATAATCTCTAGAATCTTTAGGCTTAAGCTTAGCGTTATCATCTTCGTGTTCATAGCGCATTTCTTATCTCATATGACCATTCATGAACATAGGCCTTTAGTCTTTTGGAATGTAGGACATTCACGAAGAGGAAGGAAAATCATGCATAAGATTCATGCCTTAGAAAGAAGGGTTAAGCCTCACATACCTTTGTCGCTTAACTATTCTATCGCTTGCTCTTTCCCCTTTAATGCTTGTGTCTTTACCTTCAAGAGAGTTCGTATTGTCATTAGCTATGTAATTACAAGAACGTGCTTCTTAAGGCTAAAGAAAATTGGGCAGCATTTCCTTTGTTTATACTACTTTCTGCCATATTCCATATCAACTCCCAACATTCATAACAACAACCACAATATCGCTAGCAACAATCGTCATTCATTTACATTATTCACATTTCACAGTTCTACTCCAATTCTCCAAAATCATGACCAAAGTCTATTATCACGTACTTTCACATATGATGCTCATTTCATGTTCTAAATGCCATTTATAACGCATTTATAATCTCAACGTAACCATTTTAATGATTCACTCCAACTACTATTCCACAATGACATTATTCACCCATTTAAGACCCATTTTCTATACTCTTCTACCATCCATGTGTTTCAACTTATTAATACTTCAAACAACATAGAAAGATCATAAAACTTACCTTAAATGATAGAGGAATAAGCCTTGGATGACAATTCACCTTTCCACCAAAACCCTATTTTTCCTTTCTTGAGATTTCTTGAGTTGAATGACTTTAATGAAGTTTCCTTCACTTGATTCACTTGATTTCTTGTTGTTGATCCTTGATTCCCTTTGTTTTCTTATGAATGAAATATATAGAAGGTTCTAGAGGTCTTGAGAGATGAAGAAGGTTGATGGAAATGAAATAAATGAAGTGGGATCACATTTAAAGACTTGAAACAATTTCAGTCGGCGGGACTTCCACGATCGTTCCACGGTCCGTGGAACCCATGAGGCCGTGGAACTGGTCGTGGTTCATGACCAGCCAGCCACCTTCTCTCGCTGGCTATTCCACGGACACATCCACGGTCTGTGGATCATGATGCTGTCCGTGGAACAATGTCGTGGAACTCACAGTTCCACCGGAATTGTTCCCGTCGTTTCATTTGATCTCCAATCCTTATGGAACCTTCTTAACACTTGTTTATCACTTCATTAGCAATCTAAGGGACACTATAACTCTTCTTCACAACATTCTTAAGGTATCATTAATTCAATACTCATAGTTTTGCCCGACACACTCAACTTATAACTCGCTTCCCTTAGCAACTTTCTTGCCTCAACTCGAATGTCTTTGGAACTCTCAATTAAAATCATCAAATACTATTTCTTACTTGTTCAAATCTCGTATACATCATGTCCTTTGTGAGTCTATTCACTTGTACGCTAAGGGGAAATTTTTGAGGTGTAACAATAATGATGATAACACCGTGCGTATATGGCCGGGCAAAGATAACACCGTACCTATATGGTCGGGCAATTTACTTATACATATTTATGGATGTTGTTTTGAAAATAAAAGTTAGCATGCATGGTATCCGCCGTAAGAGGCAATCAGATGTACAGGTTATCTCTTTGTCCCATGATTCTGTATTTCTTGATTATGTCGTTATTCATGCCTTACATACTCAGTACATTATTCGTACTGATGTCCTTTCTTGTGGACGCGCGTTCATGCCCGTAGGTAGACAGGGAGATGGATCTGATCCTTAGGAGCTTCATCAACGGAGTCTCAGGAGCATTCCATTTTCTTTGGAGCTACATTCTATTAGCATTACTCTTTTGTGTATATACATGTGCAAGGCGGAGTCCTGCCCCGTCCTTATGATTTCTTGCACTCCATGTAGAGGCTCATAGACAAATATATGTAGCTAGATATCCCATAACCTTATCAGTTCATATTATTGTATAATATTTTGACAGCCTTGTCGGCTTGTGATGATGGGCATATTTGTTGATGATTATAGAGAGATGTGTCGTTATCTTGTGACATGTGCCCTTACAGATTATGATACCCATGAGCTATCTTTGTGGTCCACCTAGAAATGATTATGAGATGTATGTTCAGAGGTGCTCGGTAGGTTAGCTCCGGATGCTCGTCATGGCCCTCTGGTTGGGTCGTGACAGTGTAAGTTGATGTTCTTCAAATATAAGGTATGTTCTTCATTTTAGTTCTTATGTTGATTTGATTTGAGGGTTTAGCAAGCCTGTAAAGATGAAGAGAATCATAATAGGAAGGTTATAAGATGATATGTTGAAGTTATTGGCTATGGATTGAATTTGCAAGGAAGTTTTTGATGGATTTGAGTTTAGTTTGAATATAATCTCTTGGCTATGGTATTGTTGATGTTGTTAATGATGTTTGGGAGCTGTTTTGGAATTTGGTGGAAGTAAGTGATATAAGAGAAATGCTACCCAAATTATGTTCACTTACCTAATAGTTTAGTTTGACCTTATAAGCGTTTCAACGATTTAACCATAGTATGAATCATCTTGAATGTAAATTTGCAAACTCGGGAGGATAGGCGTGGAGTAGTCAGGAGACGACGAGGTATGTTAAGGCTATCCCTTTCTTTCTTTGGCATGATCCTTATGAACCGAACATACACATAACACTAATGCATAATGGTTCTACTCTTAGAGTTAGGGATGACCCATTTGATTCATGCTCCATAATATATCTCCAGATAGACTTCTTTTAGATTCTGTAAAATCTCTAGAGTTACTTGTACTTCTATCATGTTTATGCATTGCATTTTATTTACATATATACATATATAGACCTGTGACCCCTCAGGCTCTATATGCACATATATTATGTATTATATATATATGTATAGGGTATGGTGAAGCTGAGGGCATTATATACGCATTACCACCGATCGGTGGTCATATGATGATACGATGATAATGGTGACAATGACGATGCCCACAGAGGCCGATACAATATGATGGGATGCCCACAGAGGCTTGACAAGCGTTACATACATATATATATATATATATATATATATATATATATATATATATATATATATATATATGTATGTATGACCTCATGCATGCATGAACAGTATTTACGTATATCATTGACTCATAGAGATAGTTCAGACGTACAGGTTATATCCATTTATCCTATATTTTCTTGTGTCTCTCTTATGTTACTCTCATGCCTTACATACTCAGTACTTTGTCCGTACTTACATCCTTTTGTTTGTGGACGCTGCGTTCATGCCCCCAGGTAGACCGGGAGATCGTATGATTCTTCGGCTGCTATATATATATATATATGGTCCTGTCCCGTCCTTATTTTGTTATGTACTCCATGTAGAGGCTCATAGACAGATGTGTACAGTTAGTTGTCCTATGGCTTCCTTGGTCCATATTTCGTTATATATTTTGGATAGTCTTGTCGGTTTGTATACATGGGTACAGTTTGATGACATAAATAGGTATATATCTCTTGGCATGTGTCCCTTACAGTTTGCGACAACTATTAGTTAGCATTATGGCCTACACAGGTATGATTATGAGAAGCAAGTATGTCATGAGGTGCTCGGTAAGTTAGCTCTGGGTGCCCGTCATGGCCCTCGGATTGGGTCGTAACATAACATAACCAATTCATAGTGTGGTTTATCCTTTAATGCAACAATCTCAACCTTCTTTTTTGCTAGATGGTCCCTTAATATTTGAAGTTTCTTACCAACGTCTTCGACTGGAACTGGTTGATCAACCTGTTCCATAGTCCCAATGACATCCTTCATCTTCTCATACTACCATACCTCAATAGGGATTTTAAAGAGCTCAAAGACTTCAGCTAACCAAAATCCATATGCCAATCCATGACCTATATTCTCCTGAAGTGTGATCCTATGCATGTGCCGAAGCATAAGACTAGGCAAATTTATTTGGACCTTAGTATCAAGAAGCTCAATGAGTGCCATATCCAAATAAGTTGCCCCTCCCCTTCCTTCATTCCTTGGTACAATCATGCGATGAACAACTTCAAAGTACAATGATAGAGTCTAGGCATCTACCTTTTCAGTACCCTCTTGTGATGATTGGTTGTTGGGTTATTCGAGAGTTTTCTAGTGATATCCACAAAGATTTTCCATTCCTGGAAGTGATGGCAAATCGTTCTTGGCATACTTTGCACATCCCTCATGGGGTACATGCAGAATTTCTCCCAGCTTTTAAGCATTCAACACTATTTTGATTCTCATTACATTGCTGATGGGTTTCCCTCCATATAAAGAGGAATTGACATAAAACTCGGTAACTTTTTTCTTGCACATCTTCCTCTTTTAATCTTTTCGAAGAAACAAGTTACTCCACCCTTTGTACTCAATCATTTCGAGCAGTGCATCCATCTCAGGTCCCCCATGGCCTATGACTACTATTCCTCTAAGTACTGACTATCTTTTGATCATCAACATTGTATGCTTAGTTTGGTCTTTCAGATCCTAAAAATCATAGTAATTTTCAATGTCCTTGAAGTCCTGATCTTCTGACCCAGACGATTCCTTCTCATCACTTTCAGTTGTAACATCCCTTTGCTTGCCCTAAGTTTTTATCTTAATTGACGCAGACTTTTCAACTCTTGTCTTTGTTGTAGTTGGTCTAGATCTTAGAGTTTTTACCCTTTCCCTTCCTCATTCTTTCCTTCACAGCGTCCTTGGTCTCTTTCAATGACTCAGTCATGGTTGCTGAACCAAGTATAGTATATCTTGTTCTTAAGGTAGTTCCTTTTGTACTTGCCTGCATTGCCCTTTTAAGCTCTTCATCAGCCTTCCTTTTCTTCCCTCTGGTATGTGGGGTTCTTGGCTGTACTGAGCAGCCTCTTTCCTCAATTGCTTCATTGTCTAGTAATAGTTCCAAGTGCATTCGTGTTTTGATGATTATCAAACTGTTTCAGAACAAGATAGCGACCTGGTCTGTAATCTGCTCTTTGTACACCTTGCACTATCGGCAGAGACAGCTATCAAGCCGAGCCACTTACTGCACACAAGTACAACAGTTAGTTGGCCTATGCTTTCGGTCAAAATTGAAGAGTGGTCTCTTTTCATCCCACATGCTCCCACTATATACACAACATGATGGCAACATATTGAGTAGACTTGAAAACCTAATCAAAATCGAGCAAATCTTTACCATCAAAAGTTCTCAAGTTCTCTTAAGAACAAGTCACTTGTAAAACTGAACAACCCGATCCAGATACAGATTTAGTATAAAGTTCTTTATGTTGTTGTAAGTCTTTGTTTGTTTGTGCTTAAATTGTAAACCTACTCTTCTATGTTAAGAAGCTGTTTTTAGGTGTTTTGAAAAGTCTCAAAGTGTACTTGTTGGTGGTGTGTTTCCATAATCTTTTGAGTGGTTCACGAGGCTAGTGTTAGTCTAGGTGTATTAGGTTTCTTGGCTAGAGTTAGTCAAGTGGAGGTGCTTGCAATCGGAGTATTGCAAAGGTGGAGGGACTACGGGAGTTAGTTCCTAGGTTGCAAAATCATTATTTTAAGGGTAAGGTATTATGGGATTTAGTTCCTAGCTTACAATAGAGTTGTAACCTGAAGTTGCTCGATTAGTGGAGTTGAAATCCTACTGAGGTAGGTCATGATTTTTAATCCCTTGAGCAAGGAGTTTTCCACAGTAAAATCATGCCTTCTTTACTTACTGCACTACATAAGGGAACTGGTACACAACCGGTCCCTCGTATACTGTTTGGTGGACACACGGCAAACAACAATTGGTAACAGAGCGGGTGTTTTCTAAAAGGTTAACACCTAGAAAGGATATGTGAAATGGCTGCCCCACCAAATATGGAAGAAGGACAGTCATTCGCTAGACCTCCGAAATTTAATGGAAAGTACTACGGATGGTGGAAGACTAGGATGTACGATTTCATCATGGCTGAAGACTCAAAGTGTTATATCCCGTATTTTGTACATTGGGACAATCCGAGCTAACTGCGATAAGTTAAGGACAAGACTATTCCGGGATACGAGGTAAAGACTTTTGACCCTCGACTTTGTTTTAAGGCATAAGTTGCTTATGATTTTATTGGCATGAAATATTAAGGAAAATTTGGGGCTAAATGTTAATTTTAGAAAGTTGACAAATCATGGAACAAAAGGCCAAGTTGGCCGTCCATGTGGTGTGGGCCATGGGCCACATGGATGCTTAATATATGTGGTTAAGTGATGACTAATTAATCATCTTCATCATCTTCATCACTTAGAAAATTCAAGAAACTTGGAGAACAACAAAGAGAGGCCATTCGGCCATAGGACCGAAAATTTGAAGCCCTCAAAGAGTGATCAAAAAATAATTTTCTTCTAGCTTTTCTACCAATTGGAAGGTCCTCTATAACGTGGAGTAGTTGTTGGAACAAACAAAACGCTTATTCTTGCAAAACACCACCCTAGCCGAGTGAAGAAGTTGGGTGAAGAAGGTAAGGTTTAATCTTCATTTTCATATGTTATGCATGGTTTGTGTATGTTGTGGAGTATGAAAATGAATGAAATTCATGAAAGTATGGTGTTGATGTTGTAGCCGTGTGTGTTGTGTTGTGGCCGTGTATACGTTGTGTGGTGTGGAAGTGATGAATTAATTTTATTTAGCATTTTGGTTGATGTTGTTATGGATTCTATGTTGATAATGGAAGTTTAATGGTTCAAATTGGAGTTATGGTCGTTTATGGCTTGTGATAGAAACTAATAGAATTTTAATGTAGTTTCTTGTATTCATGAGAATAATGTTATTAACGTGTGGATTGTTGGTGTAGTTCATGAATTTGGAAGAAAGAAATGTGTTGTTGTTGTTGTTATTACATTTGGAAGTTTTCGGGTGGAGTGGTGTAATGGCTGGATTGTTTTGAATATTGTGCGGATTGTTTGAAATGTTCTTGAATCTTGTTTGAATGATCTCGGATGAGTGCTTGAACATGTGAGCGTTGATGTTAGCTTAAAAGTATGTAGTTGAATTGAATACAAATGGAATGTTGTTGAAGTATGTAGAAAAGAGTTACTAACGTTAGAATGCGTTTTGAATTGATTGTGGATGTTGCTAATATGATTGTTGGTATTGTTGTTGATGATTTGGCCGAGTTGAATTCTCGGGGATGTTGAATTTACAGGGGAAATGCTGCCCAAATTTCTGTAGATAAAGTGCTAGTTTGGGAGGGAATCCCTAAGTATCTATAGCTAATGTTTGGTATATAATGACGTTATTGTAGATTTTGGGAAGCCCCGAGACTTAAGTTTGGATTAGCTTAGGAAGCGGACGAGGTATGTAAAGCTTACCCTTTCCTTCTTTTGGCATGACCTAGTGGTAAGTAGGTTATGATACGAGCCTCGGGGTAACTCTATTCTTACGATCCGAGTATGTCTACGATTCTTATTCACTTCTTGACTTTCGCATTCTTAATATAGTCGAGCTATGGTCTTTAGGTCTGTTGTACGATTGGATTTCAAAGTTGCAAAAGAGAAATTTTGTTCTTAAAGGATTCTATGTCTAATAATGGCCGTAACTTTCGTAGACGGAACCGGATCGCCTCGATATGCTCGTAGGAGGTTCTGTAGCGTATAATAACTCTCACTTTCATAGGCGGGCTCGGATTGGTTTGATACTGGTCCGTGGGCCCCCGAGACTTTTCTATGTTTGGTTCTAACGGTATTTTGAAATACTTAGCATGACTATTGTTAGTAACTTGAGCATTGATTTCTCATGACTATCGTTTGATACTCGAGCGTTGATTTTTCTACTTATCTATCGAGTCTTAAAGATGATTTATGTGCATATGGTTTCTCACTACTCTGCTCGTGCAAAGCTCAATATGTCCTTCACTGAGTCCCAGGCCAGGACACATTCGTGCAATTCCACTGCATTATTCACCGAGTCCCTCACTAGAGGGCCGGGACACGCTATATATATGTATATATATGATATAATGATATATATATATATAGATGGCATATGATGACTACATTCACCGAGTCCCTCACTAGAGATGGCCGGACACGCTATATGTACATGTATATGATGATTTTACTTACCGAGTCCCTCACTAGAGGGCCGGGACACGTTATATATATATATGTACATGATGTTTATTTTCTTATGTCACTCAGTCTCATAATGGGCTGGGTAAGTTTTTGACATGCATGATTTATAAATCAAAGACAAGCTTTATGGTTTTCTGGTTATCGTACTAATTTTCTACACTCCTTATTTCAGTATGATCTTGTTTACTGTGTTTCATGCCTTACATGCTCGCACATATTCCGCCGACCCCCTTTCTTCGGGGCCGCGTTTCATGCCCGTGTGCGGACGATCGATTTGGTGACCCGCCGCCTAGGATACCGATTCACCGTCTTGAGTGCTCCCTTGTTCCGAGCCCATATTTTGGTACGTACTCTTTTGTTATATATGTGTACGTCTATTCGGGGGCACGCGGGGCCCCCGTCCCATCATATAATTCTCGTTATTACTCTTAGAGGTCCGTAGACATACGCGTGGGTTGTGGGTAGTCACTGTTCAGTTGTGTTTGTGTTTTGAATGTTTCCAGGCTTATGTACGATATGTATATATGTACACGCGACGCCGGGCCTTTCTATGTGTATAAGTTCTTGCTATGTTTGTTGTGGGCCGATTATGGTTAGTAGATGTGTACGGGTGCCCAGGGCCGGGCACTAGTCACGGCCTACGGGGTTGGGTCGTGACACAAAGCTATGGCATGTCATCTGTGATGGTCCCAACATTCTGGTCCACACAAGTGAAGACGGTAAAGAGACCACTGTCAAAATGAGAAAGGAATACAACGAAGCCGACAAAAAAAAGATTAAAAAAAACTATAAAGCCAAGAAGATTCTCGTGTGTGGAATAGGACCGGATGAGTACAATCGAGTCTCAGTTTGTTCATCAACCAAAGAGATTTGGGAAGCTCTTCAAACTGCCCATAAAGGAGCAACTCAGGTAAAAAACTCCAAGATTGACATGCTCACCACGGAGTATGAGATTTTCAAAATGAAAAAGAGTGAATCTATTCATGAGATGCACACCAGATTTGCCTTCATAATCAATGAGCTCCACTCTCTCGGAGAAGTCATCATAAACACTAAGCTGGTAAGAAAGTTTCTTGGTGTATTACCTAACTCTTGGGATAGCAAGGTAAATGCTATCTCTGAGGCCAAGGATCTCAGCAAATTGACAGTCGATGAGCTCATTGGGAACCTTAAGACTCATGAAATAAAGATGATCATAAAGAAGGTAGAAAAGAATGAGGTGAAGAAGGAGAAGAGCCTAGTTCTCAAAACTATAAGAGGAGATTCAAGTTATGACGAGTCAGAAATGGCCTATCTCGCGTAGAGATTTCACAAAATGATCAAGAGAAGTGGGAGATTTTCCAGAATAGGAGACTCCAGTAGAAACTTCAAGGGAAATGACTATTGTTGTCATACATGTGGGAAACCTGATCATTTCATGAAAGACTATCATCCTTAAAACAGGCAGGACAGTTATAACAAGACTGCAAAGAGGAACCAGGTCCCCGACAGGAGTTTTAGAAGGAAAGAGGTCGCTGATGAGATTGTGAAGCAAGCACTTGCAGCCTAGGGAGACTCCTCAAATGATTCTGGGAGTGAAAATGACAAAGGGTTATTTTCCCCGATGGCAATTGATGATAGAGCAACTGAGCATAAGTTAGACCTTGCACTCACGGCTGAATCTGACACAGATGATGATGATGATGATGAGAACAAAAAGCAAAATTTCTTTTATATAAAGAAAAACTTAAAAGTTAATGCCAGGCGTGTTGATTCTTATGTATCATGCCATGATCACAGAGACACGGGAGTTAAATCTTACTCTTGATTAAATAGAACTGGATATGGAGGACTTGTGTGTATTAGCTAAAGATATGAAGAATCAAGTTCATCAGACAAACCAACAAATTATCTTGTTAGAAAGTCAAGTGAGAAAAGATAAGGAAATCTCCTTCAAAAGTAGAGGAGAAGCAAGCAAGACCTTCTTGAAGCATAAAGAGGAGCTGAAGAAAGTAAAGCTCAACCTCACTGCTGAAACTAAAAAGAATGAGCAGCTCAAGAATGACTTAGAAAGGGGTAAGTTCAATCTTGACAAAACTCTCAAATGGATCTAGTTGTATGATGAGTTTACTTCCAGAAATAAGACTAATGGAAACAAAGAAAAGAGAACTTGGCTTTGTGGAGGAGAAGGCTCCCTACAATTATCACAACAATCATGTTTTCAATATGGAAAACTGGGAATACACACACGGTGGACAAGCTGATCACAACCAGGAAGCCTTTGAAACAAGGACTGAAGTCGTTCAAATAGAAAGAAACCTTATCAAGAAGGGAACGAGAAAGAAAGGAACAGGTCCTCAAAAGAAAGGATCTCGAAGGAAGAAAAGGAATATGCTGCCCGAGTGGGCTAGAAGAACCTTAATCCATCCTTTCTGCAACTACAAAGGGCCCAAGTTAGTTTGGGTTCCCAAATCCAACTACTGACATCGCCTAAAGGGGTGGGAGAGAAGGAACAGTCAACATAAATTGATAAATCGTGACAGCTCCAAGATGCAAGACTGAGGTCAAAAGGTCTCCTTTCAAAGCCCTTATAGCAAGAAATACTTCACTGGCAAGTGTTTTTTGGCTATATCTAACTTAATTTTGTACCATCATAGGTATACATACGTGGGAGGATCTAGAGAACTTAAGCGCAAGCAATTCTGCACAGTTCACAGTGATTGCTGATACATTCAAATTACCATTCAGAGACCTGGTCTCCGTATCTCAGGTCAGTAATCCTTTCAGTACTCATAAATGTATTTGAATTGTAAGATTGCCAAATAAATTATATGTGCTTTCCTCTTCCAAGATCTTTCAAAATAGTATATGTACCAAATCGTCACTTAAACCAATTCCTTGTCTTTCGTTACACCTATTCCAAAAGCGTCAACTCAGCCTGTTTAAAAGAAATCCTTCCCATCTTGTCCTCTATTCACTTCCCCAAACCTTTGAATCATAGAGACCAGGTTCCTCAAAGAGGAGAAGTAGTGAAAAGAACCTATAAAATCAAAAGGATCTCTTTGGGAGAGTTTTTGATATCAAGTTGAGAGAGGAGCCAGAAATGAAGGATTTGATGGAAATGAAGGAATTCCAGGAGCGGAGCTATCTCTTTACTCAACCACCACCATGCCTATATGAAGCAGAAGTGGTTGAATTCTATTAGAATCTGCTCTGCTCTGATAATGCTCTAGCCCTAACAGTGAATCTAATACAGTACGTGCTCACTAAGTAAGTCGACACTTGGTAAAATCTTAGGAGTAAAGACAGTGAGATTCAGAGCTATAGCAGATAACAGATCTCCAGAATCCCAGAAAGTAATAGTTAAAGTTGTAGGGTCACAACAACAGCTGGTCTCTGAAAGAGTGAGCTTAAGCCTGAGCATCAATGAGTTTTCGTGTTTGTCAGCAAGGGGCTTTTGCCAAGGATAGAGGGATGATCTACCTTCATGGTAGAAGACCTGGTTCTGATGAAAGCTCTTACATATTTTGAACCAATCAACTTGCCGGCCATCATGATAGAGCTAATAAGTAAGGTGGCACAAATTGTGCAAGGAGGTACTAGTCTCCCGGATGGATTTTTCTTAACGAATATCCTTGCGCACTTTAAATGTAAGAACTAGTAGAGCCTCTTTGGGAACTAAGGAACATGTTTTCTCTCTAGCAACCTTGAAGGAATGTAAGTTTGTACCACAGGGACCAAGTGCTGGAAGTCCATCCAATCTCTGAATTCTAATTGAAGCTCAAGAAGCGGCATATGCAGAGATCAAACAACTCAAGGAGGAAAATGCCCTTCTAAAAGCCCAACTAGCTGAACGACCGAAAGAACCATGTTCCTGGCGAGAAGCTTTAGAAGAAATTAAAAAGCTACGGGTAGAGAGGGATCAGTTGAGAACTCAAGTAGACGCACTCAGAGATGAGATGATGAAGGATCGTCAAGCCATAGAAATTGACCTATACTTACTCATCCCCGTCAAGTCTCTACACCATCCAGAAAATCCTTCCTAGTCCCCATCCCTTTTGGATAAAATTAAAGTCACCTTTTCCTGAATTTTGGCAGATTTGTAGTTTAACTATCATTTGTGTATACTGAATTGATTACTAACTGCACTTGTACTGATCCTTATATTACCATATTGTTGTGTTCCCGTGCATTATTGCTAGCTTGCTTTTCTCTATCTTACTCATGTCTATGTTGCCTCTGTGGCTATGAGTTAATATATCTGAACTTCTTGTTGGTTGTGCTTTAATATTTTTGATGATGCCAAAAGGGGGAAGATAATTATGAGGTAACAATGAACTGAACTGAATATGCGGTGATTAAGGGGGAAGACAAGTCGAATAATTGTGCTGAAAATTCACAACTGTGGGAAAATGTGCTGAGCAAGAGGGAAGAACTGGAATATTGATATGTGATGATATTGTGGCAATTTTTGTGTTATATCCCGTATTTTGTGCATTGGGACAATCCGGATTAACTATGATAAGTTAGGGACAAGACCATTCCGGGATACGAAGTCGAGACTTTTGACCTTCGATTTTGTTTTGAGACATAAGTTGTTCATGAACTTGTTGGCATGGAACATTTAGGAAATTTGGGACCAAAAGTGATATAATTTAAAGTTGGAAATCATGAAAATTAGGCCCTTTGGCCGTGTGGCTTTGGAAATGGTCCCACACATTTTGTGGCCAAATTTAATTGGTCCAACCCATGTGTGGGCCATGGACACTTGTATAACTCTTATAAGGGTGCAAAAGATGACTCTTCACAACTCATCATATTCTACACTTAGAAAAAAAATCAAGACCTTGGAGAGAAACATAAGGCCATTCGGCCATGAATCCCAAAAATTGAAGACCAAGTTTAGCCATCACAAAATTATTTCTTCCTAGCAAACCCACTAACTGGAGGTCCCTCATTAACGTGGAGTTGTTGTTTGGGCCAATAGACCATCTGTTTTCATCATTTGCAACCCTAGCTAGTTGTGAAATTGAAGAAGAAGAAAGGTAAGGTTTAATCATGTTTTTATGTGTTATAGAAGGTTTATGTGTGTTGTAGTATGCAAAAATGGATGAAATTTATGAAATATGGCATGTTGGAGTTGAGGCCATGTGCATGGTGTATGGCCGTGTGTGTGTGTTGTGTTGTGTAGAAGTAATGAATTAAATTCTAGCTAGCATGTTTTGATTGTGTAGAGTGAAGAGATGGATGAGAATCATCAATATGTATGTGTGATGTGTTGGCCGAATATGTCTTGCGAGGTGTAGCAAAGAATGAGTTAATTCTCTTTAGTGTTTTGGGTTGTTGTCGTTGTGAATTCTATGTTGATAATGAGATTCTAATGACTCAAGTTGATGTTGTAATTGTTATGGGCTGATTTGGAAGTTAATGTGCATTTAACGTAATTTTTATATTTATGAGAATGACATTGTTAGAGTGTGGATTGTTGGTGCAAATCATGATTTGGAAGTGAGGAATGGGTTATAGTTGTGTTCTCGGGTTTGGGGCAGATTTCGGGTGAAGTGGGGTGTTGTTTGGGATGTTTGAAACATTGTATGAATTGTTTAAAATGTTCTTGAATGTTGTTGGTATGGGTTCGGACTAGTATTTGAATGTATGAGCGTTGATGTTGGCTTGAATGTAAGCCGTTGAATTGAATATGATGAATGTTGTTGGATTATGTAGAAAGAGTATTTAATGTTAGAATGTGTTTTGAATTGATTATGGATGTTGCTAGTTTGGTTGTTGGTGTTGTTGTTGTTGATTTGGCCGAGTTAAATTCTCGGGGTTGGTCTATTTATTTACAGGAGAAATGCTGCCCAAATTTCTATAGAATTAAGTGCTAGTTTGGAATTAAATGCCTAAGTATCTATAGCTAATGTTTGGCATATTATGACGTATTTGTAGATCTTGGGGAGCCCGAGGTTTGAGTTTGGATTAGCTTTGAGAGCTGACGAGGTATGTAAAGCCTACCTTTCCTTTCTTTTGACATGTCTTAGTTGTAAGTAGGCTAAGATCCGAGCCTCGGGGTAACTCTATTCGTAAGATCCGGACACTTATAGAATCCTTATTCACTCTTTGATGTTCGTAGCTTTAATATAGACAAATTATGGTCCTTGTACCCTTTGTTTGATTGAAAACTAAGTGTTGCATAAAGAATTCCATTTTTACAGATTCTCCGTAACTACGAACGCCCGTAACTTCCGTAGACGTAACCGATCACCCCGATAAGCTCGTAAGGGGTTCGGTAGCGTATCATGATTCTAATCTTCATAGGCGGGCTCGGGTTGAGTTGATACTCGCCCGTGGGCCCCACAACTTCCCTTTGTATAGTTCTGATGACTTTTGAAAGAATGTAGTATGACTATCACCCTAACCCCCGATGCATGGTTAGTCTACTTATCTGTTGAGTCTGTAATAATGACTTTTATGCATATGGTTACTCACGACTCTGTTCGTGCATTCTGTTATATCTTTCGCTGAGTCCCGGGCCGGTTATGTTATCGTACGCACTATGTTATATTCCGGTGTTATGCTGTGTTATGGTTCGCCAAGTTCCTCGCTAGAGGGCCGGGAACCCTATATGCTTTGATGTTATGCTGTGATTATGGCGTTATGATGTGTTATGGAGATATGTCGGGTTACGGAGATTTGAAACTTTCTGGTGTTATGCTGTGTTATGGCGCCAATGACCGCGGCGACCATATTCTTCGAGCCCTCTGCATGATTTGTATTTTAAAAGTAAACGTTTTGGCATTTTGAATATTGTACTTATGGTCTGTACTTCTGTTTCGATTATGATTCTGTTTACTGTATTTCTGCTTTGCATACTCAGTACATATTCCGTACTGACCCCCTTTCTTCGGGGGCTGCGTTTCATGCCCGCAGGTACAGACGCACAGTTCGGTGATCCGCCAGTCTAGGACACCCTTTTCTGCTGTTTGGAGTGCTCCCCTTATTCCGGAGCCTACGTTTTGGTATATATTCGTTCGTTGCATATGTATTTGTTTGTTCAGGGGTACGGCGGGGCCGTGTCCCGTCATATGATTCTGTTGTTCTGTTTAGAGGTCTGTAGACGTACATGTGGGCTGTGTGCCTATTCTGTACAGGTGTGTTCGTATGTTACATGATCTGGGCGATCCCATTCGCCGTGGCAACCTTGTCGGCTTGCATCTGTATATATTTTGGGCCGTTGCGCCATTTGATAGCCTCGCGGCTTCTGTGATATGCATATGTTTGTGTTTGAGACAGTTTGAGATAATCTGAGACAACGTCTGATATTTGTGTGCGTATAAGCCATATGTATTATCACACCCTTAATCCGATAGGGTGTGATGGGCACCCGACCCTTACCTAGGGCCGAGCGAACTACGACTTTTATGACATTCATAATCATACTGGGCCCTTAACCATAACATGAATACATAACGGAAGTTTTTCGGAAAGTCAAATATGCTTTTCGTCTTTTTCAAAGCAAATAAAAATTTGTAACATATGAAATTTATAAAACAATGCGTAATAATACATCGGCTTACATAGCCGCTTACATAACCGACATCTTATACCCACGACACTGTCTGTAAAGTCTCTAACACAGAATATACAACCATGACATAATACTCTGACTCGGCTGCACTCCGGAGAAAATGGAGCTCGCCAATCCCGCTGGAACATCTTCTGCTAATATCCTCAGCTCACCTGGGTGTACCTGCGCGGCATGAAACGCAGCCCCCGAAGAAAGGGGGTCAGTACGGAATATGTACTGAGCATGTAAAGCATGGAATACAGAAAATGAGACCGTAACCGAAATAAGGAGTACAGAAAATGCGCATGATAGTCATAATACCGAAGTACATGCATCTGTAATACAAATAGTGCATAAGAGATACAGAAGACAGATATAATAATCCGAATGCTCAAAGTACTTAGCTTTCTTTTTTGAAAAAACATTTCCTCATATGTATATAAAATAGAACATATCATAGTAGCCGACATTAACCGATGTGGGATTCGCCTAAACCAATGTGGGATTCGCCTAAACCCGGTCTTAATTTTTGCCTCGCCACCGGGTTTGCCCCACCATTGGGTTTGCCCCACCACCGCCTCCGAAACAAACAGATCATATTTCGAATACATATATATAACATATAACGTGTCCCGCCCTCCAAATGGGGACTCGAGAAAACAACTTACCACATTATCATATCATCACATTAGACAATCATCATTTTATCATGACATCATATTATCATATCACCAAATTATCATGTCATCGATTACACATCATCGATTATCATATCGTCGTAACGTATTCATTTTGTTATCGCATCATCACATTATCAAATCATCGTGTCATCGCATCATCGATTACCATAGCATATGCCCTATGCGGCCCATAATGGACCCTGGCGGACGGAACGTGGTCGCCCCTCCCGCCTGGGCGCCACAACTCATCATACTTCGGAAGTTTTCATATCTCCGTATCTCCGTCACACATCATATCATATAACCACGGCATTCCAAAAGCCAAAAGGGGCTCGGCGTACCGGACACATCATAACGCCATAATATTAGTCGCTCATCATACTTCGGAAGCTCATCATACTTCGGATTGTGCGCACGATAGTACCGGCCCGGGACTCGGCGAAGGAAGTAACAATAATATGCACGAGCAGAATTGTGGGATCTATATGCGCAACTCACAACATTTATACGGACTTAACGAATAATCAAACAAATTATCATTTACGAGCCAATGGCATTAGTCAATTCAAATCTCTTCCGGATATTACTCGGAAACATATCAAATAAAACTCTATCAATCATAGTTACGTATCCAAATCATATGCATACGAATTCTCATTTCGTACATTAACACAGATTCCATAAGACAATCAAAACAAACTACCATTTAAAACCAAGCCAATAGTCATAGTCAAATCCAGATTCTCCCGAATATTTCTCGGAACACATTTAAACAGGATTTTAGCCATCATAGTTACATATCAAATCATATACATACAAATCCTCATTTCAGACTTAACAGATAAGTAAGTGATCATACTCGGGGTCGGGTGATAGTCATTTTTAAGTTCTTTTCCAAAAGCCGTCACAACTTTACAAAGGAACGTCGGGACCCACGGATGAGCGTCAGCCCAATCCGAGCCCGCCTATGAACATTATAGTCATAATACACTACAGAACCTCCTACGAGCTTATCGAGGCGATCCGAGCCTTTTGGTGAAAGTTACGGTTATTCGTAGTTTCGGAATCCTTTAAACATAAAATTCTTTAGGCAACATTTATTTCCAAACATACAAAAGACATAAGGACCAAAATTTTCACTACCTTAAGAATGTCAACATTAAGAGGCAAATAAGAATCGCGGACATGCTCGGATCATAAGAATAGAATTACCTCGGGATCATATCATAGCTTAATTTAACTAAGACATGCCAAAGAAAGAAAGGTGAGCTTTACATACCTTGGCCGCCCTCTGAACTAATCCAAACTTACGTCTCGGCTTCTCACGATCTACAATAATATCATTGGACACCCAACATTAGCCATAAGTATTAAAGAACCCAATTCCAAGCCGTCACTTTATCTACAGAAATTTCGGCAAAGATCTCCCCTGTAAATCCAACAACCCCGAGAATTCAACTCGGTCAGATCACAACAACCAAACCAACAATCATAATAACAATATCGATAGGTAATTCAAGATGTCCAAACCAACATCCAATCTTACCCGAAACCTTCCAACTCAACTAGAACAATAACAACACACTTCTCTCTTTCAAATTCATAAACTATATCAACAATTCCATATGTTAGCAACACCATTTTCATTAATACAAGAAACTATATTGAAATCACATTATGTTCTAAATCAGCCCACAACAATTACGACTTCCATTTGAGTGATCAAACCTTCATTTTCATCACATAATCCACAACAAACAACAACCAAAATACTACATTAAATTGGTTCAACATGCCTATACCAATTCGGCCATATTCGGCCACAACCTCAACTCCAATACTTTATGAGTTTCATTCATCTCTACACATTACAACAACACACAAACATGCTAAGTATATATAATTAATTCACCACTCATATACAACTTAACATGCACACGGCCACAATCCAACATCCATGGTTCAACTTCATTATCCATATTTTCATGGCTTTCATCCATTTCTACACACTACAACATCTACAAATCACCTATGAAACCATGTAAACAAGATTAAATCTCACCTTCTCCATTGAACTCCTCCACACGGCTAGGATTCAAAATGGCACAAAAATGGTTTTCTTGTTCCAACAACCACTCCATGTTAACGAGGGCCTTTGAGAACATAATTTTCCATGATCAAATTTTCCATGGCTCCCTCTCGGTTTCAACATGGCCAAATGGCCTTCCATCTCTTTTCTTCATATTTCTTGAACTTTCCTTAATGGAAAATGATGACTTGTGTCTTATGTTTCCTCACTTGTACATATATATATATACATCCATGGCACATGGTTGGTCATGTGCACTCTATTTTCCTCCAATTTTCTTCCATTTTCTAGAAATTTCCCTAAGTCATAAAAGATGACTAATTATTGACTTGGTCATCCCTTGACCTATATGTATATCTCTCACAATATAATGAACACATGTCTCCTTATATGGCTTAAAGCAAGTGGCCAAAATATAGGTGGGGTCCACGACCACCTTGGCCTTTTGGCCATTTCATGAAATTATTTTCCCCAACTCTTAGCCTCCAATTTTTCCCTATTCCAAATTTACCCTTAATTCTTCATACCAATAAAAGATGAATACTCAACTTGTACATTCTAAAAAATTTTATAACCTTATCCTCAACTTCCCGCCATCAACTCGGAATATTCAAATGTACAAAATGCGAGATATAACATCCTTCCTCCTTTTAGAACATTCGTCCTCGAATGTTCAACTAGTCTTACGGGGTCTCATAAGCACCTCGGGGGAGCTCCCTTTTCGTAGTTATTGCCATCCTTCATACTATCTCTTAAGCTATCCACTACCATTCTCTTGTCATATTCTTTTTCTCCATACACGTCCACTTTTTGGCATCGTGTCGTTCAAAGCCTGTGTAAAACTTCTCATACTACCTTAAACATTATCCTGACTTTTATCCACTTATTGCCGGTTTTCCCGATCCTACTAACTCACTTCAGTAAAGGGTCTCATTTGTAGCCCAGGCGTCCATATCGAACACACTACCGTATCAACTGTTTCTATCTCATCCTTACATTTCTCTCACCTGCTTCCCCCCTTTTGGGGTGTACTTATACCATTATCCGTTTATACTTCGCCTCATGTCCTTATTTCCAATCTCAATTAGACAGCACTTTTATTCCGATGGTAAGCGTCCAAAGTCCTCTTGAAATGTTATCTTTATCTTAACTTATCTCGGTTATTTCCCTTAGTATCCCCTTATCATTTCTCCCGCTTATGCCTATCCCTTATTCTGCACACGAGGGATCTTATGTTACCTTTGTGTCACTCAGAACACACTTCTTCTACATAGTCCTTCTCTCATTTTCAAAACGTACTCTATTCACTCACATTCATCCGTATCATCCCAGTCGTTTTCTAACATTCGTTTTACTTTGTTTCCCATCTTTTTATGACTTGAGCTCTCACAGTCCCGTCATTTATGGTACTCGTGCCCTCCGTTACACGCGTCATGACCTATTACCACACTATTGTCTCGCTTCCTTCTTATTTCCTGTTTCCGTCAACTCCTTCTCCTTACCGACCCGATCCGCCCCGTTCTACGCGTCCTCTTAAGATTCCTGGCCACTCCGCATACTCTAATTTTCTTAGACCACTCCAGTTTCTCATTTGCTTCATACGTCTGAATTTGTAAGATTTTCAGAAAACTTCCCAGGGGGGTCACCCATCTTGAAATTTCTCTCACTCCAAAGACGCTTAACCTTGAAACTCTAACAAAATCGGGTGCATTAATGCTGGTATGATCGCGTCCACCTCACCGCATAACCTTCATCACATAATCTGGAGTAGGTCGGAATCTTAACATATCCCAAAACGTCCTCACGACACATCTCATCGGCTGTCTTATCAGTACGTTCCTATTCGTCACAATTCTTTTTCCTCCATACCCTTGTCTTAATCATATCACTTTATCCAAACCTACCAGTCCTTTCAAAGTCATCTCTTAATGTCACAAGTCGTCTCTTAACATCACCAATCTGTTCCAAATTCCTTATTACTATACCCTCATCGGCCTCCTATTTACTATTATCACCAACTCCACGGTTAACTTATTCCTAAAGGGCAGCCATACTCACAGTTCAGTCAAATCTCATCATTACTAGTGGCACGACTCCTTCAAAACATATTCCAGACTTACATCTCATTTCCGTACCATTTCTAGAAAAATTTCAGCAGAGTTTCCTTTGTATTTCTTACTATCCCAAGACCTGCACGCAGGAAATACCAATAGTGCCTCACAGGGCCATCATCATATACATATATCATATCATATCGTATCATATCATAGCCACACAGGGCTCTCAATATTCATAAAAGTCTGAAAATATTAGACTCACCTTATACGCTTAACACGACTGTACGTGTTACACTTTCTTGTCCACTTTCCCTTTCAACTTCATATTTCAATCATGCGCCAATACCTTACTCAACATATATCTTTCGTACCTTTACTTACCTGCGTGCTTTGTAACTTTCATCATCAATCGCCTTCTTCGATCGGTGTCGTTCTTCTGCTAAAATCAAAGGTTAGTATCTCGAAATCTCATTCCCTATGACTTGGCTCTATGGCACGATCTAAGAAGTGAAAGAAGAGTAACCACCCTAGATGCCCGTAGCCTCTGTTTATGGTGTGAAGCCGGCCACATTTATAAACAGGGACTCTACTGGACACGACTTTACGACAACCCCTAGGACGAATCGCGATACCAATTTGTCACACCCTTAATCCGATAGGGTGTGATGGGCACCCAACCCTTACCTAGGGCCGAGCGAACCCGGCGGCGACTCTTATGACATTCATAATCATACTGGGCCTTTAACCATAACATGAATACATAACGGAAGTTTTTTAGAAAGTCAAATATGTTTTTCGTCTTTTTCAAAGCAAATAAAAATTTGTAACATATGAAATTTATAACACAATGCGTAATAATACATCAGCTTACATAGCCGCTTACATAACCTACATCTTATACCCACGACACTGTCTGTAAAGTCTCTAACACAGAATATACAACCATGACATAATACTCGACTCGGCCGCACCGAGAAAATGGAGCTCGCCAATCCCGCTGGAACATCTTCTCGCTAATATCCTCGGCTCACTCCGGGGTGTACACGCGGCATGAAACGCAGCCCCCGAAGAAAGGGGGTCAGTACGGAATATGTACTGAGCATGTAAAGCATGGAATACAGAAAACGAGACCGTAACCGAAATAAGGAGTACAGAAAATGCGCATGATAGTCATAATACCGAAGTACATGCATCTGTAATACAAATAGTGCATAAGAGATACAAAAGACAGTATAATAATCCGAATGCTCAAAGTACTTAGCTTTCTTTTGAAAAGCATTTCCTACCTCATATGTATATAAAATAGAACATATCATAGTAGCTGACATTAACCGATGTGGGATTCGCCTAAACCAATGTGGGATTCGCCTAAACCAGTGCGAAATTTTGCCTCGCCACTGGGTTTGCCCCACCATTGGGTTTGCCCCACCACCGGCTCCGAAACAAACAGATCATATTTCTGAATACATATATATAACATATAACGTGTCCCGGCCCTCCAGCGAGGGACTCGGTAAACAGAATTACCACATTATCATATCATCACATTAGACAGAATCATCATTTTATCATGACATCATATTATCATATCACCAAATTATCATGTCATCAGATTACCACATCATCAGATTATCATATCGTCAGAACAGATTCATTTTGTTATCAGATCATCACATTATCAAATCATCGTGTCATCAGATCATCAGATTACCATAGCATATGCCCTATGCGGCCCATAATGGACCCGGCGGACGGAACGTGGTCGCCCCTCCTGCCTTGGGCGCCACAACTCATCATACTTCGGAAGTTTTCATATCTCCGTCACACATCATATCATATAACCACGGTACCCGGCCAAAAGGGGCTCGGCGTACATACACATCATAACGCCATAATATTAGTCGCTCATCATACTTCGGAAGCTCATCATACTTCGGATTGTGCGCACGATAGTACCGGCCCGGGACTCGGCGAAGGAAGTAACAATAATATGCACGAGCAGAATCGTGGGATCTATATGCAACTCACAACATTTATACAGACTTAACAGAATAATCAAACAAATTATCATTTACAAGCCAATGGCATTAGTCAATTCAAATCTCTTCCGGATATTACTCGGAAACATATCAAATAAAACTCTTATCAATCATTGTTACGTATACAAATCATATGCATACGAATTCTCATTTCTTACATTAACACGATTCCATAAGACAATCAAAACAAACTACCATTTAAAACCAAGCCAATAGTCATGGTCAAATCCAGATTCTCCCGAATATTTCTCGGGAACACATTTAAACATAATTTTAGCCATCATAGTTACATATCAAAATCATATACATACAAATCCTCATTTCAGACTTAACAGATAAGTAAGTGATCATACTCGGGGGTCGGGGTGATAGTCATTTTTAAGTTCTTTTCCAAAAGCCGTCAGAACTTTACAAAGGAACGTCACGGGACCCACGGACGAGCGTTAGCCCAATCCGAGCCCGCCTATGAATATTATAGTCATAATACACTACAGAACCTCCTACGAGCTTATCGAGGCGATCCGAGCCTTTTGGTGAAAGTTACGGTTGTTCGTAGTTTCGGAATCCTTTAAACATAAAATTCTTTAGGCAACATTTATTTCCAAACATACAAAAGACATAAGGACCAAAATTTTCACTACCTTAAGAATGTCAACATTAAGAGGCAAATAAGAATCGCGGACATGCTCGGATCGTAAGAATAGAATTACCTCGGGGATCATATCATAGCTTAATTTAACTAAGACATGCCAAAGAAAGAAAGGTGAGCTTTACATACCTTGGCCGCCCTCTGAACTAATCCAAACTTACGTCTCGGCTTCTCACGATCTACAATAATATCATTGGACACCCAACATTAGCCATAAGTATTAAAGAACCCAATTCCAATTCACTTTATCTACAAAATTTCGGCGATCTCCCCCTATAAATCCAACAACCCCGAGAATTCAACTCGGCCAAATCACAACAACCAAACCAACAATCATAATAACAATATCGATAGGTAATTCAAGATGTCCAAACCAACATCCAATCTTACCCGAAACCTTCCAACTCAACTAGAACAATAACAACACACTTCTCTCTTTCAAATTCATAAACTATATCAACAATTCCATATGTTAGCAACACCATTTTCATTAATACAAGAAACTATATTGAAATCACATTATGTTCTAAATCAGCCCACAACAATTACGACTTCCATTTGAGTGATCAAACCTTCATTTTCATCACATAATCCACAACAAACAACAACCAAAATACTACATTAAATTGGTTCAACATGCCTATACCAATTCAGCCCATCTTCGGCCACAACCTCAACTCCAATACTTTATGAGTTTCATTCATCTCTACACATTACAACAACACACAAACATGCTAAGTATATATAATTAATTCACCACTCATATACAACTTAACATGCACACGGCCACAATCCAACATCCATGGTTCAACTTCATTATCCATATTTTCATGGCTTTCATCCATTTCTACACACTACAACATCTACAAATCACCTATGAAACCATGTAAACAAGATTAAATCTCACCTTCTCCATTGAACTCCTCCACACGGCTAGGATTCAAAATGGCACAAAAATGGTTTTCTTGTTCCAACAACCACTCCATGTTAATGAGGGCCTTTCAATTAGTAGGAAAGCTAGGAGAACATAATTTTCCATGATCAAATTTTCCATGGCTCCCTCTCGGTTTCAACATGGCCGAATGGCCTTCCATCTCTTTTCTTCATATTTCTTGAACTTTCTTGAATGGAAAATGATGACTTGTGTCTTATGTTTCCTCACTTGTACATATATATATATATATATATATATGGCACATGGTTGGTCATATGCACTCTATTTTCCTCCAATTTTCTTCCATTTTCTAGAAATTTCCCTAAGTCATAAAAAATGACTAATTATTGACTTGGTCATCCCTTGACCTATATGTATATCTCTCACAATATAATGAACACATGTCTCCTTATATGGCTTAAAGCAAGTGGCCAAAATATAGGTGGGGTCCACGGCCACCTTGGCCTTTTGGCCATTTCATGAAATTATTTTCCCCAACTCTTAGCCTCCAATTTTTTCCTATTTCAAATTTACCCTTAATTCTTCATACCAATAAAAGATGAATACTCAACTTGTACATTCTAAAAAAAATTTATAACCTTATCCTCAACTTCCCGCCATCAACTCGGAATATCCAAATGTACAAAATGCGAGGTATAACATGTATGTGATTCGGATTAATGAATGGGTTTGGGTGCCCAGCTCGGGCACTAGTCACGGCCTACGGGGTTGGGTCGTGACATTTTGGCTTCCAGTTGAAACTGGTATTATGTTGCTAACATGTTACAGGTGCCTTGACAAATATGGTCTGCTTCGCAGGAGGAACAAGTGGGAAGCTGGTTCTCAGGGGGGACATCAATCTATGAGTTAGTCATCATCAAAAAGGGAGAAATTGATAGTTCCAAGTGCATTCGTGTTTTGATGATTGTCAAACTTTCTTTCGAACCGCATAGAGACTTGATTACGTCCATAATTTTCTCTCAGAAAGTTTTGTTTTCAAAAGAGATTTTATTCCTAGCCGAGCCACTTGCTACACACAAGTACATCAGTGAGTTGGCCCATGCTTTAGGTCAAAATTGAAGAGTGGTCACTTTTCACCCCACATGCTCCCACTATATATATAAAATGATGGAAACATATTGAGTAGACTTGAAAACCTAATCAAAATCGAGCAAATCTTTGTCGTCACAAGTTCTCAAGTTCTCTCAAGAACAAGTCACTTGCAAAACTGAAGAAGCCGATCCAGATACAGATTTAGTCTAAAGTTTTTATGTTGTTATAAGTCTTTGTTTGTTTGTGCTTAAATTGTAAACCTACTCTTCTGTGTTAAGAAGCTATTTGTAAGTGTTTTGAAAAGTCTCAAAGTGTACTTGCTGGAAGTGTGTTACCACAAGCTTTTGAGTGGTACACTAGGCTAGAGTAGGTGTATTAGGTTCCTTAGCTAGAGTTAGTCAAGTGGAGGTGCTTGTAATCGGGGTATTGCAAAGGTGGAGGGACTACGGGGGGTTAGTTCCTAGGTTGCAAAAGCATTATTGTAAGGGTGAGTTACTATGGGAGTTAGTTCTGGAGGGGGCGCTTACGATAGATTGTAACGGGCTGAAGTTGCTCGTTTAGTATATATATATATATATATATATATATATATATATATATATATATATATGGATCGGAGTTTTCTACGGTAAAATCGTTCCTTCTTTACTTATTGTGCTGCATAATGCGATCGGGGAACTGGTACATAACCGGTATATATATATTTGATGGACGCACATCCTACATGATACAAGCCGAGCTTCATCAAGAATATCCATTTCAAGCCGAGCTAGGGATCACGTCTTTGGAGACTTACTAGGTGCTTGGATTGAAGGCATGAAGCCCAAGAATATGCTAAAATGGAAGTATAGGCCTCATTTGGATGAAGTAGGGAGAAGAAGGCCTTTCTCATCTTTTGAGAAGACTACTAGCCAAACAAGGCCCTTACTTCATTAAGGGTATTATTGTAATAGCCATAGTAGTCTTCCTTTTCTATTTAGTATAAATACTATCTTAGTTTATTTCATTAGGTAGACTTTTATGATATGAATTATTGAAATTGTGAAATTGTAAGACTCCATATCTCTAGAGAGCAGAAGAGATGAGAGCTTGTTGAAGCTTTTGGTTGAATTCTTTGTTGAGAAGGTTGGTTGCTTGGGACTTTGTTTCCCTTGAGGTCACCTTAAGAATTTGGTGTTTCTTTTGATGATAATTTAGAGGTCTTAGTTTTAATATAACTTTGGTTGCTAAATTGAATCTTAAGTTGTGTCAAATTATCTATCTTTTCTTTTCCTTTTATTTATCTTCTTAATTTCTCGTTTCCGCGTATCCGTTCTTGTATCAATTGGTATCAGAGCCTAGATTAGGTTTGTTTCAACAAATCTAGCTTGGGATTTGATTCAACAAAAAAAAAAAAATCGAAATTCAAAAAAAAAAAAAAAACTGAAATTCGAAAATTCAAATTCGTGTTTGATTTATCCTTGTTTGTTGTTTTTGACACTAGATTTGAGTTCCCTAGTGTTTTTTGAGTCTAGATCTTGAGTTTCAAGTTATTTGGAGTCATATTGAGTCATTCACCATTGTTGGAGCTTGAAGGTTTTAGAACTTGAAAGTGGGTTTTGAAGAAAAAGTAGAAATTAGAGCTTGAAAGTCATTGGGTTGTATTCTCCTAGTGAAGAAGGTTAAGAATCCAAAATTTGAAGTAATTTGGAGTATTTTTGAAGGATCTACCATTTTTGGTATTTGAAGCTTTGAAGAACTCAAGAACTTGAAAAGTGGGTCTTGTGATTCGGTTGAAATTGAAGGTTGAAACCTATTGGGTTTTGTTCTCTACATCAAAGAGAACTTAAATCCGAAATTTGAGCTAATTTGGAGTTGGTTTGAGGGTAGTTGAATTTTTGAATTGTTCTTATGTTCTTGAAGACCTTCAAATCTTCATAAGGAAGAAGACTCTCTAAAGGGCTATTTGATCCAAAAGTTGCCAAATAAAGTTGTGAAAAAGTGTTTGTGGGCCCAAGTAAGTAAAAAAAAAAAAAAAAAAAATCAGAAATACTTAGTCTAAATTTCTGATTTTTCAAAAAAAAAAAAAAAAAAAAAAAAAAAAAAAGTGCCACGTCATCTGCCACGTCAGCGATGACGTCAGCGACGCGCGCCTCTGACGCGCGCGTGGGGTCCAAATTCAGAGAGTGGGAGTTTTCAACACTTAGAAAAATTTTCTAAGTGTTGGCAGATTTTGGTCCAACTTTGAGGGGGAATATCTTTGTGTGTATAAGGAGTTACGGGACCCATAATATATGTAAATTCAAGTTCGGAGTCTACTTTCCGAATCAACAAGCCGTTCATCAATCAGAGGTCTGTAGAAAAAGTTATGGGCGTTATAAAAACATGATGCAAGCAGTTCCGAATTTTCTAAGTGTTGGCCAAAAACTTCCCAAATTTGTCTAAGTGTTTGGCCAAGGTTTGTTCACTTCTTCTTCTCACTTCTTTGATTCTCCTAGCTAATTAACAACTAGTAATTGATCCTTACTTGGTTGTTAATTAGTTCTTGAGTCCTTTCTTTCAAGCCAATTCTTTTCGTTCTTTTCTCGTTTTTACAACTTCATCGTTAATTTCTTGATTCAAGTGTGTTTGTTTTAAATTGAGTCGTCCTTTCTTTCTTCGAGTCGATAAGAATCCACTCTTGACCTCGAGTAGTGAACGGGACCTTGTGACCCAACCGGATTAACAAGCATACAACCATTAGCCGAAGCAATTTGTGAGGCATTCAAAAGGTGCGCATACTTGAGCGTTTGGTGAGTTATTTTTAACTAACGTAACGTGTTTGCTTGCTTTGTTGAGTTTCTTAAATAGGTACTAATGGCTAATCAAGGTGGAGAAATGCAAGTTCCCACCGGGGAACCTACAATTGTTGATTTGATGAGGTTGTTGCATGATATGAACAACAAGGTAGGGAGATTTAATAGTCAATTGGATCACCTAGAGAGTAGGATAGAAATCGCGGAATGTAAGGAGAAACGACGAAGAGAGCGTGATTGGTTCGAAACTCATGGAACTACTTATGAAAGAGAGGGGCACAAGTATGTAGTGGACAAATGTGGGAGTCTTCTCTTTCCACAAGCTATTCCACAAGAGACAATGAATGCAAGGTTGCAAAAATCTTCTCCCATGGAAACCTTGTCAACTAAAGAAGATTCTTCGTTTGAACTTCAAGGTACGATAGCTAAACTCAACACTTCCAACTCTTTGAATGCACAAGTTTGTGATGTGAGTGTGAGTAGTAGCTTGTCGTTGTGTGACTTTAATGATTCTTTACCATGTAATGATAATGTCATTGTTGAAAGTGTCCCTACACTAGTTGATCCTTTAGATGACCGAATTGATTCTTCTTGCAAGATTGATTTGTGTCCACCTAGTGTTGACACTTGTGCTTTGAATGAAAATACATTATCATGTGATCAACTTGAGTGTAATGTTAGTCCACTAGTCGAAGAATTTTGTGATGTGATTAATGAATCTCCGATTAGTGATGATGTGGTTCTAGTTGATCATTTGAATGAGTGTGACACCCCACCCTTGTTTGATGAATGTGGAAATGAGTCTCTTGGCTTTATCTTTGTGTCGAGTGATGAGACTCCCGTTTGTGATGGTGATGTGTGTCATGTGGATAGTCATGTAAATGAAGGTACTTTGAAAAATGACATTTGTCTTTTTGAGAATGAAATTACATGCTTCGGCTTGCCATTGTTCATTGATTATTCTCTCTTTAAAGATAATGTCTTATTTGATGATAACATGACTAATGAGAGTGAAGTGCCTAGTGGAATGTATTGTAATGTTGAAAATGTAGCCATTTTTGGGGACTACATGGTATTTGAAAATCCACTATGGAATGATGACGCTCTTCCCTATGATAGAAAACTCCCCTTAGGAAATGATAATACACTTGTGGGGAAGGAGTATTTTGAAAAGAGAGGTGATACTTGCTTGCAAAGTGTTAACTCTT
Source organism: Lycium ferocissimum (assembly GCF_029784015.1). Lineage (NCBI taxonomy): Eukaryota > Viridiplantae > Streptophyta > Magnoliopsida > Solanales > Solanaceae > Lycium > Lycium ferocissimum. The sequence continues at coordinate 63,581,264 of NC_081351.1, forward strand.
CCTTGTGTGTTCCGAGTCTTAGTAGTATGCTTGATCATGTACTTGAATTTAATAGTGAAGCTACATGTGAGGACACCATAGATGAAGTTGTTTTGTGTGAAACCTTTCTTTACTATCTATTCGCATATGATGACATTCATGCTTGTGTTAGGGGTGCATCTTATGTTGGGAGGGGTCTAATGGGGTAGATAATCGTTCTCTTGGCCACGATGTGTGGATATTCTTCCCGTTAGACCTCGGTGATATTTCAAATTTGTGTGTCATGTCTAGTAGAATCAATGTGGTATTGCCTTTTCGGTATTTTGAAACCATTGGTTCCTCTATGATATATTCATTTCATGTTCTTTGCGATAACCAAGTTCTTAGTGCTCTATATGAGAGCTTGTTCTTCTTAATCATGGTTGATACTTGGTTATATCACAAGTGTGTGCATATTTGGCATATTCGTAGAGTAGGCTACTCTAACACTAACCCTCATCCTTTGAGGACCTTGTTGTTGCTTGTCTTCCCTATGGTTTTGCAAGGTTTAGATTCGAGGACGAATCCTTTTCAAGAAGGGGGAGAATGATACAAGCCGAGCTTCATCAAGAATATCCATTTCAAGCCGAGCTAGGGATCACGTCTTTGGAGACTTACTAGGTGCTTGGATTGAAGGCATGAAGCCCAAGAATATGCTAAAATGGAAGTATAGGCCTCATTTGGATGAAGTATTTGGATGGCCCTTAAGTCTTCCTTTTCTATTTAGTATAAATACTATCTTAGTTTATTTCATTAGGTAGACTTTTGATGAATTATTAAAATTGATTTTGAGTGTTTTTAGGGTTATCTCTAGAGAGAGAGCTTGTTGAGGCCTTTGGTAGGCTTTTGTTGATTCTTTGTTGAGAGGCCTGTTGATCTTTTGTTGCTACCCTAGAGGTCAAACTTTAATGATAATTTAGAGGTCTTAGTTTTATATAACTTTGGTTGCTAAATTGAATCTTAAGTTGTGTCAAATTATCTATCTTTTCTTTTCCTTTGTTTATCTTCTTAATTTCTCATTTCCGGTTCTTGTATCAATTGTATCGAAGATTAGCATCAAATCTAGTCTTGGGAGATTCAACAAAAAAAAAAAAAAAAAAATCGTCTTCAAATTCTTTTGATTTATCTTGTTTGTTGTTTTTGATTTTGAGTATAAATCTACTATCTTATTTGGAGTTTATTTCATTTGTTGGAGCTTGTAGACTTTTAAGAAAAAAGTGAAATTAGATGAAAGTTATTGAAATTTTGAAATTTGGAGTATTTTTGAAGGATCTACCATTTTTGGTATTTGAAGCTTTGAAGAACTCAAGAACTTGAGATTCGGTTGAAATTGAAGGTTGAAAGCTATTGGGTTTTGTTCTTTGTTAAATCCAAAATTTGAGAATTTGGAGTTGGTTTGAGGGTAGTTGAATTTTTGAATTTTCTTGTTCTTGAGGTCAAATCTTCATATGGAAGAATTTGGTGATCCAAAAGTTCTAAAGTTGTGAAAAAGTGTTTGTGGGCCCATAATAAAAAAAAAAAAAAAATCAGAAATCTTAGTTTTAATATTTGATTTTTTTTTTAAAAAAAAAAAAGTGCCACGTCATCTGCCACGTTGCTAAATTGAATCTTAAGTTGTGTCAAATTATCACTTAGAAAAATTTTCTAAGTGTTGGCAGATTTTGGTCCAACTTTGAGGGGGCATATATCTTTGTGTGTATAAGGAGTTACGGGACCCATAATATATGTAAATTCAAGTTCAGAGAGTCTACTTTCCGAATCAACAAGCCGTTCATCAATCAGAGGTCTGTAGAAACATGAACGGCTTATAAAAACATGATGCAAGCAGTTCCGAATTTTCTAAGTGTTGGCCAAAAACTTCCCAAATTTGTCTAAGTGTTTGGCCAAGGTTTGTTCACTTCTTCTTCTCACTTCTTTGATTCTCCTAGCTAATTAACAACTAGTAATTGATCCTTACTTGGTTGTTAATTAGTTCTTGAGTCCTTTCTTTCAAGCCAATTCTTTTCGTTCTTTTCTCGTTTTTACAACTTCATCGTTAATTTCTTGATTCAAGTGTGTTTGTTTTAAATTGAGTCGTCCTTTCTTTCTTCGAGTCGATAAGAATCCACTCTTGACCTCGAGTAGTGAACGGGACCTTGTGACCCAACCGGATTAACAAGCATACAACCATTAGCCGAAGCAATTTGTGAGGCATTCAAAAGGTGCGCATACTTGAGCGTTTGGTGAGTTATTTTTAACTAACGTAACGTGTTTGCTTGCTTTGTTGAGTTTCTTAAATAGGTACTAATGGCTAATCAAGGTGGAGAAATGCAAGTTCCCACCGGGGAACCTACAATTGTTGATTTGATGAGGTTGTTGCATGATATGAACAACAAGGTAGGGAGATTTAATAGTCAATTGGATCACTGAGAGTAGGATAGAAATCGCGGAATGTAAGGAGAAACGACGAAGAGAGCGTGATTGGTTCGAAACTCATGGAACTACTTATGAAAGAGAGGGGCACAAGTATGTAGTGGACAAATGTGGGAGTCTTCTCTTTCCACAAGCTATTCCACAAGAGACAATGAATGCAAGGTTGCAAAAATCTTCTCCCATGGAAACCTTGTCAACTAAAGAAGATTCTTCGTTTGAACTTCAAGGTACGATAGCTAAACTCAACACTTCCAACTCTTTGAATGCACAAGTTTGTGATGTGAGTGTGAGTAGTAGCTTGTCGTTGTGTGACTTTAATGATTCTTTACCATGTAATGATAATGTCATTGTTGAAAGTGTCCCTACACTAGTTGATCCTTTAGATGACCGAATTGATTCTTCTTGCAAGATTGATTTGTGTCCACCTAGTGTTGACACTTGTGCTTTGAATGAAAATACATTATCATGTGATCAACTTGAGTGTAATGTTAGTCCACTAGTCGAAGAATTTTGTGATGTGATTAATGAATCTCCGATTAGTGATGATGTGGTTCTAGTTGATCATTTGAATGAGTGTGACACCCCACCCTTGTTTGATGAATGTGGAAATGAGTCTCTTGGCTTTATCTTTGTGTCGAGTGATGAGACTCCCGTTTGTGATGGTGATGTGTGTCATGTGGATAGTCATGTAAATGAAGGTACTTTGAAAAATGACATTTGTCTTTTTGAGAATGAAATTACATGCTTCGGCTTGCCATTGTTCATTGATTATTCTCTCTTTAAAGATAATGTCTTATTTGATGATAACATGACTAATGAGAGTGAAGTGCCTAGTGGAATGTATTGTAATGTTGAAAATGTAGCCATTTTTGGGGACTACATGGTATTTGAAAATCCACTATGGAATGATGACGCTCTTCCCTATGATAGAAAACTCCCTTAGGAAATGATAATACACTTGTGGGGAAGGAGTATTTTGAAAAGAGAGGTGATACTTGCTTGCAAAGTGTTAACTCTTCCTTGTGTGTTCCGAGTCTTAGTAGTATGCTTGATCATGTACTTGAATTTAATAGTGAAGCTACATGTGAGGACACCATAGATGAAGTTGTTTTGTGTGAAACCTTTCTTTACTATCTATTCGCATATGATGACATTCATGCTTGTGTTAGGGGTGCATCTTATGTTGGGAGGGGGTCTAATGGGGTAGATAATCGTTCTCTTGGCCATGATGTGTGGATATTCTTCCCGTTAGACCTCGGTGATATTTCAAATTTGTGTGTCATGTCTAGTAGAATCAATGTGGTATTGCCTTTTCGGTATTTTGAAACCATTGGTTCCTCTATGATATATTCATTTCATGTTCTTTGCGATAACCAAGTTCTTAGTGCTCTATATGAGAGCTTGTTCTTCTTAATCATGGTTGATACTTGGTTATATCACAAGTGTGTGCATATTTGGCATATTCGTAGAGTAGGCTACTCTAACACTAACCCTCATCCTTTGAGGACCTTGTTGTTGCTTGTCTTCCCTATGGTTTTGCAAGGTTTAGATTCGAGGACGAATCCTTTTCAAGAAGGGGAGAATGATACAAGCCGAGCTTCATCAAGAATATCCATTTCAAGCCGAGCTAGGGATCACGTCTTTGGAGACTTACTAGGTGCTTGGATTGAAGGCATGAAGCCCAAGAATATGCTAAAATGGAAGTATAGGCCTCATTTGGATGAAGTAGGGAGAAGAAGGCCTTTCTCTCTTTTGAGAAGACTACTAGCCAAACAAGGCCCTTACTTCATTAAGGGTATTATTGTAATAGCCATAGTAGTCTTCCTTTTCTATTTAGTATAAATACTATCTTAGTTTATTTCATTAGGTAGACTTTTATGATATGAATTATTGAAATTGTGAAATTGTAAGACTCTATCTTGGAGAGAGAAGAGATGAGAGCTTGTTGAAGCTTTTGGTTGAATTCTTTGTTGAGAAGGTTGGTTGCTTGGGACTTTGTTTCCCTTGAGGTCACCTTAAGAATTTGGTGTTTCTTTTGATGATAATTTAGAGGTCTTAGTTTTAATATAACTTTGGTTGCTAAATTGAATCTTAAGTTGTGTCAAATTATCTATCTTTTCTTTTCCTTTTATTTGTCTTCTTAATTTCTCGTTGCTCCTAATGCCTTTCATCTAAGCTTTAAAAACATCTCCTAATGCCTTTCTAAGCCTACATCTAACCTTCTTTACAACAAATTTAGTAATGAGTACTTTATCTTCATCGTTGTTTTCATTCTTAATGTTAGAATTATCTGAATCAGGTTGAATTACCTGTTCTATTCTATGTCCTTTTCTTGTGTTTGACCAGGTTTATTGACATGTTCCATCGGCACTTGGTTATCGACTGACAGTGATTCTTCCTGGAATATTTTTGGGCTTTTAAGAACCTTTTCTAATTCAGTTTCCTTTATTTTACCTTCAACAAAACTTTCCAGTACCTCTGCTACTACTTCTTCAACAGATTTTGCGATTTTAACTACTTCTTCCATCCCTCATATATTTTCACCAACATAGGAAAAACTTACTCTATCTTTAACTTCATTTATCCTCATAGGTGATTTGCTTCTGCTGAAGGCTTGTGAGTTCCTTCCCTCCTTACTTCATTCCTCTTCTGGCTGTTTCTCAAGTTTGTCTTTTTCAAAACCTAAAGCCTCAATGAACGGTACTACATAAGTTATTCATGTCTGTTCTACTATTACCACTCTTGGAACAAAAATTTGAGCAATTTTCTCAAGACGACCTATATAGTATATTCATTGTAATTCTGATAACTTGCACACCATTCTCTTGCATACTTCTTTTTCAATTTCAAATGAACTTCTGGATGTCTCCAAAACATCGAAATGATCAGAGAAATTTACCAGAGATAGATTAAATTTAGAGTCACCAAAGTAAATTGATTCATCAGTGGGACACGCTCTTGCTGATTTTCCTAGGGTTTTGGACTTGTGGTTAGAGGTTTGGACCATATTTATTGTTATACCCCGCATTTTCAGAGCATGAGTTTGACATGTACCTCATCGTAGTAATGGGATGTTTTGAAAGGCACAAGCCATGGAGAGTATGTAACAACGAAGAAAAAGGGTGAATTACGATCTCGTAAGTCGTAATCGGGAAAGAATATTTTGAAACACGGGAACATGGCCATTATTAGTGTAATAAGTGATAAATATCATGTATGGAGAATTTCGGAATATTTCGGGATTGAGCAAATTGAAGAAAATAAGTTCGACGAAAATTTGAGAAGCGCGGGACGAATTTTAGTCAACTTTGGAGGCGCATATCTCATAGTATATGTGGAGTTTTAAGGTGTTTCAAAACCCTAAAATGAATTTTGTCGAGTCTAGTTTGTAATGCAACAAACCGTTCATTGATAGGACATCGGAGTAGAGAATTATAGACGTTACAAACTGAACTGTCGACACAGAAACAACATTCCCGCGGTACCGCTACAGTACCGCTACAGATTGTAGCTACCGTAAAATCGACTTCAAAGATTCTGTTTTAAGGGACAAAAATCTCATTTTTTTTCAGCACAAAATTTCCCAATATTTCCAAAAAATTCAGCCATAAAAAGGGCCTCTCATGCCACCTAAAATTGAGGATTTTGAGTGAGATTTCAAGCTACGAAGTACTAATCGAAGCCGGCAACGATAGTCGCGATATAATTTCATTTGGAATTAGAGGAGCATGGGAACAAGAAAATGTTGAAGAACTAAGTGAAGAAGGTAAGTTTTAATCCTCTTTTCATATGTTATGGATGGTTTATATGTGTTGTGGTGTGTGGAAATTCATGAAATATGGTATGTTGAAGTGAAGCCGTGTAGGTGTTGGTTATGTTGGAGTGATGAACTAATTTTTATTTAATATTTTGGTTGTTGTTGATATGGATTCCATAATGAAAATGATGGTTTAATGATTTAAATGGAAGTCGGAGTCGTTTGTAAGTTGTTAGAGAAGATAATGTGATTTTAATATGGTTTCTGGAATTTATGAGAATGATGTTGTTAAAATGCGGATTATTGATGTAGTTTATGAATTTGGAAGAAAAACATGTATTGTTGTTGTTCCTATGGAAATTGGAGGGTTTCGGGTAAGGTTGCAAGTTGGTTGGGCCGTGTGGAATGTTGTGTAGATTGGTTGAAGTGTTCTTGAATCTTGTTTGAATGGTTTCGGATTAGTACTTGAATATGTGTGCATTAGTGTTGGTTTGATTGTATGTGGCTAATTTGAACGTAAATGGAAATGTTGTCGAATTTTGTAGAAATGAGTTATTGACGTTAGAATGCATTTTGAATTAATTGTTGATGTTGTTAGTATGATTGTTGGTATTGTTGTTGAAGATTTGGCCGAGTTGAATTCTTGGGGTTGTTGACTTTATAGGGGAAATGCTGTCCAAATTTCTGTAAATGAAATGCTAACTTAGAATTGGATTTCTAAGCGCTTATGATTGATGTTTGGTGTCTAATGACATTGTTATAGATTTTGGGAAGCCGAGAATTAAATTCGGATTAGCTAGGAAGTGGACAAGGTATGTAAGGCTTAATCCTTCCTTCTTTTGGCATGCCTTAGTTGTGAATAGGCTATGACACGAGCCTCGAAGAAATTTTATTCTTGCGATCCGAGTATGCCTACAATTCTTATTTGCATTTTATCTTTGACATTCGTAATGTAATGGAATAATGGCCCTTATGCCTTTGGAATAATTGGTTTTCAAATGTTGCATAAAAAGTTTTGTTCTTAAAAAGTTCTACGTCAAAAAAGGGCCGTAACTTTCGTAGAATTGCGAGCCGGATCGCCTCGATATGCTCGTAGGAGATTCTGTAGCGTATAATAACTATGTCTTCCATAGGCGGGCCCGGCGTGGGTTAATACCCATCCGTGGGTCCCGCGACTTTCCTTTATGTAGTTCTGATGACTTTTGAAAGAACTTAGTATGGCTATTATCCCGACTTCCAAGTACGGTTACGTTCTTGATTTCTATAAGCTACTTCATATGATTTTGATACGTATCTATGATTTTCCAAAGTTCTATTTGATATGTTCCCGTGTGGCATTCGGGAAACCTTGATTTGACTATTCTCTCGATTTTAAATGATAATTCGTTTTGACTATTCTATGGAGTTTTTGAAAGTGATTTAAACCGCATATAGTCTCCCACGACTCGCTCGTGCATATGGTTGTTATATCTTTCGCAGTCCCGGCCGATTATGTTGTCGTGCGCACTATGTTATATTCTGGAGTATGATGTGTCCGGTTCGCCGAGCCCCTCCGCTATAGGGCCGGGTACCGTGTATATTTGGTGTTATGATGTGTCCGGTTCGCCGAGCCTTCGCTATAGGGCCGGTACCGTGTATATGTGATATGTGATATGTCGGGTTTCGGAGATATGAAATCTTCTGAGTATGATGTGTTATGGCGCCAATGACGGGCGGGCGACCATATTCTAAGAGCCCGTGCACGATTTGTGTTTTGATAAGTAAGTATTTTGGTATTCGGATTTTGCATTTATTTTCTCGTACTTCTTATTCCGATTACGATCCCGTTTACTATATTTTTTGCTTTGTATACTCGGTACATATTTCGTCATCGACCCCGCCTTTCTTCGGGCCGCGTTTCATGCGCGCGGTACGGATACCGGCTTGGATGATCCACCGGCTTAGGGTTCTGTTGGTGTCTTGGAGCACTCCCTTGTTCCGAGCCCATACTTTGTTCGTATTCGTTATTGTGCATATGCATATGTTTATTCAGGGGTACAACGGGGCCCTGTCTCGTCATATGATTCTGTTATGACTCTTAGAGGTCTGTAGACATATGTGTGGGTTATGGGTAATCACTGTTCGGTTGTATCTGTATGAGTTGTGATTTGGACGTCCCCCTATACTATGATAGCCTTACGGCTTATATGTAATATTATCCGCCGGATTTTGACGGCGATATGTATATATTTGTGACTGACTTTGGGGCGACGTTTCATTGTTTTCTCGTTTGTATAAGATCCTCGATCATGCTAGCTATGGTCCGACATCCGACTTTTATGTACATCTAATCATATATAATGATTATGATTAACAGGTTCGTACGGGTGCCCAGCTCGGGCACTAGTCACGTCCTACGGGGTTGGGTCGTGACATTTATTAGCTTTCTGGGAGGGATGACTTAGGGATATTTGGTCTTAACATTGTCTCAATAGCGAATGAGATGGGGTCGCGCGCGATTTGGGTGGAGGTTTGAGGCTTTTGAGGAGAAACATATGTAGAAGCTTGTTATTCCATGGGATTAAGGCAAAATTTGAGAGGAAAGAGAGAGTGGAGAATAATTTTTGCTATGAGGGTAATGTTCTTTGGATGTGAGTGGGTCACTTGTTATAAGGAGTGGGGTTCCTCTTTTGAAAAAGGATGGTTACACACTTTAGTTCAAAATAAAACTCCTTTCTCAATCTGTACGTTTATTTAACAGACAATGATAGTGAACATACCTTTGATGACTTCTCCACAATTTCAGCATCCAGACTAATTTCTGTGACACTCACTATTCATTATATCTTATGTGGTAGATGCATATCATGGTAAAGGACATACAAGTGAATGTACAAGACTGAGTAGAATGTAATTTTTCAATTTAGGCATAACATGATCTATAGTATTTATTCTACGCAACTTCTGAGATACTTATGCAATCGGGATTATTTTCTCTTTCTTACAAGTTCCCCCTATCATCTTGCCTTCTAGTCCTTTTATTGGCTCATTCCTTTCTGAATCTGAGCGAGCAGAGTTTGTATTCTATCATCATTTTTTGCTTTTGAGAGGCTTTTATTTTTTATGTTGATTTAACATGTGTCCTTCTACTCCTCTTCCTACCTGCAAAATATTTAAGGGTTAGTTATAAGAACCCATGCAATCTTAGGTCCTTTTCTTCAAACACCGGAGCTAGTGGATTTCTTATTTTTTTCATCCTGACACCTCTCTTAAGGACTTGTTCCTCACCCCTGTTCTAGCTCTGTTGACAATCTTAGTATTCCTCCCAGAGTTAGGTTTATTTTTTGTTCATCCGGTTGGTGGGATTTGAGAGCAGTGGAGATGATTGTGTCATATTTCTAGATCAACTTCTTCTTTTATTAATCTTATGCTGATTTTCCTAGTGTTTTTCCTTTCTTCGAGTAGCTCTCTTTTCATCCTTTTCAAATCAGCTTCAGCCTCAAATTAGTCGTGACTGATTTTTATGGATTCAGTCTTAATGGTTAGCTCTAGGACTTCATATTGTAGAGCTATGATAGATGAACTTAGTTGAGTGACTTGTTCTTTTAGGGAGTATTTTTCCCTTTTTTCCTTCTCTTTGCTGGCTACACTTTTCATGAACTCGTTTCTTAGTCCATAGAGGGCATTAAATGACTCAACTCTATTTATGCTCATGTCATGTGTTCATCTAGGAGAGCGATCATTAGGGATACGATCTCCTTAGAGAAGTGATCTAACTTATCTTTTAAGTCAAGAATAGGTTAACCTGAGTCCTTCTCTGGGTTTGACTTCTTGTTAGTCATGAGTGTGGAGGGATTTTCATTTTCTTCAACAATATAGTTTCTCTTCTGATCATTGAGTGAATCCTTCAATCTTTCCTTTTCTGCTCTTTCTCTTTTCCATTCGATTACCCATTGTGGGAAATCTTTGATTTTGTGATCAGTCTTCTTGCACTTAAAGCATTCTCTGTCCTGTGGTTTGTCAATACTCCTTCCCTTCTTAAGTTTTGCCTTCATCTTAGAAGCTTGATTGGGGAGCCTGAGTTCTTCTTACCACGTCCTTAATAGTGATGCAACACTCATCATGATCTTCTCCTAAGGTGTTAGCCATTTTGGGGAGAACCTGCTCTGATACCACTTGTTGGGTTGCACGACCTACTTCCTATCCTATAAAGTATCCAATTTTCACCTATAGGATGGAACACGTTACTCTACATGTTCTATGCTAGCGCCCTGCAGAATATAAATTGCAGGTAAGTAAAGAACACAATGTTTTTTACATGGAAACCACGCAGCTCACAAAGGTGATAAATGCCACGACCTACACCTCTGTAGGATTTTTCCCAAAACTCCACTAAAATGATGAGCCTCTGCAAATTCAAGTTACAATCCCTGTAACCGAGGAACTAACCTCTAATCCCTATCTCACAAATTTCCCAAGACTAGTAAATAACTTTCAACTCAATTCTCAACTTGAAAGAATTTACAATGTTTTTGTACTAACTTGGCTGCTTCTAATAAAGCAGATAAAGTACAACTCAATAGACCAACCTAATAAAGTTTTTCTAGACTTAAGAACTACAAACGTAAACGTTATTCTACATCTTCTTCAATCGTCTTCTCGTACTAGGTACACACGCCAAGATTCTGAATATTCTTGATGAATCTTTTGACAGCTCAATATTTTGAAATCTCTCTTTGTGGGTGTGCAAACCTTCTTCTTGGTAAGACTTGGATATTTATAACATTGAGTGCACAACAGATTGGTAAAATACAAATCCTTCTTCAATTAGACCCATGAGATGTTAGGGTTGTTGTACTTGGATTCTTGCCTTGTTGAGTCTGCTTCTTGTCCTTGTAGAAGTCTTACTAATCCCAAAAAATATGGCAAGGAAATCTGCACACTTGACTGCCAAGTCTTTACTATAAAATTGCAAATCCTAGTTGTTGTAGGACTTACTCTGGAACATTTTTACGAACTGTTTCATCCACCTGGTTCGTCTGCCTCTGAGTCTCTGCAATGTCTGTGATGGAACATGTTCACAAACTTGTTTCATCATCCCTTTCTTGTTCATTCCTGCAACTCTGTCTTGGGTATGCTTTTGTGATTAATGATCAAACATGTTGACTGCTGTTTCATTGATCATGTGTTGCTCTTATTTTTTCACTGCTTGAAGAAATCATGTCTTCAGCCTTGTCTCACTCTGTGACTCTGTTTATTTTCTTGCTCTGTGCTGGAACATGTTTGCAGATCTTGTTCATATACTTTTTCTGCAACTCTCTTTACTTTGAACAAAATAGTCTGAGTCATCTTCACCTTTTCTGCTTCATGATCTCTTCTTAACCATTCATCAACTGCACCTGATGACTCTTTGTGATAGAACATGTCTATGGACCTGTTCTAACCATCTTTTGCTGCATGCTTTTCCCACCTGTTTCTCAACTGGTTCACAGGCATTTGTACATTTTGCCAATTATCAAAACTCAAATGTGCTAGTGCCAACACAGATAATTAGTCATTCTTGTTTCTTGTGGTAAGATTATGTCTCTTTTACATGTATTTGAGCTTATATATGTTTTGGCCAGATTGTTTGGTTGAGAATCTACAAAGTGAAGGTCGAAAATCGTATATGATGTAGTTATGAATTGCTGGATTGTTTTGAGGTTGTTCTAAGTTAATTTGTGGCTGGTTTTGGAGATTTAAGGTAAGAATCTTGTTATTCTTCATGTATAAGAGTTAGTTTAGGTTCTTGACATGTTGGATGGTTGAAAACATGCAAGATGTGGAGTAGAAGTTGTAACTCGATATTGAATATTGTTGTGCTGTTTGGGTGTGTTGTGGTGCTGGAAGTATATAGTTGAAGATTGTATGTGTTCTTGTTGTTTTTATGGACTTGGTAAAGTACGGAAAATGGGGGAGATGCTGTCTGATTTTATATAGAACGAGCTTGCCGCTCGATTGGGGATTGTTCAACTACTCGTAATTAACGTTAGTACCCTTATTGCTGGTTGCAGACAGCGTTCCGGCTTGATACATTTTGGTTAGATATAAGGTATGTTAAGGCTAACTTTTTTCTTTTGGCATGATCTAAATTGAACGAAATGTAACTAAACGTCTCTTTCCAAAGATGGCTCTACTCGTAGTAATAGAGATGATTATGCTCATTTTTCACATCTATGCTTCATAAGTACATTATGTCTTGTACTCCTTGGTTGATAATGGAAAGTATGACGGCATGTTAGTCACATAATGATAGTTGGAGGTGTAACGACCTTACGTCACTTCAGTACACTCATAAGGTGTCCTAATGATCTTCATGCATCTATATATGTATCTTGATGGCATTATATACGCGTATATGTATGGTACATTGCACAACTGATCAGTTGGTTATTATGATGATGATGATGATGATGCTCACAGAGGTCTAATGGCACTATATGCGCGTATATGTAGTATATGCATCTTGATGGCGTTATATACACACACGCATAGAGTATATTTATGCATATCATGGCCCTCAGTGGCAGTTTTTATGCATATCATGTCCTAACTTTGTTTCTTGCTAAAGTTAGAGAGTATAATTTTTTCCTAGAATATATATATATATATATATATATATATATATATATATATATATATATATATATATATAAGATAAGACTAGGCATTAGGGAAGTGATGTGGCACCTCACTTTGGCCAAGGATCCTTAATATCTTTTCTCTCGTGTTTTTTTTTTTTTTGCAATCTCTCCAACATTTCTATTTACTTATTATTATAAAAAAAAAAAATCATTTAATACTCCTCTATTCCTTTATATTATTTAATATTAATACTTAAATGTCTCAAAATTTACTACTCCGCTCATTCCTGTGTTATTGTGGAACCTCTCTTACACCAGGATCTCCATTTAATTTAATTTTATCTAGAATTTATGCTTTTTTCTTTAAAAAAATTGCAGAAAACTATTGATAGCCTTATTATTTATTTCACCATTAATACTATATATTAACTTTTCCTAAAACCCTTGTCTACTCTCATCAATCTGGTAATAAGTAATTGATGAATTTATATGGCCAAAATGAAGGCCATTAATATGGATACGTTAAAGTTTAACTAAAATTAATAATGATTGGCTTTTGGTCTTTTTAATACAGGGGAATAATTGTCTCTTTCATAGTGGCTTTCGAGTGTATAAAAATAAGTTGAATGAAAGAAAATCACCAATGAGATGTTGTTTTGCAGAATGGTATTGAAGTTTTACTTTTTATTGAAGAGACTTTTGGGACTTCTTTTATAAAATCTGGTGAGGCTTTTGGGATTTCTAATAGAGGGAAACAAAGATTCACAAGCCTGCTTTTGTTTGGAGAACAAAACTTGGGGATAGGTCAAGCCAATGGAGCGCCTCCAATTAATGAGAACTTCTAATGAATTTTTGGTTTGGGAAAGTATAGCCTTTTCGAATGAGGCTCGTGTACATCTTTACAATGATTTATTTGTCTTCAAATTATTTTATTGTGTTCTTTGTGGAATAATTACATTACTGTTATTCTTTTAACACGTGCATGTTTTAATCCTTTGCCGGGTTGTAAAGAAAAAGAGGCTACAAATTCTTACTGTAAGGAGATAATGAAAACTATGCACTACAATTGCTTTCTCTTTTGTTCTGTTAGTACTATTTTCATTCCTTGATTTTGGTATTATTAATTATTTGCTAATTCAACATGATATAGCTTGACACTACTGAAGAGAGTATCTTTCTATTATATGTATAAGCATTTTTGTTGAAGGAATTCATCTAACTATATAGAATCTAAACTGCAAAATAAGTTCATCAGAGGAACCATAAATTAAAGTAATCATGATGAGTTTAATATTTTGCTACTAGAAAAATATTATTTCATAAAGTCTAATGAGGTATTTTTAGAGCGCACGAAGCGCGAACATATTCACTAGTATAGGTATATTAAGTTATTAACTATGATTAGTCCTATTCTTTAGTTAAATAAATTTGGACCATTAATATGTAAATAGGATAAGAGTAAAAAAAAAAAATCTAAATAGGAACTTGAGAAATTGGAGAGATTGAGAAATGGCGAGGAGTAAAATCCGGTAAAGGAGGTATGATGCACTTCCCACGTGCAGTTATTGCGGAACCAAGAAAAATTCTATAGTTTGCCTTACTACTCTGCCTTTACTTTTCCTCCCCAAACCCCCCCCCCTCCCACCCACACACACCCACACACCCACCCTTCGTTTTGTTCTTTTTCCTTCTCATATTAAACACTTTGTTTGGATGGTTGTTATGTATTATTTCATAATGTATCGTATTCTATCTTGTTATATTGTATTGTATTGATGAATACGACTTTTGAATATATCGTATTGTTTCTTATCGTTACATGATGTTCGACATCAACGATTTGAAGGATAAACCTATAAGAAAAATAGGGCACGGTGTACATATATCATAAAAAGGAAGAATAAAGGATAAAATATAATTATTAGATAATAAATAAAAATTAAAATAAGAAAAAATAAATAAGGTAACGACACGATAACACCAAAATGATCGTCACATAAAATGAGACTTTTTGACGATGAACCTAACGATATGATACAATAAAATTAAAGTAACTATCAAAACAAACATTATATATAATCTAACAACACCATACAGTACAATATATAATAACCATCCAAACAAGCTGTAAAGCAACTAGTGAAACCCATACAGAACGGCCAACCATCCATTTGTAGTTCTCTACATACGATCAAACCGCCATGGCCAGTGAAGATCTTCTCATTTCTAAACCCATTCTCTCAGCTATTCCATATTTTCCTTTCCCTTTTATGCACCGAAAACGCCAAAAAAAAAAAAAAAAAAAAAAAAAAGGTCCAAAGGTGGCAGCTTGAACTGTCGCCAAAGTGGCCGCAGGAGGAAGACAAGTGAAGAGAAAATAGGAAGAAATTGAAGAATGGTTAATCCGAAATTTCTGAAAGTGCCAGAACTTGCAACGTATAATGTCCGAGGGAGTCGACCAACTGTGGGTGTTGGCAAATTATGTTACCTCACTGATACCGTTACAGACAATGGCATATGGGAAGAAATCAACCCTTTGGAATCCAAACTCCCAATATTCATCTTTCAACTTGTTATTGTTCTTTCTGTCACCCGCCTTTGTCTCCTCCTCCTCAAACCTCTCCGCCAACCCCATTTCGCTGCTGAATTGCTGGTAACGCTTATCATACTCGAAATCTCTTACCTATTCCACACCATTTCTTCTCTTTTTTTTTTTTTTTTTATCCCACTTTCTAAATTGTCACCAATCTTAATTCATTAAATTATTCAAAAATTTGAATGTTTCTCTGCCTTTTTATTTTCTCCCACTAATAACATATATCTAAGTCAAAATGAATATCATAAATTCCATACCCGGCCAAACATCTAGTATATATATGGAAACCAAGTATCTAATTCCGAGTTAAACAAAGATTCTCATATCTTGCTTGGCAAGTTGAGTGTTCTTACTTGAAACTGTTTTAGATGGTTTCGTTAGTTGGTTTATTATAAGGATTTGTAATTCAGCAGTCTTGCGTTATATTTTTGTCACAGTCAGGCATGGAGACAACCAGTAGAGGCTTGATGCTATATTTCTAGGTTAGCTGCTCTTATGAGATTAAGTCATCTTTGGCTGCATTTGATATGTATAGTTAACAGTTTGTTAACATTATTGGATACTTGTAAATAAATACAAGTTTTGGAGGTGAAGTAGCAATGTCATATCAAAGATAAAGCTGCACATTAGAAAAATGTAAGACTCGAAGGGTAATTGATTGTGCGAATCTTTTTTAGAGAAGAAGCAAATTCTTTGTTTTCAAATCGTAAGCCAATTTTTCTTGAGAATGTCAGCTGTGCATTTGGTTTCCTGAGACAATGCTTTTGACAGGCTGGTATACTGGTGGGATCAACTGCAATTGCAAGTGAATTTGCGCGAAAACATATTCCAGCACTGGGTTCTATATTTGCAGCCTCTCGAATTATGACAATGGAGACCGTAGGAAACCTTGGACTAATTTATCATGTATTTCTTCTTGGGTTAGAAATGGACTTAATAGCATTAACAAGTGTTAGCCCCAAAGCCCTTGGCGTTGGTATTTCTGGAGCTCTTTTCCCCTTTCTTTTTGGAGCTTCCTTATACGCTTTTATCGCGGACTATCCAGAGAATTTCAGATGGGGTTTCCTTTACTGGGGTGTAGCACTCTCAGTCACTGGCCTTCCTGTTATAGCCGAAATATTTGCAAAATTAAAGCTCCTCCATTCAGAAATTGGAAGAATAGCCATGTCTTCTGCCTTTGTAAATGACTTTTCCTCGTGGGTTCTCCTTGTACTCTCATTAGCAGTAACTAGTAGCAATTCAAGTACGTACTTGTCATTGTTTAGTGCTATAGTATTCATCATTTTCAGTATTTTTGTAATTCGTCCGGCACTTTTATGGGTGATTAGGAAGACGACCCGAGAAGGAGAAGACTATAGTGAAGCAACAGTTTGTACTATACTCACAATGGTCTTGGCTTGTGGGTTGATTACAGATATATGTGGAGTGAGCTCTCTGCTTGGTGCATTTGTATTTGGTCTTATCATACCACCAGATCTGTTGGGGCATAGGTTTGTGTTGATGCTACAAGGCTTTGCGTCTGACTTGTTGCTCCCTCTTTATTATGCTAGTTTGGGAATGAGGACTCATCTTGGTGGATTTAACAGAGAGGACATGCTTATGATGGTTCTCGTTTGCTTCTTGTCTTTCATACCAAAGATTGTCTGTACTGTTGCTATTTCTTACTTCTATAGGATGTCGTTGCATGAAGGATTTACTCTTGGAGTCCTGATGAACACCAAAGGCCTGATAGCTGTCATGGCAATGAGCTTGGGGCGTGACCATACTGTACGTATTCCCTCTTTCTCTCCCTCTCATAAAAAATTATAGTTATTCTAGAAATATACATTATAATTGATTAGGTCATGCTGGTAATTCTAAAGTAATGATCACAAGTTAGTTTAGTTGTACATATTTATTTATTGTATCTCCTTTATTTTATTGGACAGAAGAACACCCAATCAAATGTCTTATACAAAACATAAAATTTGATATTGCATTACTAGATGAGGTAATGAGAATAAAGTGTGATAGTTGTTCCACGAGATATGCAATTGAAGTATGCATATCAATATCTTATTGGTTGTTAATGTTTCTACTTTGAAATTTAGTCTTATATGTGTATTGTACTCATAACCTAACCCAATGTTATTGCCTGTCCAGGTCATGAATGAAGATGGATTTGCCATCATGTTGTTTACTATATTTATCATGAGCATAGCAACATTACCAATTGTGAACTTCCTGTATAGACGTACAAAGAAGTTCTTACCAAGCCAACACAGGGTGTTACAGGACCTAAAACCGGATACTGAGCTCCGAATCCTCACATGTATTCATGAAGTACAAACTGTGGCTGGAATTACTGCACTCCTGGAAATCTCTCATGCCTCCAAAAGATCCCCAATTTGTGTCTTTGCTCTTCAGCTCATGCAGCTAAAAAAACATACTACTGCTCTGCTCATTGTTCATGGTGCCGGTGGGACTAGCTCAGAAAGCATCAGTAGAGTAGACGGACAAACTGACCAATTAATTGCTGCATTCAAGAACTTAGAGCATCAAAGTCCAACGCTATCGGTTCAACTGTTGACTGCTATATCTCCTTATGGCACAATGCATGAAGATGTCTGCAGTCTTGCTGAGGAAAAGCAGGTGACACTAATCATTCTCCCATTCCACAAGAGACAGACTATCCACAATAACATGGAAGAAATGAATCCTGCTTACAAAGATGTAAATAATAATACTTTAGCAACTGCACCTTGCACTGTTGGTATTCTTGTAGATCGTGGTTTTGGCACATTGTTAACTACTAATAAAGACGAAGGTAGAAGTAGGAGTTGCAAAATTGCCATGATCTTTATAGGGGGGCCTGATGACAGAGAGGCGTTGGCCTTTGCTTCACGGATGGCAAGACATCCAAAGGTAGCTCTAACAGTTTTGAGGTTTATTCTGGATGAAAGTTCAGCCACACAAAATGGTGATGCAGATTTATCTCTCACAATGGAAGGTGAAGCTGAAAAGCAAGCTGATGACTTATTTGTAAATGAGTTTAGGCACAAGGTACAGAATGATATTTCAGTTGTTTATACAGAGGAGATATCTGGTAATGGGGCAGAAACTGTGAAAACAATAAGATCACTAGGTCAGGATTTTGATCTCTATGTGGTAGGAAGAGGATTGGCCTTCTTTTCGCCGCTCAAGGGTGGCTTAGATGAGTGGAGCGACTGCCCCGAGCTGGGATCCATTGGGGATCTCTTGCTCACATCAGACTTTTCTTCCACAGCTTCAGTTTTAGTGGTGCAACAACATGCACAGCTCAATCCTGGAGATTCAATTCTATGATAAATTAAAAATATCATGCTAATTTTGAACAATTTTTGAGATAGAAAAGACGAATGATGATCTTTCAAGAGGGTTGAGAAATGATTTAGCATCTAGCTAGCTTGTACAGGATATTTTCAATTTTTTATTTTTAGAGGGATTTCTTTTTCCTTCTAAATAGATACTACCTTGAGTTTTAAGTTTCTTGAGTTCCTTTTTTGTGTATTCTTTGATAGATCCACTTATATTTGAGGGTGATCCAACCACAACAATTGCGCCTTAGCCCCAAACAAGTTGTGATCGGTTACATAAATCCTTTTTCCCACTTAAAATAATCTCAAGCCAACATCTGTATTATATTCTCTCCAACCTAATCTATATGTCAGTCTCTACTTTTTAGTCAGTTCGAAGATGACATCTTTCAAAATTTAGTACTCCCTCCCTCCCAAAAAGACTGTCTGGATTCAGATTACGAGGGTCAAACTAGCTAATGTTCGATGTGAATTCAGACATAGAATCATTAATTTTTTTGAAATAAAACTTACATATTTAGAAACTGCACTAAAAATACTATACGTCACAATAATTTTGCAATACAAAATATTTAGAAAGTATCTAAACAAATTATGGTCAAAGAAAAACATCCTTTGACTGTCCAAATAATAACTAAAGCAGTCGTTCTGGGACTGAAGAAGTAATGATTTAGCTTTAGATTTTTTCTATTCTATTCTTAAAGAGATTTCTAAAGTCACACAAATATCTATGACTTGATTTAGACCACAAGTTTTGGAAGTCATCATTTCATTCATATATTTTGTGCTCAGTCAAACACTTTCTTATAAATTGAGACGGATGGAGTACCAAAAAAAATGGGAAATACAAAACATAAGATTCAAATTACATAAATATCCTTCTAAATAACATAAATATTCTACTTAAACAAGAAATATATCTATCCTTTATGACAAGGCATTGACAATCTTAAAGGGTACATCTATTCTTTAAACTAAGGGTGTCAAATGGGCGGGTAGGACTGGATTTGGACTTGTAACACCCCGTACCTTAGTATTAGGATGCATCATGGTTAAACAAAGATGATTTTGAAGGGATTAAAGTCATTCATGAGGTTATAAAATGTTTATAACAGTGTTAAAAAGCTATGAGAGGATTAGAGGTTAAACGAATCGGAGAAAATAAGTTTCGTCAAAGTTCGGCGGAGGGGAGGAAAAACGGTTGTGTTTGTGTGTTGTTGTTGTATTGGAGCTTGTAAGGAAGAAGAGCGGGGCGAAATGCCGTATTATTATCATAAAGTGAGCTTGCCGTTCGTCATTGGGTCCTCATGTTTATTTGTAAGTTTAGTATTAGCGTTATCGTGTTTCTTGTAGGTTAACTTGTAAGGAAGGATGGTTTCATTGTCATCGACAGAGGTTCAGAAGTAAAAGTATGTAAGGCTATTCCTTAACTCACCAATATGGCACGACTCCCATTATTTGTTTCTCTATGTGTGTTGTGAAGTCTAGAGTTACGAAAACTGTATAGGTTCCATGTTATATGTTTCATAAGTTGAATAAGAGCTATGTTATGTGTTTTGATATCGGTATCTTATACAATTGTTCCACTCCTGTAGTCGAGTTTCAAGAGTACCGTTAGAGGGTCATATATCTCGTTTAAGATAAGTCAGGACAAGAGTTTCTAATGTATGGTTGAAGGGGTTATAGACCGTTATTTTAAGATGAATGATGTCAATAGCCTTCATATGGTCATAATTGTGGCATAGAGGGTGACTTAAGATGGATTATGTCGATAGTTTCTGATATCGTTAACGGGTGATGAATGATACTTAGGATGAACTGTATGGCTAGCTTTTAGGTGATTGCTGATTGGTTATAGATTATAAAATAAGGTCAATCAGGTGAATAGCTTCAGAGGTTCTTTGACAGACTTTAGATTCTATTGAGGCTTAGTTAGATAGATGAGTTTGAGAGTCCCGTTAATGAATTCTAGATCGTTACTTAAGGTAAATCATATTGACGATGTTAGGTAATCATTATAGACCTATTGTCCTCGACTTAAGATGAGCCATGTTGACAGTACCCAAGTTACCATTATTGGGTTGTAGAACGTCCTTAAGATGAATCACGTTAACATAGATGAACATAGTTCTTCCCGTTGGTAAGATGATTCAGAGGACTAGAGTACAAGTTCGGAAGGTATCAAATGAGATTAATAGACAGTAAGTATAGGTGTCCATGTAATATCCATCGACATGAGGTCTAGTCATATGCCTCTTCTTCTATTTGAGTTCCAAAGAATGAATATGTGCGAGCCTTTTGCTCAAATAAAATTGTTCCTTGCATGTGATGTTATTCGTATCATATCAAGCTTCTATATGATTACGTCTCGTCGTCCAGTAAGAATATTAGGTTCGTCACATGAATAATCCACATGTTTTATATGAATCAATGAACCAGTTCCATGTGTGAATGACCTTGTAAGAATCATGTGTAATGCTCTCATAAGCTAATGACTAAAGATGCCCAGAATGCTTATTGTATACTTTTATATGTATGTTATATGGGAGTAGTCATTTGCATTTGCATTCTGATAATGAACGCATAGATGCACAGTAAAGGTGTCACGACCCAATTCGCGGGTCATGGTGGCGCCTACACTATCCCAATGGCAGGCGAACCATCCCCAAATCGTAGAGTCATTTATAAAATAAAGCAGAAAAGTTAAATACATTTGAAACATTATCCAACAGCCTTAATATAAATATACGAAAATGCGGAACTATATCTCAGTCGTTACAAATCCAAAAACCTGGTCTAACTCGTGCAAGAGCTTCTAATAGAATATTACAAGTCTTCGCTATTACATAAATGGAAACTTGTCGAAATGAAGATGGACAGTATAACATGAATAGAACGATCCAGGGTTACTGGTCCAACTGTAACTCGCCCTAGAATCTAGAGTAGGATAACCTTGAGATCAGCCACGAGGCCTGGAAACTGGAACACGGGTCTGTATCAAAGTGCAACAAGTGAGGTATGAGTACAAACTACTAGCACCTCGTAGATATTTGTTATACCCCGTTTCATAGAACTAAGGTTAGACTTGTATAGTTAGAGTTTTAGTGGAAAATCTGAAGGTTTGAACATTTTGCAAAAATGGTTGACAGACCTACTTCGGGCAACCATAACCCCTTGATTAGTTAGGAATTTCAAAAAAGGTCTCTAAATAAAAGTTGTAGTACATAGAAATACCTTTCCAGGCTTATAAAGATCAAGCCAATCGGAGTTCGGAGCAAGGAGATGTGATCGTCGCAAAATGGCTAATAGAGAGGTGCTTCAGATTCAATAAAATCGGCTAAGTTTACGGCAGGTCAGCCTTCTAGTCCGATTTCATGAAAATCTATTGAGAATTTGAGAAAACTTAAAAATAGTTGTAGATCTTTGAAATACCTTTCCAACGATATGTGGTGGGGGCTGAACGAAGCTCTGTACAAGAAGTTATGCCCATTTCACCGAACATTGCGCAGAAAGGACATAGGCTACATGTGAGGGCACGTACGATGGCCTGCGTTGCGAGCCGATCACCCAAAAACACCCTCTCTGACCATGGACCTGTAGGGGTCGCGCAATGCATGTGTATCACGGACTCGATGCAGGCGGATGGGGTTTTCAGGTCAAAAAGTCAGATTTCGCGTTTTAAGTTATATTTAAGTTGGTGTTTATTTCCCTAACACCCCTAATCATAAAAAATCATCCTAAGGCAAGTGAGAACAAGTCCCAAAGCCCAAGAACCCTCCAAGGTAAGTTCTACAATGATTCTGGGTTGATTTCAAGTCTCTAATCCCTTTCTAACTTGCGTAAACAATTCTAATCGATAGATGTAACATTTCGTAGATTCGGGTTAAGTGTGGATGAATAAATGAGGATTGGCCTATCATATTTTTGTTATGTGAAACTTTTCGAGATGATTTTGGTGATAAGTAGTTTATAACTCCTCGTATCAAAAAGTATGTTCATTCGTATCAAAAAGGATTGGCCTATCAAAAAGTATGTTGATTCGTATGGTGGATATGGAGTTTGTACTAAGGATTTCTCATGCATAGGAATTCATGAAGGAAGCTTGTCCCCGCTCGTCTTCAAGTCTTGCCAAGCACGAACCTTAGCGAGCCAGACAAGTTGGTAGACTTCCGGGCTCATTTTTAGGTCTTGCTGCATGAGAAATGGGACGAGCTAGGCTTATTTTGAGTGCTACAAACAAGTAAAGTGAGGCCAAGGCGAGAAAACGAGGCGAGAGTGATTTTTCTCGGCTCACCCAATTTCGTGCCTCGCGAGAATGGTGGTGAGACTAGAAAAATCAGCTTTCAGCTTTTCTCGTCCACTTTCGTGCCAAGTACGGACCCTGCCGAGCTAGGATTTATATAAATTCGTCCCTTAACTCAAAAAATCAGATTTCCCTCATTCTGTAAACCCTAGAACAACGTGTTATTCTCCTATGAACCTCCCACAACAAGGGTTTGCAACATAATTCTTCCTAAAGTAATTCAAGCTAGGGTTTTGGGTGTTCTTCATTAGAAAAGTGAATTGTTAAACTTCGTTTAACATATTAAGGTATGTCTCTCGTTTGAAAACTTATTTTGAATGAAAATCACTTTTTGAAACTATTGCTGGAAGTATAAATTTCATTCAAGGTTCTTTAATGAATAATAATAAAAAAGTAATCTTTTCATGTTTCTTGAACTCTAATTCATGTCTAAATGGTGGTTAATGTGTGTGAGACATTAAACCTAGATTGTAACAAACCATATATGTGTATATGATATTATGAACGTTTTCCTCTATAAGAGATGCTTAATAATGATGGTTAATGGTTGGTAGTGATATTCTCATTGATGAATTAGGACATGAAAATCTTTCATAAAGAAGTTAAACGTTTTTGGAAATGACTTATTCTTTCAATATGGAATAATGAACCTTAATGACGACAATTGATGATGTGACTATATTACAAATGAATTATGAATTGGCTTCTATGCTATGAAAACTAGTTGTTGTGTTTTGCTTAGCTACTCGGGAGGAAGGGTAGCCACTATGGATCCTAGTGTGATAATGCCTAGCCATTCAGGAGGAAGAGTGGCCACTTCCGGGTTCGGTACTTGGGGTATGATTATGCCTAGCCATTCGGGAGGAAGGATAACCACCGTTGAATTTCATATTCCGGTGTGATGCGCTGCTATGATTAGGGAACCTCAAAGGTCATCCCTTCATTATGATTGATTTTTGGGCCTGTATTATTGGTAAGTGTGATATTCCTATCTTTTAATGGAACTATTGTTAATAATCATGATCAACTTAAATGGCATATTTGGAGGTTAGAACTTGACAAGAACTTTATAACCTGTTTTTGATAATTGTCTTTCATTGAGATAAACAAGCTGAATAATTGTTTCCATATTGTGTCACACTATCCTCAGAACTGATTTCTTCATATGTTATTACACTTTATTTTCATATCACTTGTTGTACCCAAGGCATTCACTGAGTACGATGTTGTGAATCAGGCACTACCTCCAGCACCGCCTGCTCCTGCTTTTCCTGTTGTGGGTGTGCTAGAGATTGGTACTATGCAAATGGCTATTCAAATGTTGACTGCATTGGTTGCGGCTCAGCAGCAGCGTGGAGGTGTGGGACCTCATGGTGGAGGCAGACTTAAGCAATTCCTCGACTTGAAGTCACCAGAGTTCTTCGGGTCACGAGAGGTAGATGACCCCTAGCATTTTTTAGATGAGACCTTCAAGGCATTGAGGGAAACGGATGCCCAGGATTCCGAAGCTGTGAGGCTTGCTTCTTATCAGTTGAAGGATATTGCTCACGCATGGTTTGAGATATGGGAGTCTGAGAGGGTGACGCTGCTTTAGCTCCAACGTGGGCTGAATTTGAAGAGGCATTCATGGAAAGGTTTTTGTCTGATGAGGAGAGATTTGCTATGGTTATGAAATTTGAAAAGCTGGAACAGGGTAACAAGTCGGTTCATGAGTATAGTTTGGAGTTCACCCGTTTGTCAAAGTATGCTTTATACATGATTACGACTGAAAAGCATAAGTTGACTCATTTTGTGAAAGGCTTGGTACCACGTATCAAGTCTGCATATGCTGCTATTGCTATGTCTCCTACTTGCACTTTCTCATCTCTGGTTGGGTTTGCTGAACAACAGGAGAGTTGGAAAAATAAGGAGAGAATGGATCGAGACCAGAACAAGAAGGCCCGATCTGCGGGTGGTTTCGGTGGTAACAGCTATAATGGAGGGCAGAAGAGAGGGTATTTTGTACTTGCTCAGTCTGGTTCTTATTCCCATGCTAGTGTGCCTTCGTAGGCAAGGCCGGAAAACAATAATAATAATAAGCTGGCTTTGGTAGTCGTCCGCCGTATGGAAGAACGTATCTGTCATTATTGTGGGATTAAAGGCCACATTAAGAGGGAATGCAGAAAGTGGCTACGTGAGATGGCTGCTATGAATAACCAAAAGAATGATTCGCCTCCTTCTGCATTTGCTAAAAATCTGCCTGCTGGTAATGCTAACAATAATAATCAGAATGCTCGTAATAACGACAAAGGAAAGAAAGTTGCTAATACTTCTGGTGGAGGGACAGCTCGACTTTATGGGCTGACTCGTAGGGAGGCAGCTGAGGCCTTTGATACTGTGGTTGCAGGTATCCTTACCATATGTTCTCATGATGCTTAGTCATTGATTGATCCGGGTTCAAATTTATCCTATGTGACCCCTTATTTTGCTCTTGATATGGGTATGAAACCCGAACCTTTGTTGGAACCTTTTGTTGTTGATACACCTTCTGGTGTTCCTGTTATTGCTTCTAGAGTGTATAGAAATTGTGTTGTTGTGATTAAGGGACGTGAGACCGTGGCTGATTTGTATGAACTTGAGATGGTGGATTTTGATGTAATTATGGGGATGGACTGGTTGTCCGCATGTTATGCTAATGTGGATCGTCGCCATAAGTTAGTTTGTTTCGCCTTCCCTGATGAGCCTTTTATCGTGTGGAAGGGTGAAATTGCTAAGCCAAGGTGTAGATTTATTTCTTATCTTAAAGCTCATAAGGTGATTACTAAGGGGTGTATTTACTATTTGGTTGCTTTTAATGATACAAAAGCCGTAGTACCTGAATTTGCATCTGTTCCCATAGTTAGCGATTATCCCAAAGTGTTTCCCGAAGATATCCCTGGTATCCCTCCTGATAGGGTTATTGATTTTGGGATTGATGTTATTCCCGACACCTAACCATTTTCTATTCCACCTTATATATATATATATATGTATGTAAGAAATGCAAGTTTATTTAAGTCCATTTTTGTCCATCTCGAAGCTCATATAAGTCAACTCATATATATATATATATGTAAGAAATGCAAGTTTATTTAAGTCCATTTTTGTCCATCTCGAAGCTCATAAAAGTCAACTCATATTCATACCCAAAGCCATCTTATCCTTGAATTCGGTCCAAGTATAATTCTCTTTTGTTTTGTCCATAAAGTTTGGGCTTTTGGTCCAATAGTTTCAATTTCTTTTCTGAAAAGGAATCCAAGTCCAGACCATAAAAATCCTTTTGCTTTTCTGGAAATCTTTTCTAAGTCTTTGATCTCTTATTCCCAAAATTTAGTCCAAGTTTTAAACGAATACTCTTTACTAAAACACAATCCAAAAATCATTTTTTTCATCAATTTTTAAATATGTCCAGTCTCGTGTTGAGGCCCAAATAGGGAAAACAAGTGGCATATTTTTCATAGAAATGGTTTACTCAGCAGGCTTGAGGCCAAAATCTTTTAAGATATTTATTTACAAATTTCATTAAAGGGCGGAGGGCCCAAAAATCTGTACTTAGCCCATTTTTAAGAATCATTTAATCTTATTAAAGCATTGTATCAGTTTTAACTTTCTAAAATTTAAGCTAATTACCAATTTCATGCAAAGTTAAGAATTAGCCGAGTTTTGAAAATGGTTTTGGACGGCTCTCCTAATAATATTGTGTTTTCCTAGATTCTAAGCATACTTAGGGGTTTCAATATTTGTATATGTTTTTTACAAATACATTGTACATATTGTAAGAAAAATGAGGAAGAGTTAGGCTGGTGGGCCTACCTAAGCCCACCAGTTACTAATTTCACCCATAGTTGGGCCTTCAAATGCACAAATCATTTCATCCATGACTGGCCGTCAAATGCAAGTATTAACTTCCCTTATACACAAACTCGATCAAGAATAGGGAGCTTGGGCCTCAGGCCCAATAGGTTTCTAATGAAAAAGAGTGGCCCAAATGGCCTGATATGCAATCACTTATGACATAAAGAAGATAAGGATTAGGAGGTCTTCAAGATTTGTATGCTAAACTAAATTTAGAAACTGATCATAATTATATATACACACATATTCAATCACATACTTAACCATATAAGTCGATACAACACAAAGGCAGACCCAAAATAAAGACAATCAAATAGGCCCAATAACTTAAGAAAAAAATAGAACGGACAGAAGGCCCAAATGTCAACCAAAGATAGTCAAGGAAAAACTAGTAAAGGTCCAGACAGAGTTAATCATCAAGAAAGCCCAACATGGCACAAGTAAAGAAATAAGCCCAATCAAGCATTTATAATGCAGAAAGCTGGTAATTATGAACCCACATGGATGATATACTACATTTATACTAATTATACAAGCTCATATACACTAGAAGTGTACAGAAGCTGTATATGCCTAGGATATCTGGGTATATCATCTGTATAATTAATTTTCTCACGGCTATATACATCACTAATTAACAAAGTCATGCTTAAACTCAAATTTAGACATGAAACATGTTTATCTTAGCAAAACAAGTCAAACCATTTGCCACACAGACCCCATACTAGTCATAAGATGACTCATAACCTTTTAACTATCATTGAACCTAACCACATAAGTATTTAGCAGATGTATATTCTAGTTTTGGTTATAGGCATACAACACAGTTTTTAGTAATGTATTTAACAAGACAAATAGAGTTAATAGGGAAATACTAGCTAAATATGGTTTTAAAGCTACTGTTACTACATTTTAACATGATAGGGATTGTTCCATTGAGCAGACAATAACAAGAGATTAAACATGATTTCACTTGACTAGTACACAGAACCAAAGTTAAAACAAACATAGTGCCAATTCAAACTTATCATTCAACATGCTAGATCTCAACTAGAGGAGGCCCAAGCCAGCAAATAATAACATAAACAGAGATCAGATACTTAAAAACATGATTAAACTTAACAAGACAAGAGAACATAATCCAAATAGGGTTGACATTTGACACATATGGACTTAAGTCATTTACAGTATCATCACTATATTTAATCAGTCTATATTATCAAATAAAAAACAGTAACTAATCAACAGGATTATAGACTACATACAAACACATCACACACTTAAAGCAAGATAGTAAACTAATACATACTAATCACCTATTGGACTAACAATATTCTGAGACTAACAACATCAAACTAAAACACATGATGAAAAACTAACACACAACTAAATCACATATTTAACTAAGGCAAGATAATCACACTAATCATATAATTAATTTAAACTAAGCACACAACTAACATTTAAATAGTACAAAAGGCTAAAAAATAAAAGGGGGCAAAAAGATTACCTTTTGTTTGCGCAGCCTTGGAAGAGATCGATCTTGAAAGCTCCTTTGCTTCCTCAACCCCAACACTCAATGACAAACAAGCAAGAAACAATTAAACTTCAAAAATTTTAAACTTGCCTAATAGTTAAAGGTCTCAATAATTAGAAACCCTAGGTAATTCGACCTTTTTGAGTATAGTGGTATATAAATATGCTCAAAGTTGTTGGAATTGTGGAGAAAGACATTGTTTATATAGAACCCCCAATTCTCAAAACCTTATTCCGCAATCGACGTGGTAGTATAGCATTTTTGAGATTTTGCTTCTCTCAAACCACATCCAACGGTTGGGAATCAAACAAATAAAAAAATAAAGGGTCGGATTTGACCCAAATGAGGTCAATCAGTAGGATTCTTCGTGAACAAATAGAAATTGCGGATTCAATAGCGACAAACAAAAAGCATTAAGAAAAAACAGTCAAAGACCGTTTGATTTGCAGAAAAAGTGAAGAGAGTGGAGAAGTATACCGTGTTTGGGGTGGGTTTTGGGTGGAAATGGTTGAGAATTGGTAGAGCAATTAATGCTCTTGCCATTCTCGGCCATGCCACAACAAAAAGAAACCAAGCGGGCCCTTATCTTTGCCATTTTCGGCGTTGCATGACGCATGAGTGAGAAAAACGAAGTGAGGCGGTGCTAGGGTTTATCTCCTCTTTGGGAGAGAACCCCTAAGGGTTAGTTTGGTGCGTAAATGAAGAGAAAATGGGGTATTACCCCTTTAATCACCGAAGTGGGCCGGGTCTTGGCCCTGTTGGACTGGGCTCAGCCAAAATTAAAAGAAATAAAGGGGGAGGTCACTATATACATATATATACACACGATATACATGTAGACACATGTATATCCGTGTATATATGTGTATATATACATGAGAATTTGACACCCATTTTAATAAATCACCACAATTAAGAAAAAATCAGTATGATATTGAGTAATTGTGACTAGTGATATATCATGAGTATGATATTGCGGTGCTTTACTTGACTGGTATTGAGATGAGATTCTGATTTCATTGTCGCTTATTCTGTAGCCTTATTATTGATATTACTTGTGTGCCCTACGTGGTACTGTTTGAGATTGAATTGGTTGTTGATATTACATTGAATCGTATTCATACACATTTCCATGATTCATTGATATTGCATGGCTATGGTAACATGATGGTATGTGAGAGAGTGTAGCCTCTGAGGTTTTTGTCGTAGAGCGTAAAAGAAAGATGAGAGTCTGTGATCCAAGGTCATTTACCGGAGCGTACTGAGCGTACGTTGCCTGAGGTTTCTTGCCGGGAACGAATGAGTGACGATGCCTGAGGTTTCTTGCCGGGATCGAGAGAGTGTTCGTGATCCTAGTTCATTTTTCAGAGCAAGCGGTACATGGACTTCGCGGGTCCCACATGGGTCATGATCGCTGAGACGTGGAGTTATTCTGTTCGGGTTATGTTGTACAAAGGTGCATATGCATTGCATTCATCATACATATATTATTGCATTGCATTGTACTTTCTGGTTTCTGGTGATATATTGTGATACTACCATGATATCTTGGTCCCGGATCGATTAACTGAGACTTGGCACAGTTGGGCTTAGCTTCTATAACATAGGTGAAGACTCGTTGTGAGATGATTGTGATGTACTAGCTCGGACTAATTATATTGGGACCCAGGTTGGGTTTAGATGCATAACATTTGGGAATGACTTTTTGGGATAGGATTGGGGGACTTGGGGCTTGTTGTTTTGGGTTTTCTTGCTTTTTTTTCTTTATATACGTTAGCTTCTTATGGGCCCATGATACCTCGGATTTTGTTTTTTTT
>NC_081351.1:63611613-63617167 GCF_029784015.1 Lycium ferocissimum
TTTCGTGCCTTTCTCCTTACGTACATTTGATTACGAACACGTTGTTCTTGTGTTCCTGCTGTACTCGGTACACATATTCGTCTTGTTACCTTTCTTCGGGGGGCACGTTTCATGCCACGCGGTGCGCCCCGGATGATCGACTGCTAGGAGGAGTTTCGACGAGGTTAGCGAGCCTCGTTTCCCCTCGAGGAGTAACAATAGAGATGGAAACATACCGAGTTGTGATTTCGATTTGTGTTGGGGAACTTTGCGAACGGTCGTGGATGCCGGATACTGTGTCTTGGTGGCCATTTGCCATGGTGGCACGAACGGCCTATATGTTTGTACATGTATGTGTTCGGGGGCGATGTACGTCCGCGCACCTACGGATTTGATACGTATGTTTGTTATATTTGATACGCGCCCAGCGCCTAAGACGATGTACATTTATCGTTCTTTTGAAAGTCTTTACGTACGCTTCGTATGATTTGATACGGGAAATTTGAAAGAATATATATGAAATTGGGTACGAGGTTCGCTCGGCCTCGTATGTGGGGGCGGGTGCCAATCGCCTACGATCAAGATTGGGGTGTGACGGTATGAGAGGTGGGGCTTCGTTTTAAGATGCTTGTGGAGAGTCTTCAGCTACTTGACGGAACATCGATGTAATGAAAGGAATTCGAATGGATCATTCTCAATTATAAGACGAGCACAAGTGGTGGATGTGCTCGTCTGGGCAAAGGTTACTATGGGTGACTGAATCTTGTGGGAATAGTCGGGTATCGTCCTTTAGTAAAGGGCCATGTTTGCTGGGTCGATTAATATCTCGGGAATGTGGTGACCCGAAGGAATTATTTTGAGCTTCGCGCCGGTTGATTATGTGAGACCACTTTCGTTTATGAAAAGTTGCTAAAGGATCATTAGTTAGTCGGGAAGTTGACTATGTCATATACTTCTAGGGGAAATAGTAGTCGGTTAATAAGAATGAATCTAGTGATGGATGAGTGTGAGGCTTTAACTACGTGGTGAGTTATTGATTGATGCTCTTAACTTAGAGAGGAATGTGGATTTTGTAATTGTGTATTTGGCTCAACAAGTTCTATGATTAGTAATGGGTGTTAAATAATTCAAGTCGTGAAGTGCATTTCAGAGGATAAATTTAGTATCAGTGGAAGCAGTCTAGGCAAAGGGCAGTGAATTCACCAGAGGACTTTGTGTATTTGTGCAGAGTTGGTAAACTCATGAACCAAGATGGAAGAACGATTCACCTATTAATGGATTTGGGCAAGGAAACCGGTATGAGCTATATGAGGACTTTGGTAGGGATTTACGTGAAGTAGTCAAGGATCGCCTATATATTGTGGACCACATCAATAGTGTTTGAGGTTTTGCATCGGTGGTGATTAGTTGTTGAGATAACCGGGGTTGGTCGGAATATCTTCTGGTAGCAAGGTATCGTGAAGAATGGTATATGTGATGCGTTTGACTTAGAGGAACATTCACTTTTAAGGTTCGAGTGAGGCAAGGGAAATTTTCAGACGCTCTAGATCGGGGCTTACTACTATCTCTATGATTGGTTTAGCAATTTTATAAGATATATGATATTTCGATCCACCCCTCAGTAGGTTTAAGTAATCTCCGGTTGATGATGATAAACGTGGTCTTGAATAAAAGATGAACTGGAAATTTGAGATAAAAGGCATCTTACAATGGGCTTCGAAGGATTAGGGTTCATAAGACTTGGATTTGTACCAGCATGACTACTTAAATCGTGTTCGGGTTATGGTGGTGTTATGTTATCCCATTCAGGTTGGGTATAGGAATGATAAGTCCGATTGAGGAAGCCATGGATGAATTGACTTAGTGTCTGGCAGGTGCCAGTGGGACCTTGTGGTTGAATATTTATGAGAAGGTAACTTGTGTATTACCAAGATGTATATTTTCACAGCATACTTGAATGGACAAGTAAGGGTTGATTAATAAGGGGAAGTCTCAATGCTGGAAAGTTCGATTCATAATTCCGAAATAAGACTATGTCAACGGTAGTATACTATGTCGAAGTGTTGATGGTTAGGTAGTATGGTTGAGTATTTCAAATACGAATTACTTGAGGGTATTGTGTGTGGTAACACACATGGATTGTAAGATTGATACTTTTGGATTTGCTAAAGGTGTAATAAGTATTGTACTAGAGATTTTAGGGTTGTGAAGGATGAAGCATAGGGCCATAGGCCTTACTTTGGAGTATTTGAAGTGATGAACAAGTTAGTGGAAATACAAGGAGGAGAGATCGATGTAATTAGATTCTTTGAAGTTTATCATATTTGGGTGATTAGTGCGAGTTCACGGATATGAAGAATTAAGGTCTTAATGTGTATTCGATCGACTATTTGAGAAAATTTCAGATTTTGAGGTTGAAAATGATAGCGCGAGGTTGAGGATTCAGGAACAACGGTTGAGAATGGATCACCACAGACTCATGAAAGGCTTACTGTCCACTTATAAAGATTTGGAAATGGTTCGGCTGACTATTGGTGACATTCAGGGTATGATGCGTTTTAACCGAGCCAAGTCTGTTCATGTAATGTCAGGTGACTTATGGATGTCTTACCAGATGATCTATGGCTATTCGAGTAACCCGTGTCTAATGATTTGATGGTTTTCAGTTCAAAATAGAGGTATCGCAAGTTGCCGAGCATGTGAAGATTACAAGGTGGAATGATAACATTTGGTGACGGCCGCTTACGGGCAAATGTTATCGTCTGTGCGTAATGCTTAGTAATGTGGAGGAGGTACAAATGGATAGGGAAGTTTTGGAGTGATCGGTTGACTTTTACATCACTGGCACAACAAGATAATCTTGAGGATGATGTGCACAGTATATTACTTGAAGGATAAAGAGATTCAGATAGTGAGTATGGATTCAGTGGTTTTAACTCATCGAAACGAAACTAATAGATTTCAGATTTACGCAATCGGCCTTGGATAAGGTTAGTGTTGGGATGGAAATGCTTGGAATTTGCTCATAACAAGCACAAATCCTTTTCCGGTCAGACAAAGTCTCGATTTGGACTCGTAGTGTGTGATTTCTATGGATTCACGGTACTAAAGAATGATTTTTGGAAAGTATGGGAGAAAGATAAATGGAATTACAGTACTTGGCGGGTACAGTTGACAACGGATGACGATTTCAGTTAGAAGATTGTGGCAACTATGATGGTAATTGTGGAATCCACCAAATTGCCTCAGAGTTATGGTTATAATCAAAATCGGGTATTTTAAGTAAGGCGGGATCAAATGAGTGAGGATCAGATTTTTGGGCTAAGTGAAAGGAAGGTTTGACGGATCGAGGCACTCAATTTACATCTCATTTCTGGCAATCTATGCAAAAGGAGTTGGGTACTCGAGTGGAGCTTGGTACAACATATCACCTTCGGACTTATGGACAGTCCGAGCGTACTATTTGTGCACTTAAGGATATGTAGCGGGCTTGTGTGATAGATTTTGGCGGTCATTGGGGTAACTTTCTGCCTTTAGCAGAGTTTGTTTACGACAACAGTTATCGCTTGGGCATTGTGATGGCACCCTTTGAGGCATTATATGGTAGGAGGTGTTGTTATCCAGTTGGTTGGTTTGATGCATTTGAGGTGAGACCTCGAAGTACAAACTTGTTGCGGGTTTCTTTCGACAACGTCAAGTTGATTCAAGAGGGACTTCTTACAGCTCAGACTAGACAGAAGAGTTGTACGGGTCAGAAGGTTCGTAACTTTGGGGTCATGATTGATGAGCGAGTATTGCTGAAGGTTTCACCCATGAAGGGTGTGATGAGGTGTAACATCCCATATTTTCTTTCAATGTATGTACTACTAAGTTGGAATCCCGTGTTTTCGTTCAATATATGCATGACTAAGTTGAGGTTAACGAATGCACTTAAATATGAGAAAATGGGATTTTGGGCAATAAAAACGAGCTTCTTGCTTACCCATCCTACTTGCTGAGCTACTTAACACGAATATTTTTTATCAAACGAGGATGAGATATTTGTTTAAATTGATAAGGACTAGTGGATATTATTATCTAATTAAGCAAGTAGGTGTGTCACCTAATTGCTAAAAGGAAAGGCTGAAAATAAATCCCCAAAAAACAAGGGATAAGGGCAGCCAAAGAGTCCTTCTAAAGGGCTGGACTTTCTCATTATTTCCACACAATTTTCAGAACATAGAGATCCTTAGGAGAAACCAAAAGAATTCTTGCTCAGATCAGCCCCAAAACCCTAAGGAATTTGCAGGAAATCTTCTCCCTTTTCCAATTCAAGTTGATAGGTTATTTCAAATATTGAAGGATCTAAGTCAAGGAAAGTGATTTCCACCCAAGGCTAACTACTGCCTTGGTTTTGTCTCTTGAGGGACAGAAATAGGTAAGGAATCTTCTCCTCTTTATATGTTTGAGCTTATTAGAGTCTTACTAAGTTGCGGAAGTAAGAACTCTTGAACAAATAGCCTGAAAATCGATTCTGGTGCCGTAAATTCTTTGGATTGTTTTGAAGTTGTGTTCTTGATGTTTTATGGCTAGAAATCAGTAGATATAACCTAATAATACTATTTTTACTTTGGCTGATGTGATTGAAAGAAAAGAAAGCTTGGAGAAGTATTGTTTAATATTGTAAAACCGAGCTTGTTCCTCATTTTTTGTGGTTGTTGCTGCGCCCTTGTTAGGTTGTTTTGAGGGTTCAATTGTTGATATTTAGGGCTGATTATCATTGATAAAGGACTGATCGAGTTATTAGCATTGTTGCCTTGTGATTTGAAGAAAAGAGAAGTTGGGAACTTGTCGTTTAATAACGTTAAACCGCGCTTGTCACTCGTTGGGTTGGTGTCAAAAAATTTATTGTGTTGTGTTAGGTTGCTGTTTGTGTTGTCTCACCTATTGTAGGCTCGAGGAAAGTAATAAAATCAGGGGTGGTGCTGCCCGTTTTAATACAGAATAAGCTTATCGTTCGTTATATGATAGTTGTATCTTTCATAGCTTAACAATAGCGTCATTATCATGTTATAGATTAAGGCGCGATGAGTTGAGTTCAGCGTGGCTATTGGACAGATTATTATAAGGTATGTAATGGATATCCTTTCTTTTCTTGGTATGATCCGTAGATAGAAAGTGCTTAACGAATCTTAAAGAAAGAGAACTATTGTTTAAAGTTCAAGGGTGGCGTTTCCAGAGGTGGGGTTTTATCTTGAAAGGGGTTCCTATCCCCTCCCTTGTTCATTGTTGGGGGAAAATTTGAGAAAGACAGTTGACATCTTCTATATTTCGGTAACATGATATACAACTGACATATACATATTTTTTTTTACCGGCCCCCGTGGGGAGGCACTTTCTTTTGGGGGCCACCTAGTCGTGAGATAACATGCCTAGCCACGGGCGGGAACGGATATCCCGGCCTATGGGTCGGGAGGGTTCCCGGGATTTTGGGGGAAATTTGTCGCACGGGGAAGTGCGTTTTCCCAGCCTTTGGTCATTGAGATTTTACAACAGCTTTGGGCGGTAGAACATTTAATATTGTTTCAAAATTTAA
>NC_081351.1:63617267-63636749 GCF_029784015.1 Lycium ferocissimum
TTATGTTTACATTCCATAGTATCATCCCTTTGTATTGACATGATCATTTATTCTTTGGGTAAGGCCATAAGATGAAATTGAGTAGAATATAAGTAGTAAGAATTTCATAACAATTCTACCCTCAAACTCGGGGGTATGTCCTCCGAGTTCAGCGAGATACAAATTTGATAACTTCTTATGAAAGACTAAGGCTAATAACTGGATTGTGATGAATTGATTAGTGACTTATGATATGAATTGAAATTGATATTTGTGAATTGAGTTTGTGTTGACATGATTGCGATATTAAGCCGGAAGCGGCTACCCGAAGGGGCCATCATTATTATGTCTTAAGAATGGTCAGTCCGAAGGGACTATTGTGATACTAGTCGAAGCGCTGTCCGAAGGGGACCATTCTCATAATGTCGGGTCGCATGTGTGTCTTGATTGCATTATTTACTTAAAGATTGTTTTGAGACTTGACGTGCACATTTTTGTTTTTCAATGAACAAGGTCGCAGTATTGAGTTAGATTGTGATTTTTTCTCTCCTAAAGTATGATTATGATTTGTTACCACCTTGCATACTCGGTACATTGTCCGTAATGACGTTCTTTTGCCTCGGGGACGTTGCGTTCATGCCCGCAGCCCAGCATTGTTTGGCGAGGTGTTAAGTGTATAGCTAGAATGCTTGGACGTCGTACTGGATTGGCATGTTCCACCTCATTCGGAGCTATGTCGAGTCATGTATAGATATGCATAATTATGGGTATGTCGGGGCTTCGTCCCGACTCATAATATTCGCTTCACTTTTAGAGACAGACAATGTCCCGTGGTATATTTGTCCGAGATGTCAACAAAGTGATGTCAAGTCATTTGTGGATTTTAAAAGAGTATATATTTTAGATGATTTCAATTGGTTTAAAGTACTTATTTGATTGAAAGTTTTCATAATCGTCATAAAGACAATGATTTCTATTTAGAAAAGTTTCATGTTCTTAAAAGTTTTTGAAAATGACAGGTTTTGATAGAGCGAATGTCTAAGGGTTCGCTCGACTCTGATGAGAGTCGGGTGCCCGTCATGCCCTACCATTGTTAGGGTGTGACAATGATCGTGAGTCCGAGGGGATCTAGTTTCGAATGAGTGATGATGTTTTAGCACGTTTCGATGACAAATGGGTCCGGTCGGCTAAGTGACAGGTTCTTGTGACATGATATATGGAAAATCGTGATCCAAGGGTGCTACCGGAGCGGTCTGCGATCCGAGGACTTTATGGAGCGGTGATATATGGGGCTCATGAGCCCCAAATGGGTCACGATTCGTTGACATTTGAATGTGTGTGTATCGAGAAGTGGAGTAAAGGCCTTGCATTGCATTGCATAGCATCCATTAATTCCTTATGCTGTTTGTTGTGAATATTCATATGACTTATCTTATCTTGATAACTACCTGTTGTGTGAGATTAACTAATGAAATATGATTATACTGTTGCAGACTGGTGTGGTTGTGGTATCATAAAACAACAATCGTCTCTGTTCTGGACTGAGTTAGTCAATGATGCTGCTGAGTACCTGTTGATTACTGTACTCACGCTATACTTGCTGCACCTCTTTGTGTGCAGAGTCGGTCTCTGTACTAGTGGAGCTCGTGACTACTAGGCTGCCCGTTATGAGGTTTCATGAGAGATCGGGGTGAGCCCCATGGTCGGGACAGCTCCGGACTCTCTTCCATTTATTACTTTCTGTCTTTCCTCATTTGAGGCAGTTCCATTGATGTATTTCAGACTATTTTTACTCTTTAATAGTTCTTATATACAGGTGACATAAGATTTTGGGATAAGTATGACAATTTTCTAAGTATTTTATTTGAGATTGTTTAAGACTTGCAAATTGGCTTGTATGATTTAATTCCGCATTTAGTTTTCTGCTTAAACAAGGGTACGTTAATGGCTTGTGTCAGCTTACTAGCACGGTAGGGCTAGTGCCATCATGACTTGAGATTTTGGGTCATGAGAAGCTATCCCGCATCTGCGAGGGTTGGTCCGCAGGTGCGGGATCGCTAGGTCAGAATTCCCTTTTCTAATTCCTTCTTTTCTCAATTCGAACTTCATTTTCCCAAAATCTTTTCTAGACCAAAATGGCTCGGTTGATGATGAAGCGTGCATTGATTTCTCTCTTTCGAACTTCCTTCCACTTTACTTCAATACAAAGTAACTTTTGATCCGCTAAAAACTGGAGGGAATCGACGTTAGAATTGTGAAATCGATAGAGAATAATTATTCTTAAACTTGATGAAATTTAAGTGCATTTGAGAATGTTTTTGCCCCAAAACGGACCCACAAATCAATGAAATGTTTCCTCAATGAAATGTGCTTATATAGGGCCATCCCACGCCCTCAAATCTTCAGTTCGTCGTGGTGGAATTTTCTGCCCAGACTGTCTGTCATAAAACACACATAACTTTTTACTCCGACGTCATATTGACGAACGGGTTGCAGCGTTCGAAAATAGAATCATAGACCTTTAATTTGATAGGTAGATCACTTGAGATTCGACATACGCGGGTCGCAACACTCCCTTAAAATATGACCTTATACAAATCTCAATTGAGAACTTCGCTTGTGGCTTCAAGAATGACATCTGGGATATATAGTTGCTGCCAAAGTTACCTAGTTGTCCTTTATTCTCTTAAGATAATTAGACAATTCAGGTGGAGAGGTTGTTGCATAAGAGAATGGCTGCATAAGTTTTTGTAAAGATACTCTATCTCAATAGTAAGGTGATGAATGAAATTTTAAATGTAACCTTCCCCTTTTTCCTTTAAAATGTGGGGTCCACCCCTAGCACTTATCCTAAATATGACACCACCTCCTCATATATTATATATAAACATAGTCATTATCTTCCCCTTTCCACTGAACCCACGTGGACATCTGTCGACATGTCACTAATCCACTTATTCTTTAATTAATTGCATTGTCTTCCACTCCAATCCAACATTTAACCAATTAATCATATAATTGATTTCTTGATCTCAATTCACTTAAATAATAATTATGTTCAACACTTTATATGCTCATTACCATGGTCATGTGATATAGTACTAGTCCGTAGCCTCTTTTGGCACACACAAATATAATTTACAATCATCGTCGCCACACTTTTAAGTCTTAAATCATTTCGGGACTTCATCCTTTTATACACCGTGCTCTTTATTTGCATATTTGAATATGATCAAAATTCTCCAGGGCTCGGGTTTACTTACATATGTCGAGCGGTTCAACCCATAGCTCGAAAATACGGTGTATTTCATCGATGGAACTTATACTCTTTGATTCGGTTAACCTCTAACATTCACGATATTTATTTATCACTTATTAAACATATCATAAATACTTATAACCTCAAAAAATAATCTTGTCCCTGAACTTATGTCGATGAAATTACGATAAATCCAACGTACAAAAGTACGGGATATAACATTAAGCATGTGAAGTATCAGTTTAGCAGGTGCACAGTCGTAACTTTCAAGAGGTATTTCAGACAGAAGCAATGATAAAAGTTTAGTATAAATATTTCAAGAGTTAAAAAGAGGCCATTGAACCTAGAATATGAGGCAAACGTTTATAACCTGTGCTTAGAAATAGCACTATTAGAGTAAGGATGGAAGCAAAAGAAACTAAGTAGGCCTGCAGATCACTGAAGGTTCTACGAGGTACATGGTGCAATGAGTTCGTAGCTGAGTACGATAAGAGAGAAGGAATGAGAATTTGGTCCAAGTATAATGATATGAATTTTATATTATAGAAATTTGTCTTGCAACTTCAATTTCTTCAGAGTTTTGTACGTATCAAATAAGGGGTTAAGTTAGTAACTCATAACCTACCATGTCCATTGAACGGAGAATTACAATCAAGAGAAATGTTGAGATTATGTATACAGGAAGTTCCAAGATGTATAGGAACTAAGATAAGTTAGTATATCCATGTTGTAAGTGTCAGGATGAGCAAGGAAAGGCAATTGTTTATGATTAATGGTAGTGAGGGAGTACGAGAAGAACTATCTGACCCATGATTTAGAGTTAATCGCAGTTTGGTCGTATTAATTATGCAGAATTCACATTGACATCTTTAAGGATCATAAGAGCCTCCAGTATAACTTCAAACAGAAGGAGTTGAATTCGCTACAGAGGCGGTGGCTTGAGTTACTAAAGAATGGTGATGTTGATACTCTATATCATTCAAAAAAAAGCTAATGTTGTAGCCGATGGCCGCAGTCGCAGATCTATAGGCAGTTTAGAATACTTGGGGGTCCAGTGAAGAGAGTTGGTCGAAAGTTACATCAACTAGCTAGTTTGGAAAGTTCGATATTTAGACCCAGTTGATGATAGTATCGCGATTCAAAATACAATAGTATCATTCTTAGTAGAAGAGTGAAAGAGCGGCAGTATGAAGATTTTATTCCATTACAGTTTAATAAGAAAGTCCAGCAGAATGAAATGACATCCTTCAAGGTGATAACTGATGGGGTCTTAAAGTATTGGGGCCAATTATGTGTTCTAGTATAGCTAGACTACGGAATCAGATAATGAAAGAGGTACAATATTCCCGTTAGTCTATTCATCTAGGGTCAACTAAGATGTACCATGAGAAGATAGAGCATCAGAAGCCAGTGGGCTATTGTAGAACATAGAGATCCCGATATGAAAATGGGAGATAATTAATATGAATTTCATTACAGGTTTCCCCGTTCATATCGTAAGGTTCACTCCATTTAGGTGGTAGCTGATAGACTCACAAAGTCACCCCACTTTTTGTCAGTCAGGACTATTTTTACGACCGAGGATTATGCGAATATATCAAAGAAATAATGCGATTTCAAGGTGTTCCAGTATTTTTACACCTGATAGAGGATCTCAGCTACAACTAATTTCTAGAGATCTTTCCAGAAAGGTTTAGGGATATAAGTAAATTTTAGTACATCTCTCCCATTCGCAGATAAATGGCCAAGTCTAGCGCATGATTCAGACGCTCGAGGATATGTTATAAGTACACGTGCTAGACTTCAAGGGAAGTTGGGATGATCATTTTCTACTTATCGAGTTCGCCTATAATAATAGCTATCATTCCAGCATCAAGATGGATCCTTATGAGGCCCTATACAGGTGGAAGTGTAGATCGCCTATTGGGAGGTTCGAGGTAGGCGAGACAGAGTTTCTTGCACCCGATTTGGTCCACACGCCTTAGAGAAGGTAAAGCTTATTCAGAAGTAATTATTGACAACCCAAAGTTGTCAGAAACCATATTCAGGTGTGCAACGATGAGACTTAGAGTTTCAGGTTGACGATTGGGTATTCTTGAAGGTTTCGCCTATGAAGGGTGTTAGAAGATTCGACAAGAAAGGCAAGCTTATCCATGGCATATTGGGCCGTGCAGAATAAGTAGCCTATAATTTAAAGTTTCCATCAAAGTTAGAGTCCGTCCACCTAGTTTTTCAGGAATCTATACTACAGAATCACATGATGTTTTTCTTACGAGGAGATTCCAATTGCCATCCTAGATCGACAGGTTCAGAAGTTGAGGACCAAAGATGTGGCTTCCGTGAAAGTATTATGGAGAAACAAGAATGTCGAGGAGATGACATGGGAAGCTGAGGAAGAGATGAAGTCTAAATACCCTCCTCTGTTTCAAGATAAAGATGATACCCATAATGAGGTGTTACAACACTCCTAGAGACGGAGTTATTTGTACTCAAAGTGAGTTACAGTTTATGTTACTTCTATTTGATATTGATGGATGTGTAGGGAGAATGATATATTGTTGATTGTTGTGGCCCTGTGTGGCATATATACTATGTTTTCTGGTTGCGTGGCTGGTTGGAGATATTCTTGTTTATAGAGGAGACTCTGTCAAAATTTTTGCAAGAACCGTAAGAGTTAGTTTCTCCTCTAAGACGCCTTTATATTCGAGGACGAATGTTTCTAAAGGGAGAAAGATGTTACACCCCTAACTTTCGT
Organism: Lycium ferocissimum; assembly: GCF_029784015.1. Classification (NCBI taxonomy): domain Eukaryota; kingdom Viridiplantae; phylum Streptophyta; class Magnoliopsida; order Solanales; family Solanaceae; genus Lycium; species Lycium ferocissimum. Next base: position 63,623,261 of record NC_081351.1, read on the forward strand.
GTTAGGATGTGTTGTAAGTGAATCATTATGAGTCAGAGAGGTTAAGGACCATTACAAAGATAATGATAGGTTAACACAAGTGTTAAGGAGGCCTCGTGAGGGTTGGAGGTTAAGCGAATCATAAATGTTATGACCCCTACTTTTGGGGTAAAATCTAGGAGTGCTTAATATGCTGAGGAGGTCATGTTTTAATGTGTTTAAAGTGTTTAATAGTCATATATTAAGTTTTGAAGTCAAGCGAGTTGTAAAATAAAATCGGCAAATTTTGTCACAAGTTATGTTCATAAGTTTACTGAAATTCGGGTCAGATGTCACTGAGCTGTTCTCCAAATACTTGGAGTTACGGGATGATCCACCCACCATAGTGAAGGTCTACGAGTCAAGTTTCTAACACAATAAACCGTTCATCGATATAACGTCTGAGTAGAGAGATATTCGCGTTTTCACAAGGCTGCGCAATCAGCCCCTTTGGTACCCACTTGAGGGGCGGTTGAAATATCCAAATATATATGTGATACGCACAACTAATTTTCATTCATTTCTTTTCACTCTTTATAGACCCAAATCACCCCTAAATCCTCCCTAAAGGTTCCCCACCCATTAGACCAAGATTTGCAAGATATCAACACTAATCTACCCTCGAAAAGTGTGTAGAGATTGTGCTCATCACTTCGTTCTTCTTGTTCTTTGGACAGAAATCTTTCTAAGTTGGAGAAGGCTTGAGGGAGGTGTTGTATTTCTGGAATAAGGTAAGAAATCCCCTCTCCGAGATGTATTTGAGTTAATCTAAATCATAGCTTGCTTGTATGATGGAAAACCCGTGAAATAAAAATCGAAAAATGTAGTTGTGTTGTTGTTGCTTGTTGAAATATTTTGAGGTTGTTCTTGTGGTATTTTATGGCTGGAAATTTATGGGATAACCTAATTATGTTGTTTTTGTTCTTTTTTTCTACATGTATTTTAAAGAAGAGATTAAAGGGTTTGAAGGTATAGCATTATTAGTCGTGAACCGAGCTTGCCGCTCGTTGTATCATTGTTTTGGGTTGAAAGTTTATTATAGACTTAGTGGTTGTTTGGGTTATTGTAACTATTATGAACTTGAGGAATGTGAAAAAAAAGGGGAGATGCTGCCCGTTTTGTTATAAAAATAAGTTTATCGTTCAAAATACGATAGTATTATTATTTGTAGTATGACGATAATGTCGTTTACATTTTTGTAGATTAAGGTACATCGAGTTGATCTTAGCGTGGTTGTTGGGCAGATTATTTCGCAAGGTATTTTAAGACTATCCTTTCCTTCTTTCGGCATGAACCGGATTGAAACGAAACATAACGAAACGTCCCTCCATAATGACTCTACTCTTGATAGTTAGAAATGTTCATGTTGTCATTCTATTGAAAATTTACCTTAATCATGTTTACTCATGTTCTTGAGTTCTTATTGAAATATATATTGATGATGATTGTAGCTACATAATGATATTCGGAGGTGTAATGACTTTATGACACTCCGACTTGCTCATAATGTATCCTAATGGTCTTCATGCATATATACATACAAATGCATCTGATGGTGTTATATGTGGGTATGTATAGTACATAGCACCACTGATCAACTGGTTATTATTATGATGATGACAATGATGCCCACAGAGGCCCGATGGTGTTATATGCGTGTATATATAGTATATGCATTCTGATGGCACTATATGTGTGTATATATAGTATATGCATCTTGATGGCGTTATATATGCATATGTGGTATATTTATGCATATCATGGCCCCTAGTGGAATCTATAGTTACAGGTTTATCCCCTCGACTATCTTCTACATTGATGTCTTTACTTATGTTCTTATCTGCCTTATATACTCGGTACATTAATCGTACTGATGTCCCTTTGCTAGGGGACACTGTGATTCATGCTCACAGGTCTAGGTAGACGTTTTGACGGACCTCCTCAGTAGGCTACTCCTATTTCAACAGTGATTGGTGCACTCCATTCTTCCTGGAGTTGCTAGTCGTGTCGGTATGATGTGAGACTTATGTGTATATGCATGTTGGGTGTGGTGGGGCCCTATCCCGACCTGATGATAGTTGTATACTCCTAGAGGATTGTAGACAGGTATCCTGTATATAATAGTGTTGTGACGGCCTCATCGGTCCATATATATATATGTCTTGGGTTGTTGATCATCCATGAGTGCTTTTTGGTCATTCAGTTTTCATACGTTTACCTTGTCTACCAAATATTATTCCTTAGGTTGGAATGTAAGTGATATATGTTGGTGCTCAGTAATTAAGTCTCGGGTGCTTGTCTCGCCTCTCGGTTTGGGGCGTGACACCGGTGTAATTGTGTGGGTAGTTATTGTGATTAGTGATTAAAATGGAGAATGCATGTTTGGGCCTACGAGCATGATTGTGGTGAATAATCCACTAGGTTGGTGTGATTATTATTTATGTGGGCCATGAGAGCCATGTTTGATGAATACTTGCAACTAATTGATGTCATTTATCTCATCACTCCATGACTCATCTAATTTGTGAAAGAATGGTCCATGTTGAGACACGAGTTGAAACTATTGAGGTTCCATGATATATGCTTATCCATTTCATACCTTTATGACTTATGGCACTTGATATTTTGCATACATGCATTCATTTATACATACTTGATGGACAAGTTGTGAAAAGGAGATATGAGGTGGTGTTTAAGGCCGGTAAAGGTAAGATTATGATTATATACACAAACATGAGATCGGGTTGCACGCCGCAACATGTGATTAGGTTGCACGCCGCAATGGGTATATGGACTTCGCGAGTCCCCTATAGGTTGCGACTAGACGAAATTATTGCTAGCATGTGTGTACCAGGTTTGATATTGGTCAATGCATTGCATCCATGCATTATTTCATTCTTTACTATCTCATTTTCCTTATTTGATTCGTGTTACCTGTCTTAGTGTGGAATACGGACTAATGAACATAATTTGAGGAGTTAGATGGGATTGATGTGGTCAGTGCTTAAACTTAGTCTTTGTACTCTATATGTGTTCCTTAGTTGTCTGCCTATGATACCTACAGGGTACTAGTGTTGTACTCATAATACACTTGCTGCACTTTCTTTGGGTATAGATACCGATCCTTGCTCCAATTCTGGGCCTCGTGGCTGATCCCGAGGCGGTTCACTTGGAGATTTCAGGGTGAGCTTCCAGACATTCAGTGGCCCTGGATCTTCCCTTATCTTTACTTTTTGTCTATTTCTTTCCAAGATAGTGTACTTCTATATTTAAGACTTTGCAATGTATTAGAAGCGTTGACACCTAATTTTCACCTCATAAGAAGCATATTTTAATTTTCAAAATTCCCGAGTCAAAGACGGAGTAGGGATGCACCCTCAAAAAAAAAATTAAAATTTCAAAATCCCGAGAAAATGGTAAAAATTGACATTTAATTATTATTCTGTAAAAATTGACAATTGTAAGAAAATTACGAGTTATTTACTTTCGTAGTTCAAAAGGAAATACATACCCCGCTCCGCTTAACTCGAAAAAATTGTTAATTAAGACGACATATGAATTACAGCTCATTTTTTACTGCATTTTTCACATTTTTAAATATTCCCGGAACTATATCAATATTAGGCTTGTTTTGAAGCTAATATTTTAATTTTAATTAGCATAAGTAACTATTTTATTTAGCTATATGTGTATTTATAATATTTAGTCTTTATTTAATTTAAATTAGGGGAAGGGGGGTTAATTTAAATGCTTTAAAACTTCGGACCTCGACCCTTTTTCCTCTTCCCTCCTTCAGGCGACTTCTAGGGTTTGTCTGTGGACCTCCCCTGGCGGCGTTTCACGGCGTTTTCTTGGTTTTTCTTTACCCAAATTAGAGGGGGCTTCTGTGTTCTCTTATATGTTCTTGTGATTACCAGGTTTTATTTCGTTTATTTCCAATTGTTTGCATCGTTTGAGCCATAATTGCGGGTGTTGCTCGGGTTTTATCCACGCATGTTGGTCACCATAGGTGGGACCTTGAGTCCCTAGCCATCTTTAGCACCACATGCACTTGTGTGGAGAAAAACCTAGGCTAATTCCTAATGTACCGGGTTTGAATTTCGGGTTTTATCCCGTTGGTACAATTCTGGTACAATTGTACCATTGGAATTGTACCATGGGAGGTTTTGTGCTAGCATATGTACTATTCCTTGTATTTAGCTAATTTTAATGAATTTTTATTGGATTTAGGGTGCAAGTTTGTTAATATTTCGTTTGTCCTATCTGATTTTTATTTTTAATTAGAATAGGGCACAAATCTTAGAAATTTGGGGGGAAATTTAGGGGGCCAGGTGTCCTTCTATGTTATCCTAGGATTCCTATAAGGTTTTGGCTATAAATAGCAAGAGAAAATAAGAGAGGAGGCAGATTTCGATATCCCTAAAAAATTTACTATGCTTCATCTATACGGTTGGTGAATATATAAGAGAATATAGAGAGAAAAAAAAAAGGAAAAAAAAAAGGGTAATCTAAGGATAGAAAGGGTTTTCATTGCTTGAAGTGTGATTCAATCTTCTTTTGATCTTTGGGTTGCCCCACGAAAAGGTAATACTCCATTTTAGTTCATTTTATTCCTATCTCTAGCTTATCTTATGTATTAACTTGTGAATGATTTTTTAAAAGCTATTTTAAAGTCACTTTATGAGTCCAGTTAGCATATAGAGGTTGATGTTGCTCATTTTTGTGTGAAGGTTGTTTGTTTGTGAATGATTGTTTAAAAACTGCTTTTTTTAAAGGTACTGTTTTATGAATCTAGTTGGTATATATATGTTGATGTTGTTCATGTTAGTATAAAGGCTGTTTGTTTGCTGTTTCATTTTGTTTATCATGTTATTGTGTTATAATACTAGCATAATGAAGTTTTTAAAAGATTTTGATCATTAGTTACTAGGTTTTAAGAATAAAGAATTAAAGGTAGGTGTTGGTTTTGGATCTTGGTTTACTATCTCACTGGATATTTGAGGTTGTTATGTTGCAGTATTATTATAACAAAGTGTAAAAGGGTGTTTAGGAGCATTAACTAATAAGACTAAGGTTCAAATAGGTTGAAATGAGGTAGAGATGTCAGCCTCAAACCATAGTTGTTGTTTTATTGCTCATTTCAGGGTCTCTGAAGCATTTTTCTAATTTTTTCTGTGTCTTGTTGAGTTCCTGTAGATGCTATGTTCACCTTAGCCTCATACTGATTGTTTTAGGACCATTTTTTTTAGTTGTCAATCTTATGTATACATTGGTCTTGAGTGAAAAGATGAATATGTGATGCCTATGGTTTATTGTCACAACCCAACCGGAGGGCCATGACTGGTACTTGGAGCTAACCTACTGAGCACCTCTCATCATACTCTCATAATCATGTCTAGGTGAGCCACATGGCTAACTCATAGCTATGATGCGCCAAATAACACAAATTTCATCGGACGTAGGCACTTTTATATAAACATTGTTAACTATGCCCATTTATACACAAGCCGACAAGGCTATCAAAATGATATACAAAATATGAGTATGTATCTAACTATACATTAAGCCTCTATGAAGAGTATGTAACATCAGACCCCCCGCCATGCCCATATATGTACACAAAAAGAATAATACAAACTACTGCAGCTTCGGATCAAGTGGAGCGCTGCAATGCAATCTCTGATTAAGAAGCCTAGGGGTCGAGTCTATCTCTCTGTTTACCTGCGGGCATGAGCACAACTTCCACAAACAAAAGAACGTCAGTACGAACAATGTACTGAGTATGTAAGGCATGAATAGTAACATGATAGAAGCATGAAGGATAACATAAAATAGAAAGACCAATTATACCTCTTGAGACGTTCATCATGCTTACTTAACCTTTCTCTAAAGAAAACATCCCATACATATACATATACATATAAGGATACCATACTCGACCATGTAGGTTCGGCGTCATCCATACCCGACCATAACAAGGCTCGCTGTTGTCCGTAACCAACTGCAGTGGTGTGCGCGCAATGGATATCATACCCGGCCATATAAGCTCGGTATCACAAAGTAGCTATATACATATATGGCATACATGAGTATCCAAATGAAACATTACACTCTATCGGGGTGATATAAAGTTGGTAACCCCCGATTACCGTTATGGAATCACCATCATCATCATCATTACCATCATCACTATGGAGAGCTTTTATCAATAATATTTTAAGAATCTTGCACGTCATGAACTTCTAGCATTTCTAGGAATAGGACATTACGGGTATTTTAGATGGATTCGTAATAAGAAAATCATGCCTTTAGAAAGAAGGGTTAGCCTTACATACCTTTACGTCTTCTTAACTATCTAATGTTCTTCTCCAAAGTCCGCAAAATCTACATTCAAGAGGATTCACACTAACGTCAAGTCTTAGAAATACTCATGAGTTCAAACTAGAATAATCAGTAAGCTATAGGAAATTGGGCAGCACTTCCCCTATTCCATCTAATTCCACCATATTCCAAATCAACTCCCAAACAACAATTTCAACTTCAACAATATCATGCTTAAGAGATTTTATTCAAATTATATCCAATATAACTTTAAAACTCATTCTCATAGTCAATTATTATAACAACTTCATTATAACCCTTATACACTTGTGTACAACACTCCTTCATCATTATTATTACCCTTCATAACAAGATTATACTCAAAACATTCTAACAATGATAACTCAAGTTAATTTACTACTCAAAATATCATCAAATCCACATTTGAACTTCCTCTTTCACTTTCTTTCCTCAATCAAGTTGTTCAACAACCAAGCATTCTCAATAACATGAAATAGATGTGAAAACTAACCTTTTATCATATAAGAATGAGCTTTGGATCAATTTATTCCACTTGAATGAAACCCCAACTTCAACACCATGGCATTCTTGGATTCTACAAACCCTAGTGAGCCTCCCAACAATTGAACCTCTTGATTTTTCCTTCTTGATCTTTGATTTCACTTGGGTTTCGTTAAATATATTTGGAGGAAGGTTATAGAGCTCTCAAGAGCTTGAGAAATGTTGAAAATGAAATAAAATGAGTAAGGGTCAGATATATATATAACTTAAAAATCTGGCCAGACCCGGATTTACGGTCAACTTTACGAACCGTACAAATTATATGGTCCGTATAATTGGATCATAAAATCCCACCAGTGGTCCATCCTTTTCTCGAATCGATTTACGGTGGAGGTCAGCCAGATGTACGGTCTGTAAAATTTATACGGTCCGTATATCCAACCGTAAAACCCAGTTTTCCCCAAAACGTATTCTTCGTCGATTGGTTCAACCTTTAATCCTTCCAATACATGCTAAACATGAACTTAACCCTTTATAACTATAAGATAAACTTTTCTAACCTCATTTAACCTTGATAACCCCCGTATCCAAGACTATAACCACTGACACACGATGAATCTCAAAGTACAAAACCACGAGGTGTAACATTTATTGTCAACGTTCTGCACCAAGGCTATTTCAAAGGGTATAAATGGCCCCCTGTTTCTTTGTTAATTATCAGTATACTAGGCTTAGCCTAAATGACGCCCTAAATGGTTTAAAATAGCCACATGATAAGAATAGGTCTTAAATGAGCCTAAGTCTTGATTTTCTTCTTTAAAAAAAAAAGTCCACTTGTGTATACTTTCTTTAAAGACTGCTTGTGTGTTAGCTTTAAATGATCCTCCGAAGAAAAATTTAAAATTTTGGAATAATAGGCTTATCTTTTGTTTTCTGCATATTTGGATTTAATAGAACCTATAACTCAGTTTGCTTGTGGTATCTAAACTTAGAACTACCCTTTGAGAACTTATGGGTGATCTCCAAACATACAACTCTGAACATACTAGGCACTCAGATTCTTTGAGATATGATTTGATATAAAAATGACCTTTTTCTTCAAACTCCCTTGAAATTGGCTTATGAAAGATGTCTCTTAAAAGGATTGTTTATCTCAATTCTGAGTACTGCCCTGGAAATAATGAACTTGGCTAATTTTGAAATTCTTTAAAATGAATCTGGGTTTTCTGTCTTGGCTATGTGACTTGTAAAACCATAGGAGGAATGTGTGTGTGTTTTTATGACTGTTTTTGCTTTGGCTAGTGTCTTGTTTTGTCACTCCTGGATATGATAGAGTATAAGAAGATGAAAAATGATTTTTGGTGAATCTGTTTTAGAGAGTTCTGAGACTGTTTAGATTGAGAATTTGCTTTAAAAAATAATAATAAGAACTTGAGAACTGGTATCTTATCTTGTTGGTCTTTGAGGAGCTTAAGTGTCTTGAACCTTAGGTGCATTGTGTGCATTTGCTAATTATGTTTTTTTTTTAAACATTTAAGAGCAGATAATAGATAGGAAGGAGTAAAAAAAAACTTGGTTTCCCGTCTCAAGGTTGAAACAAGAGGGATTGGGGGACAGTTTATAGGTTGGTCTTGTCTCTGAATTTCTGATACTTCTTTGTACTCCATTTATTTGTAGTTTTCCATGAAAGATTTTTTTTTCTAGCTTATATTAATATAGTGCCACATTTTTTGAGATTTCTTGTAAAACATACATCACATAGAGACTAAGGGTGAAGGGATAGGAAATAAAGGTAAAACTACTCTAAAAAAGTCTAAGTATAGCACCTGTTTATTTATAGTTATCCCTGCTACTCAATTAGGAGCTTTTGTTTAGAGGATTCATATATAGGATTCCCTACTCCTGCTTACTTGCTTGACATGTTTAATGCTCCATTTTTTGTATCTAGGATAGTGCCATGAATTTTTTTTGTTCTATTTTTGATTCCTTGGAGCCTATCATTTCTCCTATTTGAAACCTCTTATCATATGTGATCTGTTATGACCATGGTTGATCTGCACTTGAACCTGAGACAATATCATGTTCCCTCTTTGTCCTTGCTATAGCTTGTTGGATTTGGTCTGGATTTTTACTTATGTTTTGCTTACTTGTGTAATTCTGGGAATGAGGTCAGACCACTTTTTTTAGGCTCTGCTGGTACCTCCTAAGACCTACTATGTGTTGAGTTGATTTTTATGATTAGTTGATAACTTGTGGTTTGCATTGCTAGACACCTTGACTTGTTTAAACTAAGACTAGCCTGAAAGGACTTGGACCTGCTAATTGCCACTATGGCCTTTGGATAAGTGCAGGCTAGCTTAAGATGGGTTCCTAACACTGATTCAGTTTCCTGCTAATTAAAAATGAACTCATGGCTGGTCAATTCATCACTTTGTTCTTCTTGATTGCTGATTCTCCCCCTAGAGAGATTAAAAACAAGGATTATGAGTATGGCCCTTGGCCTGACTTCTGTCTCTTTTACCTCATTCTTGTACGGCTTCACTTCCTTATCTCATCACTACCAACACTACTTGCTTTATCATCTAAAAAAGTGTGCCATGTCCTTTTTGATTTATGATATGGTTGGATTATGAACTTTGACACTCAATGCCATGCTAAAACTGAAATCAAAACTACCTTTATAAGAACATATATAGTAGTTTCTCACTTGTACTTGCCTCTATAGCTAACTTGTGGCTTTTTGTAGCCTATATATATGGTTTCCTACCTCTGCCTGACTGTTGGTGACCATGACATGTTTAGTTGGTATTTTGAGCCTAGGAACAATATCATGCATCACCTGGATCCCTTTTTCCTTCTATAGCTTGTCTTGATTGCCTCTCTAATTGGAATTTCCTTAAAACTTGCATTGGTCATTTTTTATCCACACTTAGGCCCTTAGACCATTTGTGCCATCCTGAGAATAAACTGATATTAGATCATCATTTGAGATTCTTGTGCTAGTATTTTTATAGGATCCATTGTTATTAGACCACTTATGGGACTTATACTTTAAACCTGACTGATAGCTAATTTGCTTAAGCTAAAATTGTCATAAAATGGGTGTAAATAATAAGAACTGGCCTCTGTGGCTTCTGGTGAAGAGGATGGATTAAGAAAATAGTTTGTTTGCACTTGGTCCAATCCCCTCTTGGTTAAAAATGGATTCTTGACTAGATAATGTATCACCCTGCCTCTATTAGCTACTGACCTCCTAGAAAGGGCTAGAAGTTAAGATTCTTGAATATGACAATTGGGACCTTTGCCTTGTCACTTTTGCTCTAATCTTCTTATGCTCTCCTACTCGCCATTGTTGTTGTTACTTATTTGCCATTCTAAAACCAACCATACACTTCTTGGCATTATCATAGTTGATTGCATGAACCTCAAGTGTCTGTTGTGTCTAGGCATTGTCTACATTTGCATTGTCTAAAGCCACTTAAGTTCTCTTTGTTGCTTGCCAAAGGACCATGTGACTCCTTTGTCCTATGATTGTAACCAATCCTAGAGGACTCTGCCTGCTTGTATTGGTCTTGTTTGTGTCACGACCCAGCTTAAGGGCCATGACGGGTACCCGGAGCTAACCTACCGAGCACCACTCATCATGCTCATTATCATATTCAACCTGGATCAATACAATTCTCAAACAAAGCTTACTATGAAACAATCTCCCATTACTCCTCAAAATATGCATATATGTACAAGCCCACGAGGCTACAAAATAATATACAAGACATACACTAAAGAGAGCATAGGACATTTTCTACCTACATATGTCAACGAGCCTCTAACTAGAATACTGAAAATCATAAGGACGGGACAAGACCCCGCTATGCCCCAAATATGTACACAAAAGAATATACCAATAAGCGGAAACTCCGGAGTAATGGAGTGGTCCTGTATAGCTGCTGACAAAGCTCCTAGGTGTCTGTACCGTCTCCCTGTCTACCCGCGGGCATGAACGCAGCGTCCATAAAAAAAGGACATCAGTACGAATAATGTATTGAGTATGTAAGACATGTATAACAACATAATCAAGAACTAAGAGAGCATAAGATAAAGAGATAACCTGTAACTGATCGCCTCTTAAGGCGGAATCATGCATGCTAACTTTTATAACAAACAACATCATATCATATACATACACATATAAACTGCCCGACCATTTAGGTACGGTGTGATCATCCCGCGTCCGGGGTAATCATCTCATGCCACCCACTAGTGGTGACTGCCCAGCCAACTAGGCACGGTGTAATTATCATCATAGCTGCCCACTACACCCATCGTAGTGGTGTCTGCCCGGCCAACTAGGCATGGTGTAATCATACATATACGTAACATAAAGCATGCATGAGAGCCCAAGTGAAAGCTACAACTCTATTGGAGTGACGTAAGGTCGGTAACCTCCGATTATATTATGGAACAATCATCATCACTATGTCTCACCTTAAAGGAACTAGCATCATGAGGTGAGATTGCCAACAATGAATAACATCAAAGGAATCATAAAATAAGATTATCAATCTCATAATAGCATCAATTCATAAGCTTTGGAATCTCTCGAATTAAGATCATCATCATCATTATCATAGAATATATCTTATCTCTATCTCATAAGAAGCACTTAGGAATCTTGGACCCTCAACTTTTGGAATGTAAGAAGGTCATGGAAGTATGTAGGAAATCATATTATAGGAGTCATGCCTTTGAAAGAAAAGGATTAGCCTTAACATACCTTTTACGTCTCCTTAACGACTAAACGTTCTCCTTCCAAGCTCACAACACTACATACAAGAGAATTCGTACTAAATTAGATTATTTAAAACATGCTTAAGTCTAATCTAAAGCGACTAAGAGCTAACGAAAATTAGGCAGCATTTCCTTTGTTTCGACAACTTTCCCCATATAATAAACAACTCCCAAACATCAATAGCAACACCCATAATACCATATTCAATAGACTTTTTCAAGTTAAACATTGTTCACTCCTCAAAACTCCTTCTCAAAGTCATTCATAACCATAGCCACAACATAATACCATATTCATTTTCACATAATACTTCCTCAACATCATTAGTATCATCCACAACAAAATTATACTCATGGCATACCAAACTATGACTAAGTCAAGTTACTATTCAAGAATATCATTAGATCCATGTTTGAGCTTCATATTCTTCTTCCTTCCTTCATTCAAGTTATTCAACAACCAAATACTCTTAATAGCATGAAATAGATGTAAAACTCACCTTTGATCATGTAAGTATGATATTTGGATGGATATACTTCACTTGAGAGAAACTCCAACTTCAATACCTAATAGGATCTTGACTTCTACAAACCCTAATGAGCTTCTTTACATTTGATTCTCTTGGTTCTTGGTAATTAATCCTTGATTTCTCTTGGATTTGTGTTGATATGGTTTGAGGAACTTTCTAGAGCTCTCAAGAAGTGTGGAGAAGATGGGAAATGAGAAATAAGAACTTGGGTCATCTATTTATAAGTAGAGAAAAATCTGACCCGATTGAGTTATACGGACACTTATACGGTCCATATAATTTATGCGGTCCGTATAAGTGACCGTATAATACTACCAGGGACTGACCTTCTCTGTAACTGTTATACGGACCGTATAAACTTATACGGACCGTATAAGTGGTCGTATAATTCATATTTTCTGAAATTATTCTCGTTGATTCGTTCGATCTCAAATCCTTATGGAACCTTCTTGGCACTTGTATAACACTTCATTAACCATCTAAGGATCCCTATAGCTTCTCCTCAACACATTATTAAGTAACCATTAACTCAATAATTGCGAAACCTTCCCAAACACAACTTATACTTCACTTCATTCAACGAACTTAGTCCCACCGATTCATAATACTTTAAAAATCTTGTGGTATGCACTTTAAAGCTATCAAACACTCTCCTTAAGGTCATATGGACTTCATATTCACCTTAAGCTTGCGTTAGTCTATTCACAGCACAACGACATGAAATATCTGGGGTGTAACATTCTCCCCCCCTTAAGAACATTCGTCCTCGAATGTTAAGTTCTCGGAGATTCTACAAAAATTTTGCCAGAGTTTCCCTCAATAGAAAGGGCCTATTTTATGGATAATGAAGTATTATGTAAGTGCCAAGAAGGTTCCATGAGGATTGGAAGTCAAACGAATCAACGAGAGAAAGTTTCGCATAGCGGGAGTTATACGACCACTTATACGATCCGCATAACTTTATACGGTCCGTATAAGGAGAGGTCCGTATAACTTTATACGGTCCGTATAAGGAGGGCCCGTATAACATGACCTCAATAGAAAGGGTCACTTTCCTGGTGGTGTTATATAGTCCACTTATACGGACCGTATAAGTGGTCCGTATAAGTCCATCAGGCTGATTTTTAACTTTTTGTATAAATAGATGGTCTTTGTTCATTTATTTTCTTTTTCATTTTTCCCCAAAACTTGAGAGTCAAACCCCTTCTCCAGCATCTTCCCTCCATCAAAAGGGGAAAAAAAAGATCAAAAGGCAAAATCAAATGTTCTGTGTTAGAAGGCTTCCCAGGGTTAGTGACTATAGAGATTTT
>NC_081351.1:63636849-63658373 GCF_029784015.1 Lycium ferocissimum
ATCGCCCTAACGCTCCAACCCCCAAAAATGACGCGTTTGTTCGGCTTAACCAATAGTCCCAAAGCAAATGTAGTCATTCCTTTCTTATATCATTCCAAACTTGTTTTAACATGACTTAGGGAACTTTGGACAGCTTGTATATCATACAATTCGGGCCCCAACTCCATGTGACCCATACAACAATACCATTTCACCTTTTACTACATGTTCATAATAACATTCAATCATTCAACAACATTACTTCACTTCTAATCTTAAAACAAATTCCACGGTTTTGGACCGGCTTCACATCTCAACATGATTGCTTCACTAACACCTTAATTCACCTATTCAACATGCATACAATATATCACAATGTGCATAACAACAATAATCAAAATTTGGCACCAAAACAGCCCATAGTCTTCCCTAAAAGTCCACCCACACGGCTTCAAGGTCATCCCTTACAACCCCATGATTTTCACTCATTTATCCACATTACAACACCTCCAATCCACATCTAATATGTGCACAAGGAAACCAAACATAATCCCATTCAAGTCTACAACACATGGTTCATTTAAACTTTTTAAGAAAACGACGATTCTAACATGCACATCATAAACCAATTCTACAATCTTAGTTCAATCACATATGGTGGCATATATTTATTTACCAACAACACATGCAAAAATGGAATCGACCATTGCTTCGCCAAGCTCACGGCTCACCCTCGGAATTCAACCACAACCACAATCCAACAATAACATGCATGAATTATACATTCAAATCTTCATACAACACAAGAACAAATGATCATTCTTACCTTGCAACTTATCGTCCTTCAACCTTGGCGAATCTTCAACTCTATGGAATTCTACACCTCCTTGTCTCTTCCCAACAACTACTACACGTCCTTATACACTTGATGAGGAGTTAATTTGCTTGGAAAATGGATTTTTTTGGATCAAAATGGAGGAGGGTGTTCTCGGCTACCAGAAGAGAGCCTCTCTCTATCACTATGCTTCTCCAACTTTGTAATGTTGAAATGAAACTCTATTTGGATTATGAATCAACAATCTCTTTATATATGCAGTCCACAAAGTGGACATGTGTCCCACCCAAGTTCCTAGCCAAAGAGTTGGCCAAATCACAAGTGGGACCCACACGGCCACTTAGGCTCACTAATGATGTAATTAAGTTCTTAATCTCACTTAGTCATCCAATCTTGGTCAATTAATCCTTATTCTCTAATATTGTTCTTATACCAAACGAAATTCATAGGCTATTTGATGCGTCGAAACGAAATCGGGAGATGAAAACCCTTACCTAGAACCCTAAAGCCGCTTTGTCTTTAACTTGTCGCACTTAGCTTTATAATGTCCTACGCAAAGGTACGGGACATAACAATTATGCTTTACATACTGCGTACATTATTAGACCGATGTCCTTTTGTTTGTGGACGCTGCGTCATGCCGCGGGTGGACGCGGAAACGGAGCTCGGGTCCATAGGTTTTTATTCGAGGGGACCGCATAGGAGCTCCATTTCATCCGGATCTCGGCTTTTGGGTATTATTCTTTTGTGTACATACATATGGGTATGGCGGGGTCCTGTCCCGCCTATATGATGATACATACTCTTTTTAGAGGCTCGTAAATAGTTGTGCATGGTTATATATCTTGCAGCCTTGTCGGCTCATATTTTGTATATCATTTTGATAGCCTCGTCGGCTTGTGTATATGGATATGGGCATTGTTATCGATGATGATATAAATGTGGTGCTGCCCAACGAGACTAATATTATGGATGTATAGTAATTATGAATAAGCTATGTGGCTCACCTAGATGTGAATGTGAATGTACGATAAGAGGTGCCCGGGTGGATTAGCACCGGGTGCCCGTCATGGCCCTCCGGTTGGGTCGTGACAAAAGTGGTATCAGAGCAGTTACGTACTAAGCGTGTGTACGAGCCGTGTCCAGTAGAGTCTTGTTTATGGATGTGTTGCGCGCCACACTTATAAACATGAGGTACGCGGGCATTTTAGGAATGCATGACCTTCTTTCTTCATAAGATCGCGCGATAGAGCCATAACATAAGGATTTCTCTTTCCTTAACCGTGTATTATGTATTTCAGAAATGCCTATAAAGTGAAAGGCTACGAAATTTCAAAAGACAAGCAAGGCGAAAAGTTGGCCGAAAGAGTACCGCCGACAGTTGTAGAGGAGGGTGAGTCCCAGAATGCAGCTCAATCTCAGTCCTCCCACTCAGTGCCTAATTCTGAGGAGCACGAGGGAGCCTCAGCCCCAGCTCCTCCACCTGATGCCTCAGGCCAAGATGTGAAAAAGGCCATTCATTTACTTACTTAGTTGGTTGTCGCTCAGACTCAGCGGCAAGGTACAGGGCAAGGTGATAGGGCTATTAGTGCAAGGGCCCATGATTTTATTAGCTTGAACCCTCCGAAATTCTTCGGGTCAAAGCCGGATGAGGACCCTCAAAACTTTATTGATGGGATGTTGAGGACACTTCAGTTAATGCATGCTTCGGACATTGAATCGGTGGAGTTAACGCCCCATAGATTGCGGGATGTCGCGGTTCATTGGTATATGATTTGGATGGCTTCAAGGGGAGTTAATGCACCTCCCCCGGTATGGCAAGAATTTGTGGATGCCTTCCTCCGACATTACTTGCCACCAGAGGTTCGGCGGACTAGAGCCGATAAATTCTTGAATCTTAGGCAAGGAAGTATGAGTGCATTAGAGTATAGTCTCCGCTTCAACTCTTTGGCTAGGTATACTTCAGCTATGGTAGCGGATATGGGTGATCGAGTGCATCGATTTGTGAGAGGCCTAGGGCCACGTTTGATGGATAGGTGCTTGACTACATCCCTTCAGGACAACATGGATATTTCACGCATTCAAGCCTATGCCCAGAATTTAGAGGAAATCCAACAACAGCAAAGAAGTGAGCGTAAGCATGAGAGAGGGTATAGCAAGAGGGCTAGATCTTTGAGTCCGACGAGTGAGTTTAGAGGAGGGCAAAGATAACAGTTTTTTTTTGGCATTCAGGCCATTCTATGACTAGTGCGTCTCCACAGTTTACAGGCCAGAGATTTGATAGATCTACTTATTTCAGGCCGAGTTAGAGTTTTAGGGCTTATGGTTCTCAGTTTAGAGGCGATTCGGGTTAGGCAAGGCCACCCGTACCATGATGTTCCCAGTGCAGGAAGTTACATTGGGGCCAGTTTTGACTAGGTTCAGAGGTTTGCTATGCATGCGGTCGGCCAGGCCATATCATGCGTGACTGTCTCTCGGTTGGTGAGAGGGGTAGAGTCTAGCCTTCAGGATCGACAGCCGGGTCTTCATCATCTAACGCCTGTGGGACCAAGTTCACATGCGCCCGGTCGGCCATGATAGAGGAGAGGGAGAGCCCCCGCTCTAGTGGTCCTCGACCGCATTTATGCTTTGGTGGGACGCCGGGATCTTCGAGTCTTCCCCCGATGTCGTCTGTGTATATTATCGGTATTTTCTCATGATGTATATGCTTTGATAGATCCGAGCTCCACATTGTCATATGTTACTCCATATATTGCGGGTCGATTTGGGGTCAAACTGGAGTCGATCAAACCTTTTGAGGTATCTACACCCGTTGGTGAACCGGTAATTGCTAGCCATGTATATAGGAATTGTGTAGTTGTGATTTGTGACCACCGTACTGTGGTTGATTTACATGAGTTAAAGATGGTGGACTTTGATGTTATCATGGGCATGGATTGGTTGGCCTCTTGCTATGGCAATGTTGATTGTAGAATGAAAATGGTTTGCTTCCAATTTTCGGGAGAACTAGTTTTAGAATGGAACAAATCTTTGCGTCCCCGAAAGGTAGGTTTATTTCCTATCTCAAGGCAAGAAAAATGATTGCTAAAGGTTGTATTTACCATCTAGTTTGGGTTCAAGATGTAGAAGCTGAATCACCAACTCTTCAATCTGTCCTCGTGGTGAATGAGTTTCCGGATGTATTTTCGGAAGAGCTTCCAGGCCTCCCTCCTGAACGGGCGATCGATTTCGCTATAGATGTGCTACCGGATACCGAGCCCATATCTATTCCTCCTTACAGAATGGCTCCCGCCGGGTTGAAAGAATTGAAGGAGCAATTGAAGGACTTGCTTGAGAAAGGCTTTATTAGGCCTAGTTCTTTCCTGTGGGGAGCACCCGTGCTGTTTGTGCGAAAGAAAGATGGCTCCTTGCGAATGTGCATTGACTATCGGCAACTGAATAGAGTAATGATCAAGAATAAATACCCTATCCCAAGGATTGATGACTTATTTGATCAATTACAAGGCACCAAATGATTTTCAAAGATAGATCTGAGATCCGGATATCATCAGGTGCGAGTTAGGAAGAAAGATATTCCTAAGACAGCTTTCAGAACCAGATATGGCCATTTTGAGTTTCGGGTAATGTCATTTGGGCTAACTAATGTGCCGACAGTATTTATGGATTTGATTAACAATGTGTTCAAGCCTTTCCTAGATTTGTTTGTGATCTTGTTCATTGATGATATCCTGGTATATTCTAGGTCCGAGGAAGAACATGAGGATAATTTGCGTGCCGTTCTTAGAGTTCTTCAAAATCGAGAGTTATTTGCCAAATTTTCTAAGTGTGAATTTTGGTTAAATTCGGTGACCTTTTTGGGGCATATCATTTCAGTCGATGGTATCCGGGTAGATACCCAAAAGATTGAGGCCGTGAAGACTTGGCCAAGGCCTACAACACCTATGGAGGTTCGTAGTTTTCTGGGCTTAGCAGGTTACTACAGGAGGTTTGTAGAAGGTTTTTCTTCTATCTCTGCACCACTCACGAAGCTGACCCAGAAATTAGCTATGTTTCAATAGACAGATTCTTGTGAACTTAGTTTCCAAGAGCTAAAGGATAGATTAACTTTTTCCCCAGTCCTGACACTTCCAGAGGGATCGGAAGGTTATGTTGTCTATTTTGATGCTTCAGGCGTGGGGTTAGACTATGTGTTAATGCAACATGGTAAGGTGATTGCGTATGCTTCAAGGCAGTTACAAAAACATGAGAGAAATTATCCGACCCATGATCTTGAATTGGCTGCAGTAATTCATGCGTTGAAGATGTGGAGACATTATTTGTATGGCGTCCACGTTGATATTTATACAAATCATAAGAGCCTGCCTTTAGTATATCTTCAAGTAGAAAGAACTGAATTTACAGCAACGGCGATGGTTGGAATTGTCGAAAGATTATGATGTTAACATCCTATATCGTCCCGGGAAAGCAAATGTTGTGGCTGATGCACTTAGCCGTAGATCCATGGGAAGTTTATGTGATGTTCAGCCAGAGAAAAGAGAGATAGCTCGTGAGCTCCAGCAGTTAGCTACCCTAGGAGTTCGAGTAGTGGACTCAGGCAGTATGGGAGCTATCATTCAAAATTCAGCGGTTTCGTCGCTAGTAATTGAAGTAAAAGAACGTCAATCCGAAGATCCCATGCTAATTCATTACAGAAATACACTCCCTCAGAAGGAGAAGTCATCATTTGATATTTCTAGAGATGGAGTTCTCCGATGCGAAGTAGGTTAGTATATGTTCGATGTTACGGGATTACGCCACATAATATTGAAAGAAGCCCATTGTTCCCGTTATTTCGTTCACCCAGGAGCAACGAAGATGTATCATGATCTTAAATCTATATATTGGTGGAATGGGATGAAGAAAGATTTAACAGAGTTCATGGTCCAATGTCCTAATTGTCAGCAAGTGAAGATTGAGCACCAAAAGCCGAGTGGCTTGTTGCAAGCTATTGAAATTCCAACATGGAAATGGGAAGTAATTAATATGGACTTTATTACAGGCTTACCCCGTTCTCGACGTAAGTATGATTCTATATGGGTGATTATGGATAGACTCACGAAGTCAGCACATTTCTTACCAGTCAGAACTACACATGTAGCAGAAGATTATGCAAAGCTTTATGTTAAAGAGATAGTGCGACTTCACGGTGTTCCAGTATCTATTATCTCCGATAGAGGGACTCAATTTACAGCCAATTTTTGGAAAACTTTCCAAGAAGGTTTGGGGACTCAGGTGAGCCTTAGCACGGCATTTCACCCACAGACGGATGGGCAAGCTGAACGTACCATTCAGACTCTTGAGGATATGCTACGGGCATGCATATTGGATTTTGGAGGTAATTGGGATGATCATTTGCCGCTTATTGAATTTGCTTATAACAATAGTTATCATTCTAGCATCCAAATGGCCCCGTATAAGGATTTATATGGGCGAAAGTGTAGATCCCCAATTGGATGGTTCGAAGTAGGAGAGACCAAATTGATAGGGCCAGACTTGGTCCAGCAAGCTATAGAGAAGGTCAAGCTTATACAGGATCGATTATTAATAGCTCGGAGTCGTCAGAAATCCTATGCAGATAACTGTCGAAGAGACTTAGAGTTCCAAGTGAAAGATTGGGTATTTTTGAAGGTGTCGCCAATGAAAGGCGTCATGAGATTTGGCAAGAAGGGCAAGCTTAGCCCTCGGTACATTGGACCTTATGAGATTGTACGCAAGGTAGGCCAAGTGGCTTAAGAATTAGATCTACCTGCTGATTTGGAGTCAGTTCACCCAGTTTTCCATGTATCGATGCTTCGTAAGTGCATTGGATATCCTTCTAGAATTGTACCAATAGATGATGTCCAAGTTACTAAACAATTATCTTATGAAGAAGTCCCCATCGCCATTTTAGATAGGCAAGTACGGAAGCTCAGAACCAAAGAGGTAGCTGGAAAGTTTTATGGAGAAATAATAATAGAGAGGAAATGACTTGGGAAGCCGAAGACATGAAGTTCAGGTATCCACATTTATTTTAAGGAGACTTAGACGCCACCATCCTCGTGTATGTAGCTTTCCTTGATGCTTTCTTGGTCGTGTGTGGCTATGGTTATTGATTTTGTTGCTGTAGCCCTGTGAGGCAATGTACTTTGGGTTGCTGTTGCAGGATGGTAGTGGCATATTATAGGGGAAACTCTGGAATTTTTTTTAGAGAATTCCCAAGAACCTAACATTCGATGACGAATGTTCCAAAGGGGGGAAGAATGTTACAACTCGAAAATTTCTGATTTTGTTGCCTTGTGAGTAGGCTAACATGAGCTTAAGGTGATTATGTAACCCTTACAAGATTAAGGAAGGTATTAGATAGCTTAAGGTGCATACCATAAGATTTTGAAGTTGTACGAATATGTGAGCTTTAGTTTGTTGAAGGAAGTGAAATATAAGTCGAGTTCGGAAAGGTTTTCGCTATAATTGAGCTAATGTTCATTTAGAATATCTTGAGGAGCTGCTATAGGGCCTATTGTATGGTCAATGAAGTATTATGTAAGTGCTAAGAAGGTTCCACGAGGATTGGAAGTCAAACGAATCAACGAGAGAAAGTTTCGCATAACAGGGAGTTATACGACCACTTATACGGTCCGTATAACTTTATACGGTCCGTATAAGGAGGGTCCGTATAACCTGACCTCAACAGAAAGGGTCACTTTCCTGGTGGTGTTATACGGTCCACTTATACGGACCGTATAAGTGGCCCGTATAAGTCCATCGGGCTGATTTTTAACTTTTTGTATAAATAGATGGTCTTTGTTCAGTTATTTCATTTTTGATTTTCCACAAGTCTTGAGAGCTCAAACCCCTTCTCCAAGCATATTCCACTCCAATCCAAGAGAAAACAAAGATCAAAAGGCAAGAATCAAGGTGTTCATGTGTTAGAAGGCTTCCTAGGGTTAGTAGACTACAAGAGATTCTTGAGTATTGAAGCTAGGGTTTTCACCTAAGTTGATAGCTGCTCCAAAGCCCATTCCCATGAGATAAAAGGTTAGTTTTCATGCTTATTTCATGTTATCATGAATGCTTGGTGGTTGAAGAACTTGGTTAGAAGAAGAAAGTAGAAAATGAGGGCTAAGTGTAACTTTTATGATGTTTTTGAGTAGTAAGCTAACTTGAGTCATGATTCTTAGTATAATATGGATATAATATTGTTATGGAAGGTAGTAATAGTGATAAGGAACCATTGTATGAAAATGTGCTAAAATGGGTGTGAGGTTGTTGGTATAAGTTGAACACAAGGATGAATTTTGAAGGCTTAATGGAATGTGATTACTTGATTATGATATTGTGGGTGTATTATGGATGTTTGGGAGTTGTTTTGTAATATGGTGGAAGTTGACGAAATGGGGGAAATGCTGCCCAATTTTCGTTAGATCATGAATTATTCTAGTTTGAATTTAAGGGTATCGTTAAGGCTTAACCATGGTATGAATCCTTCTAAATGTAGATTGTTCAAGATTCGACGGTGAACGTTAAGTAGTTAAGAAGACGAAGAGGTATGTAAGGCTAACCCTTCTTTCATTAAGGCATGGTTCCTTTGTTATATATCCTTTCATGAGTTCCATAATGTCTTCCAAATGACTCTATCTCTAAGATTACCAAAGCTCATGATTCTCGATACTTTCACGATTCTAGTACCTCCTTAATATGATAGTTGGTCCTCTAAGGATAGATGTAACGAAAACGATGATGGCCATGATGTTGATGATACTTATGGACTCCTATGTATACGTGTCTAAGTATGTATGACTATTATGTAACACCGAGCTTACATGGCCGGGTATGATACCTATCGCGCGCGCACCTCTGCAGTTGGGTACGGATAACACTGAGCCTTGGTAGGGCCAGATATGTATAATCACCGAGCCTTGTCATGGCCGGGTATGTGAATCACCGAACCCTCGTGGTCGGGTACGGTATAAATATGAATATGAATATGTATATGCATGTATATATGCATGAGTAAACATTGGAAATGGAAGGCCCCTGTGAAAGACAAATAAGTAAGTATGATGATGGCCACTAGAGGTACAAATGGCTCTATTGCCTCCTGATTCTTCTATCTTATGCTATTCCTTATGCTACTTCTTACGCTATTTCTTATGCTCCTATTATGATGTTGATTATGCTTTACATACTCAGTACATTATTCGTACTGACGTCCTTTTGTTTGTGGACGCTGCGTCATGCCCGCAGGTGGATAGGGAGAGACAGCTTGGTCCATAGATTTCTTATTCAAGGACTGCATAGAGGAGCTCCATTTCATCCGGATCTACAGCTTTTGGGTATTATTCTTTTGTGTACATACAT
The DNA here is from genome assembly GCF_029784015.1 of Lycium ferocissimum. Lineage (NCBI taxonomy): Eukaryota > Viridiplantae > Streptophyta > Magnoliopsida > Solanales > Solanaceae > Lycium > Lycium ferocissimum. The sequence continues at coordinate 63,646,040 of NC_081351.1, forward strand.
ATGGGCATGGCGGGGTCCTGTCTCGCCTATATGATGATACATACTCTTCTTAGAGGCTCGTAGACCGTTGTGTATGGTTAGATGTCTTGCAGCCTTGTCGGCTCATATTTTGTATATCATTTTGATATCCTCGTCGACTTGTGTATATGGATATGGCCATTGTTGTCGATGATGATATAAATGTGGTGCTTTAACGAGATTAGTATTATCTTTATAATAAATAAGCTACGTGGGTCTTGTGAATGTGAATATACGCTTTTCACTTCCATGTCTAGGGATGAAATCTTTATAATAACTCAACTTGGGGTCTTCATGTTGGTTCTTTTTCACTTCCATGTCTAGGGATCTTTGGATTATGAACGAGTCCATTGAGCGGACTCCTAGGCTAGCTAGCTGGTGAAGGTCACATACTAATTCTTTCTTCTCCGGCTAAACATCACATAGACTGCCCATAGATTTACGGCTGAGAGCATCGGCCACCACATTCGCCTTTCCGGGATGGTATAAAATACTCACATCATAGTCTTTCAATAGCTCTAACCATCGCCTCTGCCGTAAATTTAACTCCTTCTGCTTGAAAATATATTGAAGGCTCTTATGATCTGTATAAATATCAACATGAACACCATAAAAATAATGTCTCCACATCTTTAGTGCATGAATAACCGTAGCTAATTCAAGATCGTGGGTCGGATAATTCTTCTCATGTTTCCGTAACTGCCTAGGAGCATAGGCAATAACCTTACCGTCTTTGCATCAACACACAGCCTAACCCAACACTGGAGGTGTCACAATACACAACATAGCATTCCGATCCATCTGGAAGTGTCAAAACTGGGGCTAAAGTAAATCTATCTTTCAACTCATGGAAACTGCGCTCACAAACATCGGTCCATTGAAATTTTCTTTGACTTCTGAGTTAGCTTCGTCAATGGTGCAGAAATAGAAGAAAATCCTTCTACAAATCTTCTGTAATAACCTGCTAATCCCAAGAATCTACGGACCTCCGTAGGTGTTGTAGGCCTTGGCCAAGTCTTTACAGCCTCAATTTTGTGAGTATCTACTCGGATGTCATCAGCTGAGATAATATGGCCTAGAAAAGTTATAGAACTTAACCAGAACTCACATTTTGAAAACTTAGCATATAATTCTCGAGTCCGAAGAATCCCAAGGACAATACGTAAATGATCTGCATGCTCTGCTTCTAGCCGAGAGTATACCAGAATGTCATCGATAAACACAATTACAAATAGATCTAGGAAAGGCCTAAACACATTATTCATCAAATTCATAAACACTGTCGGGGCGTTAGTCAAGCCAAACGACATTATTCGGAATTCATAATGACCATATCTGGTTCTGAAAGCCGTCTTCGGAATGTCTTTTTCTCTAACCCTCACTTAGTGATACCCTGATCTCAGATCTATTTTTGAAAACCACTTAGCACCCTGCAATTGGTCAAACAAATCATCGATTCTCGGAAGTGGATATTTGTTCTTTATCGTTACCTTGTTCAAATGCCTATAGTCAATGCACATTCGCAAGGAACCATCTTTCTTTCTCACGAACAAGGAAGGTGCTCCCCATGGCGATGAACTGAGTCTAATAAACCCCTTCTCGAGCAAATCCTTCAGTTGTGCCTTTAGCTCTTTCAATTCTGCAGGAGCCATTCTGTAATGAGGAATAGATATGGGTTTAGTGTCCGGCAGCACATTAATAGTAATATCAATCTCTCGTTCCAGTGGAAGACCTGGAAGTTCATCTGGAAATACATCCGGAACCTCATTACTACAGGGACTGATTAAAGAGTCGGCGGCTTTTGCTTCGGTGTCATGAACTCGGACCAAATGATAAATATAGCCTTTTGCAATCATCTTCCTCACTTTGAGATAGGAAATAAACCTACCATTTGGAGACGCTGTGTTACCTTTCCACTCAAGCACTAGTTCTCCTGGGAATTGGAATCGAACCATTTTTGTTCTACAGTCCACATTAGCATAACAAGAAGCTAACCAATCCATGCCCATAAGAACATCAAAATCTAACATTTCCAGCTCAATCAAATCAGCTGTAGTCTGACGATCACATACCACAATCACACAATCTCTATATACCTGTCTAGCTATTAGCGGGTCACCAACAGGAATAGACACCTCAAAAGGTTTGATTGGCTCGGGATTCACCCCAATACGACCGGCAATATGAGTGATATACGATAAGGTAGAACCCGGATCAATCAATGCATAAACATCATAGGAGAATACGGATAAAATACCTGTGACAACGTCAGGGGAGGACTCAAGATCCTGTCGCCCAGCTAATGCATATATACGGGGCTGTGGGCCACTCGGCGGATGCTCCCCCTGCGCCCGCCACGGCTGTTGAAGTCCGGAGAGTCCGCACACGGGCGCACGGACGAAGAAGAACCAGCTACTGATCCTATGGGCTGGACCCTAACTCTGCCACTCATTGATGGACAATCACGCATCATATGCCCAGTCTGACCACAGGCATAACAAGCATCTGAGCCTCGGCGACACTGACCCGAATGTAATCTACCGCACTGACTGCATCGCAGCACCAATGGCCTCCTCTGACTAAGATCACCTCTAAACTGAGGACCCGAAACTCTCACACTCTGACCCGCCCGCAAATTGAGGAGGTGCACTAGCCGCGGACTGGCCTGAATATCTAGAATACGGTTACTTCTGACCCTCTCTATACTCACTACTAGCACCAGCATATCTAGCCCTCTTACTATGCCCTCTATCCATATCACGCTCACCCCTGTACGGCTGCTGCTGCTCTTCTAAATTCTGGGCATGGGCCTGAATAAAGAAATATCCATCCCATCCTGAAGCGAAGCTGTCAAGCAGTCGTTGATCAAATGTGACCCTAAACCACTCCTAAATCGGTGCACCTGGTCTTCCATATCGGCTACCATGGTTGGAGCATACCTAGCCAATGAATTAAAACGAAGACTATACTCCCGAGCACTCATATTTCCTTGCTTTAAATTGAAAAACCTGTCAGCTCGAGCCCGTCGGACCTCAGGTGGCAAATAATGGAGGATGAAAGCATCTATGAACTCCTGCCATACCAGGGGAGGCACATTTTCCCCTCTCGAAGAAATCCAGTTATTATACCAAAGAACGGCTACATCCTGCAATCTATAGGACGCTAACTCCATTGACTCAGTATCGGAAGCATGTATTATTTTCAGCATATGATCTATAAAACCCTGTGGGTCTTCATCCAGCTTTGACCCGAAAAATTCTGAAGGATTCAAACTTATAAAATCATGGGCCCTTACACTAACTGCTCTATCGCTTGGACCCGCACTCGCGGCGAGCACGAAGCAACTAGGCCGGGTCATTAAATGAATAGCCTCGGTCATCTGCTAGCCCGAAGCACTCGGTGGAGGAACTGGAGTCATTGGAGCTGGAGTACAGACTCCTTCATGCTCCTCTAAGATAGGCGGAGTGTGAGAAGTATGAGATGGAGCCTCATTATGAGACTCACCCTCTTCTATATTTACTGGTGGCTCCTGTTCAGTCTGCCTTCCTGTCGCAGTCTAGCCCTTCTCGGCGGCTATTGCTTTCCTCTTCATTGGCATTGCTGAAATCATAGCGCACAATTAGGAAAAGAAGAAATCTTATATTACAGCTCTATCGCACGATCTATGAAGAAGAAGGATGGTCATTATTCCTAAATGCCCCCACAACCACTTGTTTATAAGTGTGGCGCGCTTCACACCCATAAACAAGACTCTACCGGACACGGCTCATAGACACACCCTAGGATGGAACTGCTCTGATACCACTTTTGTCACGATCCAGCTAGAGGGCCATGACGGGTACCCGGAGCTAACCTATCGGGCACCACTCATTATGCTCATTATCATATTCAACCTGGATCAATACAATTCTCAAACAAAGCTTACTACGAAACAATCTCCAATTACTCCTCAAAATATGCATATGTGTACAAGCCCACTAGGCTACAAAATAATATACAAGACATACACTAAAGAGAGCATAGGAAATTTTCTACACACATATGTCTACGAGCCTCTAACTAGAATACTAAAAATCATAAGGACGGGACAGGACCCCGCCATGCCCCAAATATGTAGACAAAAGAATATACCAATAAGCAGCAACTCCGGAGTAATGAAGTGCTCCTGTATATCTGCTGACAAAGCTCCTAGGTGTCTGTGCCGTCTCCCTGTCTACCTGCGGGCATGAAGGCAGTGTCCATAAAAGAAAGGACGCCAGTACGAACAATGTACTGAGTATGTAAGACATGTGTAACAACATAATCAAGAACTAAGAGAGCATAAGATAAAGAGATAACCTGTAACTGATCACCTCTTAAGGCGGAATCATGCATGCTAACTTTTATAACAAACAACATCATATCATATACATACACATATAAATTCTCGGTCATTTAGTACGGTGTGATCATCAGCCTGCGTTCAGGCCTCCAGCCTTCGGGGTAATCATCTCATGTCGCCCACTAATGGTGACAGCCCGGCCAACTAGGTACGGTGTAATTATCATCATAGCTGCCCACTACGCCCATCGTAGTGGTGTCTGCCCGGCAACCTAGCCAAGGTGTAATCATACATATACGTAACATAAACCATGCATGAGAGCCTTAGTGAAAGCTACAACTCTATCGGAGTGACGTAAGGTCGGTAACGTCTGATTATATTATGGAACAATCATTATCACTATGTCTCACCTTGAAGGAACTAGTATCATGAAGTGAGATTGCCAACAATGAATAACATCAAAGGAATCATAAAATAAGATTATCAATCGCATAATAACATCAATTCATAAGCTTTGGAATCTCTTGAATTAACATCATCATCATCATTATCATAGAATATATCTTATCTCTATCTCATAAGAAGCACTTAGGAATCTTGGACCCTCAACTTTTGGAATGTAAGAAGGTCATGGAAGTATGTAGGAAATCATATTATAGGAGTCATGACTTTGAAAGAAAAGGATTAGCCTTAACATACCTTTTACGTCTCCTTAACGGCTAAACGTTCTCCTTCCAAGCTCACAACTCTACATTCAAGACAATTCGTACTAAATTAGATCATTTAAAACATGCTTAAGTCTAAACTAAAGAGACTAAGAGCTAACGAAAATTGGGCAGCAGTTCCTTTGTTTCGACAAATTTCCCCATATAATAAACAACTCCCAAAAATCAATAGCAACACCCATAATACCATATTCAATAGCCTTTTTTAAGTTAAACATTGTTCACTCCTCAAAACTCCTTCTCAAAATCATTCATAACCATAGCTACAACATAATACCATATTCAGTTTCACATAATACTTCCTCAACATCACTAATATCACCTACAACAAAATTATACTCATGGCATACCAAGGACTATGACTCAATCAAGTTACTATTCAAGAATATCATTAAATCCATGTTTGAGCTTCATATTCTTTTTCCTTCCTTCATTCAAGTTATTCAACAACCAAATACTCTTAATAGAATGAAATAGATGTAAAACTCACCTTTGATCATATAAGGATGAACTTTGGATGGATATACTTCACTTGAGAGAAACCCCAACTTCAATACCAAAGGGGATCTTGACTTCTACAAACCCTAGTGAGCTTCTTTGCACTTGATTCTCTTGGTTCTTGGTAATTAATCCTTGATTTCTTGGATTTGCGTTGGTATGGTGTGAGGAACTTTCTAGAGCTCTCAATAAGTGTGGAGAATATGGGAAATGAGAAATAAGAACTTGGGTCATCTATTTATAAGTAGAGAAAAGTCTGACCCGATTGAGTTATACGGATACTTATATGGTCCGTATAATTTTATACGGTCCGTATAAGTGGCCGTATAATACTATTAGGGACTGACCTTCTCTGTAAATGTTATACGGACCCTTAAATGGACCGTATAAAGTTTTACTGACCGTATAAGTGGTCGTATAACTCATATTTTCCAAAATTATTCTCGTCGATTTGTTCGATCTCAAATCCTTATGGAACCTTCTGGGCACTTGTATAACACTTCATTAACCATATAAGGAGCCCTATAGCTTCTCCTCAAGACATTATTAAGTAACCATTAACTTGATAATTGCGAAACCTTCCCAAACACAACTTATACTTCACTTCCTTCAACGAACTTAGTCTCACCGATTCATAATACTTCAAAAATCTTATGGTACGCACTTTAAAGCTATCAAATACTCTACTTAAGGTCATATGGAGTTCATATTCACCTTAAGCTTGCGTTAGTCTATTCACAGCACAACGACATGAAATGTCTGAGGTGTAACAGTTTGATAGAATGAAATATGAATTTGGAGACTGTTGGGATCATTGGTTAGCTTTAAAATTTTCTATTGCGCTTTAAGTAAGGTGTTTAAGTGATGATAATCAACTGAATGTATGGTGTATATCAGGTGTATAGAGGGTATGCCCTTTTATGGGTTTTTCTCTCTATTTTAGTAGGTATATCGGTGGTATATCATGTATATAACAGCTTTGACACTTAGAAAAATTTGAGAAAAAATGGAGTAATATACCTATGGTATATCATGCATATTACCTCTTAGCACTTAGGAAATTTTCAGCTTGGGCTTGTCATCAGCGTTTCTATTGTTTGACCTATCCTTACTATTATTTTTGGGCTTATTTTATATCTGGGCCATTTGGGTTGTTGGATGTCATTGATTATTATTAATAGGTCAGGCCCAATGGGTTACAATTCTTTTTGGCTTTGTAATAATTATTGTGATCTTAACTTTATACAATTTGATTTACGAACGTGTACTAATACTATGTACACCCGTTTGTAATTTGTCCACCCAAACCCGTTGGTGGGACGTATCTAGATCGGGTCAACCTCTCTTGGAGCATAGCATGGAGCATACATAATTTTGGGCCCTAAGGACACCCCGTTGCATCTTTATTTGCATATTTAAAATGAGGCAAGTGCAAATACGAATCGAAAAAAATATAGACCCGCTACAGATGGCGACTCTGCTGGGGAATAATTTAAGGTTCTAACCATAAGGGTTCCAATAATTTGTGTGTTTATATGATATAAATTGTTTAAGTGATATAAATTGTTTATGTGTTTAAATTTACGCGAAATAATAAGGCCATAATTCATGCCGCATACTCCGCCACTCGACATTTATTTTATATTTTTTCGAAGGTGACGACGGGATGAGCTGCGGTCATACCTTCACTAAAAAACCTTTTAGTATATTCTTTGGAGGTCTCTAAGGTCTAGTGAGAATGCGGTCTCCCACAGCCTTGGAGAACCCACCCCAGCTTGTCCGCTTGGGTAACCTGTTTCATTTGCTTGAAAAATCACTCTAGAATAATTAGCGTAGAGTGAAGCCAAATCCTTACTGATATAGCGCATCTTTTGCCATAGGCTTGGTTTGGATATCTCAGACCTACCTGAATCAGACAGGAAAGACACCTTACTGTGTTCAGACGGTGTAAAAAACTGAAAACACTGCATCCCACAATTTGCTATTTGGAAGCATTATTGTGCCATGTGTGAAATAAATTACTATTCCTGGTTGGGGGGGGGGGGCACTAACGTGTTATGTGTTATAGATGTCTCCTGATGTGCAGTTTGATATGGTTGTGGGTCCACCACCAGGTTTAGTGATATGGTGGGAAGGTTTGACTAATGATCAGAAGAAAGAGATAAAGGGTTATATAGGGCATCTACCTTCATTGATGGATATGACAGGGTATCCGGGTCTGCTAGAGATTATTTTACTAGTTATTGGGACAGCGACAGAATGGTGTTCAGATTTGGAGAAATGGAGATGACTCCCACTTTAGAAGAGATTAGAGATGTCTTGGAAAGCGTAGGAAGCCCTAACAGGTCCAAAAAGAATTTAGCTCAAAATATCCTTATCCCTCACAAACCAACCCCAAAAGAAATCAAAGATGTCACGACCCAACCCCGTGGGCCGCGACTAGTGTCCGAGTTGGACACCCGTACGCCACTACTCAGCTTGAACCGACATAATCATAACTTATGCGTGCTTAATACTACTAATTTATATAAATATTATTAAAACGACGCAAATATCGTACGTATCATACGAGACATAATCATGAATATATATATATATATGTATACAAACCAGCCGTCAATTAAAACAAACCACGGAGACATAGCGAACAATGGCAACCCATGACCCACATATATGTCTACGGGCCTCTAATACGGACAACGAATCATATGACGGACGGCAGGCCCGCCGTACCCGGAGAATAGTCATAAGCACAAAGATGTGTACAACTAACGGATACGTACCAAAAATGCGGAGCTCGGTCGAAGGAGCACTCGAGCAACGAACGGATATCCTAGGTCGATGAATCTCCTCGATACGCGTACGTACACCGTGGCATGGAACGCGACCCGAAAGAAAAGGGGTCGATGCGAAAAATATGCAGGGGTATGCAAAATCGAGAATCTACGCAAGCAAAATCATACGCGAATACGGATGTACGGAAGTATAATCAACAAGCCCGTAATTAGAGTCGGGCGTACGGAGGTATATTGAAGGCAGAATCTTATCAAAATCGAGAGGTGCGAAGTTTGATATACCGAATCATGGTCGAGAGTCAAGAGTACGGAAATACGTACCTTGTTCCCGAGAATATCAAAATGCTTCTTTCGAGATCATAGGTAATGCAAATCGGTATCATTGGAGCACGGAAATATGGTCGCCCATAACCCGATACATCATGACATATACACGGTGCCGGGGACGGTTACCACGCGGGGAAACCAAACATATCATAGCGATACCCGAGAGCCCGGGACATATACCACGAGAACCGAGGCGGCCACATCATGATCCATACAACAGTGGCGGGGACGGACATATACCACGGTACCCCGAGCCGTTCACGGTAACTTAGGAGGCAGGACATATACCACGGTACTCCGGAAGCCGGCCACGATGCCTCGGAGACGGACATATACCCACGGTACTCGGAGAGCAAAAGCTGTCTACACGGTAGCCGGGCCAGGACATATACCACGGTACCCGGAGCCTTGTCGCATCATGCTGTCAAAACATTCACGACAAATTATTTAAACCGAAGGCAAACATATCAAAATTTTATGCCGATATGCTTGTTATCAGAAATACTTGTATCAAATTACTTTATGAAAATCACTTATATCAAAATATCTTGATATCATAATACTTGTAGTAAAGTACTTTTACCAAATATTTACACTAGATTATTCATAGTGGATTTCTTATTTCGACGTATCCATATCACAATATTCACATCGGAAACGCTTATGTCAGGGTACCTATTTCAAAATATTCATATCAAAATACTTATATCAGGATTCGAAGTATCTATATCAGAATAGTCAGATCAGAATACTTGTAACGAAATTTTTATGTCAAATATTCATATCGAATCGTATCCCGTCAAAATACGTATGTCAAATAACCATGTCGGAATACTTGTATCGGATATTCGTATCGGGCCACTCGTATCGGAGTATTCATATCGAATATTTGCGCCGGACCATTCATATCGAGAGGGGCCTATGATCATATCAAACTCGAAACTAAGGGAGAAATTCTCATCGATTAGTACACGAACGATACGTCATTTGAGGGAGAAATAAGACGACGGTCGTAGTTCGAGCCGTTCGGATGTCCTAACGGATTATGCCACGGACAAATTTTTAAGACTATTTGGATATGTCAAAATATATCATCGGGTTAAATGGAATAATTAAAACAACTCTACTAATAAAGCGTATAAAAAAAAAAAAAGGAATTCGAACGATAATCATAGTGTACGTCTTACGGATATTACAATGGATTATACCAAAATAGTCTTTCTAAGACCGTTTTATACTTCAAACTATGTCATAAGAATCAAGGGATAATCAAGACACTTATCGTTATTTATTGAGGGGGTATTTAAAGTTTCCTTTAATTATTGCTCAAGACAATTAGTAACACAATAGGAGCGATTCGGAATTAGCGGGCCCGCCTCGGGTCAAGTCGAGGGTGGCGTGCATTTTTGCGAATATTGGACCCTATGGGAGCATGCAGAAAGTTTCCGAGAAGCAATCCGGGTTCGCTTGGAAAGTCATGGAAATTCAAATATTTGTCCAACAAAATGTAAAGAAAATAATTCCAATTATCTTTGAATGAATAGTAACCAACATTAAACTCGGATTTCGATGCCGAACCTTTCACGAGGCCAGGACTTGACCCTAATATAGCTAAGACATGCCATAAGAAGGAAAGGAAGAACTTTACATACCTTTTCCGCTTAACTTACTCGTCTCCAAAATCAAAGTCTCAAGTTCGCCAAAATCTACAATTTGGTCACAATTATGCAAATGTTAATCGTAAAGCTTTAGGATTTCAATTTCAACCAATACTTGTCCATAACAATTTGGGCATCATCTCCCCCCTATACATATGGCGTCCACAAAGTTGACTCGGCTAAAACAACAAACAACAACCCAACAACAACAACAATAACATAACAATCACAACATAACACAATATAATACACAACTAGTCTTCTTGCCGACATAACGCAATAGCTTCCATTCCAACTTCAAATTTTCAAACCAACACCATCATACTCACATTCATTACTAATCAAAATCATTACAATGCCATTCGGAAGCAACTATATCATTTCTACAATATATACACAAAATATACAAAAATACACACTTTCCACCAAAGCATAATCTATCCAAACCTTAATCTTTAACATACATATTCACAACTCATTTCCATCTTCTAAGTTCATCAACAATCATTATAATTTACACCTTAACAACTTAATTATCATAATGTCATAAAATCATAAGAAAACAACATAGGTTCACACATTCCCATTTCAATGCAAACTTACATCATTTTACCTTCTTTTACATTACAAGGGTCACAACAACACAACTAACATATTAAACAACATTAATTCATTCCCATCCTAACAACACCACACCACACGATAAACACCTATATTCCAACTTCAACCAAATTTATTCCCTTTCATTTCCAATGTGAATTCCACCATAACCACTACTAGGAATACAACATAAATTCAACACACTATGGATATACAACATATATACATGCACGACACATATACCATTCTTCATACCCACTTTGCAAACTTCCATATTTTCATACTTTCTACTCATTTTTACATACTACAACACAAACAAACCTTCATAACATAATAACAAGAGATTAATCCTCACCTTTTTCTTCAAACTTCTTCACTTGACAAAATTGTCAACTTGACGAAATAAGTGTTCATATTTCAAAACAACCACGCCAAGTTGTTAAGGGACCTTGAATTAGTAGGAATTCAACAAGAAAACAATTTTTGGGAAGATTTTAAGGAGACAAAAATCATGGACTTGGCGAATGGCCTTTATGCTGTTCCTCTTCTTGTTCTTATTTTTCTCCTTGATTTAATTCTCTTGAAACACACATATACAATACTCCCTTATATAAATTAGTCACATGGAAAATTAATTAAATCACATGGGCTTGGCCTTTGTATGGCCATTACCCCTCTCAATTTGGGCCTTGATTTTTCTTTTTATTTTTTGAGCCCAATTGGCTATAAATCTTGTTTTGAAATTCAAAAATAAATTTCCAAAATTCCAATTTTGCCCTTGGCCTTCCTCAATACTTCACATTCATATTTTTCAAGAATAACAACATACATATTGACCTAATTCAAAATATTGCCTTATTCTTACGAATCACAATTATTCTCAAATTTCCCGAACATGCAAAAGTGCGGGGTATAACAAAAGACATGTTTGCCGTCAATAAAGTCGATTGGGCACAGGGACCCACTATAGCCTTTAGAGAGTTATATGGGAGTTATTCATCCAAACAGGGGTACGAAAACCACATCTTTGAGTTTTCCTCACTCCAGTCTTGGGAAGCTAACTAAACACTAGCCTTTATTACCTGCTGAACCGGGGAACCATGGTATTTTAACAAAATGCCGGCCTAGCTATTGACACTCAGGTTGTCTTTGTTGCCCACGCTGTTCTTAGAGGAGTTACGACGAATGGGCTTACCAAATATTTTGACATCATCCTATGAGATGTGCGGAGACTTTGGGGGAAAATGCGGCCATTTCTTTACTTCCGGGGTTGCGACCTCGGGTCCAATATGGGTACTTAAGCATTTAGATAGGGGTTTTTCTACCCGCCCAGATCCGGGCCCCGGGGAGGGTGACGGGTCCGCTAAGGCCCCGGGGGTTCAAGATAAAAAA
>NC_081351.1:63658473-63700220 GCF_029784015.1 Lycium ferocissimum
AAGAGTAAAGGATTGGACAAAGTTTTACCTCCAAGAATCTCCTCAATTTGTCTCCAAGAACAGCTTTTCCAAGCTCCAATATCGAGATATGATATAATGAGGGTCTAAGACTTATTTAAGTCACATTAAATGAAATATCACTGCCCGTGACAGCTACAGCGGAGGCAGTATCGCTACGACGACTGGTACACCGCTGCAGCGGTGTAGCCTATTTTACTCATGATCGCCCCAGTGGCTATCACACGTGCCCATAGCGGTACCGCTGGGGTGGCTCTGGTGCCGCCGTTGCGAGCACTAGACATCATATTTTCATAAATTTTCTAAGTCCTCAATTGAAATTCTGGGTTATTCCCGAGGTCATATGCTCATAATCCGACCACCTAAACCCATATAAAAATACGCTACGCCCATACTCATACTCTCAAAATTTCCAACGAAGATCTCGTTGACGGAGTCAACCACCGATGCCTACTTCCCATTTCCATCTGAAGTCTCGAGATGCACCAAAATGCATTGGGAACCGAACCAATCATACATACAACTTATAAACAATCATCCGGACCTCTCAGAGTTGACGAAACTCCAAAAAAGGTTCGTTTTCCCAAAAGTCAACCTCAGGTCAAAAGTGTGTCAATCAATGCTCGGAAGTGGCGAAAGTGCCAAAAGAGCTATAACGACCAAACGGGTCGTTAAAATTGAACTTGTGGAATTTATATCATATCAATTGAAAGATGTTGCTTATACTTGATTCGAATTGTGGGAGACTGAGCGGGGTAATTATGCTTGAGCTTTTACTTGGGCTGAATTTGAGGGGGCTTTCATGGAGAGGTTTCTATCCGATGATGAGTTGTTTACTATGGCTATTGAGTAGGGAAATATGTTTGTTCGTGAGTATAGCTTGAATTTCACCCGTCTGGTGAGGTATGCGTCGTATATGATTCCGACTGAAAACCACAAGTTGATCCGATTTGTCCGTGGTTTAGTGCCACGTATCAAGTCTGCATGTGCTACTGCTGCTATGTCTCATATTCGTACATTTTCATCCTTGGTTGGGTTCGCTGAGCAACAAGAGAATTGGAAGGGTGAAAAGAGGCTATAAAGGGAACAAAGTAAGTAGGCCCGATCTGCCGCTGGTTTCAGTGGTTCACAAAATGGAGGGCAAAGGAAAGGTATTTTGCACCTACTGAGTCTTAAGCTTATTCCAGTGCTAGTGTTTCATCTGGCAGGCAGGGTTAGAGAAACAATAATCAGAATAGCTATTCGCAAGGTGGTAATAGACACTCATCTGGATGGAAGGATCGTATTTGTCACCATTGTGGAATTCGAGGACATATCAAGAGAGATTGTAGGAAGTGGCTGCGTGAAATGACTAATTCTTCTGGCCAGAGAACAATCCATCTGCACTTGTTGCTACTAGGTATCCGCCTGCTTGTAATACTACTAATGCTCCTAAATCTTGTGGTAATGGGACTAGTAAAGCGGTTTCTAACACCGCTAAAGGAGGTCAAGCCCGACTTTACGGTTTGACTCGTAGGGAGGCAGCTGAAGCCTCAAATGCTGTGATCACAAGTATTCTCACTATTTGCTCTTTTGATGCATATTCGTTGATTGATCTGGGCTCAAATCTCTCTTATGTGACACCATACTTTGCTCTTGAATTTGGTGTGGAACCTGTACAACTGTGTGAACCCTTTTCTGTGGATACCCTTGCTGGTATTCCTATTATTTCCTCTAGAGTTTATAGAAACTGTGTGGTTGTAGTTAAGGGTCGTGAAACTACAGCTACCTTATTTGAGCTAGAGATGATAGATTTTGATGTAATTATGGGGATGGATTGGTTAGCTACTTGTTTTGATAATGTGGACTATCATTATAAGTTAGTTCGATTTGCTTTCCCTGATGAACCGGCATTGTGTAGAAGGGAGAAATTGCTAAGCCTAGGGGTAGGTTTATCTTATATCTTAAAGCTAGTAAAATGATTTTGAGGGGATGTATTTACTATCTAGTTGCTGTCAATGATACTCAAGCCAGAGTTTAAATTCGTCCCTATAGTTAATAAATCTCCCGAAGTGTTTTTCAAAGATCTTTCGGGTATCCCTCCTGATAGAGATATCGATTTTGGGATAAATGTTCTTCCCGTAACTCAACTAATATCCAACCCACCTTATTGTATGGCTCCAGCAGAGCTACGGTAATTGAAAGATCAATTAAAAGACTTGTTGGATCAGGGTTTTATTCGACCAAGTACCTCACGTTGGGCTGCTCTGGTCTTGTTTGTTAGGAAGAAGGATGGCTCTCTCAGAATGTGTATTGATTACCGTTAGCTAAATAAGGTGACTATCAAGAATAAATATCCTTTGCATAAGATAGATGACTTGTTCGACCATCTTCAGGGTGCTAAGTTTTTTTTCTAAGATCAACTTGCGGTTTGGGTACCATCAGCTGAAAATAAAGGAGGACGTTATTCTGAAAATAACATTTCGTACTCGGTATGGACATTTTGAACTTCTGGTGATGTCCTTTGGTCTAACTACTACCCCTGCTGCATTTATGGACCTAATGAACCGTGTGTTTAAGCCTTTTCTCGATCCTTTCATAACTATGTTTATTGATGATATCTTGATTTATTCAAGGAGTCGTGAGGAGCATGCCGGACACTTGAGAATAACCTTGAAAACACTTGAGGAGAATAAGCTCTATGCTAATTTTCTAAGTGTGAATTCTAGCTTAACTCTGTGGCGTTCTTAGGTCATATAGTATCTAGTGATGGTATCAAGGTTGATCCTCAAAAAATTTCGATAGTTAAAGACTTGCCAAGACCCACAGGTGCGACGAACATCCGCAGTTTCTTAGGTTTAGCTAGTTATTATTGGAAGTTTGTGGAAGGTTTCTCATCTATAGCTGCACCTCTGACGAGGGTGACTGAAAATGGCTAAGTTCCAGTGGTTTAAAGCCTGTGAGAAGAGCTTTCAAGAGGTCGAGGCAAGATTGACGTCAGCCCCCGTTTTAACTCTACTTTTGGGTTTCGGAGGCTACATAGTTTATGTGATGCTTCCCGAATTGGGTTGGGTTGTGTTTTGATGCATAATGGTAAGGTGATCGCTTATGCTTCCCATCAGTTGAAGAAACATGAAAAGAATTATCCAAAAATCTGGCGTCATTACTTGTATAGGGAACATTGTGATGTTTCCACTAATCACAAAAGCCTGCAGTATATCTTCAAGCAGCGAGAGTTGAATCTCAGACAAAGAAGATGGTTAGAGTTGTTAAAAGATTACGACTTGAACATCTTGTATCATCCTGGTAAGGCGAATGTTATTGTTGATGTATTGAGCTGGAAATCTATGGGTACGTTAGCGTAGTTGCACACTCGACAGATGCCACTGGGTAGAGAAATACGAAGACTCGCTAGCTTTGGAGTCCGACTTGATGAAACTGAAGATGGGGAGTTAGTAGAAATCATACCTGCGCGATCTGATATTGTGGAGAGAATCAAGTCCAAGCAATATGAAGATGGACTGTTGGTGAAACTCGAAATGGAGTGGAAAAGGACGAGTACACTTCCTTCATAGTTGGGGTGGATAACGATATCCTAAGGCTGCAGGGACGTCTATGTGTTCCCGATGTTGATGATTTGCGACAAGAATTATTGGTGGAGGCACATTGTTCTAAATACTCTGTGCATCCGGGATCCGCCAAGATGTATAAATATTTGAAGCAACACTATTGGTGGAAGAGCATAAAGGTTGAGATCTCTAACTTCGTGGTGAAGTGTTTGAACTATCAACAGGTTAAGGCTAAACATCAATGGCCTAAAGGCCTGCCTCAGAATATCAAAATTTTGCAATGGAAGTGGGAGGTGATCAATATGGATTTTGTTGTGGGTTCACCCCACACAAAGGCCAAGTTTGATTCGATTTGGGTGATCATGGATAGACTCACAAAGTCTGCCCATTTTCTTCCCATGAAGACAATAGATACCGCGGCATAGTACACCAAGTTATATCTAAAGCAGATAGTTAGATTACATGGGATTCTGACATCCATCATATCTGACAGAGGTACGCAATTTACTGCTCATTTCGGGAAAACATTCCAAGAGGGTTTAGGAACTCGTGTGAACTTGAGTACTGCCTTTCATCCTCAGATGGACGGATAGGTAGAGAGAACTATTTAGACTCTGGAAGACATTTTGAGGGCGTGCGCCATTGACTTTGGGGTAATTGGGATGAGCATCTACCTCTTGTCGAGTTTTCTTACAACAACAGTTATCAAGTGAGTATTCAAATTTCTCCTTATGAAGCTCTTTATGGGAGGCATTGCAGATCACCAATTGGATGGTTTGAATGGAGTAAAGTAGAGCTACTGGGTCCTGACTCTGTTCATGAAGTAATCGAGAAGCTGAACCTTATTGTGCAATGACTGAAGACAGCTCAGAGTCGACAAAGTCGTATACGGACATGCGACTTCACGAGCTAGAGTTTGCGGTGGGTGACAAGGTGTTCCTAAAGGTGTCACCAATGAAAGGAGTTATGCAGTTTGGTAGAAATGGTAAGCTTAGTCCTCATTTTATTGGCCCTTACAAGATTTTGAGAAGAATCGGGAATGTGGCTTACGAGTTGAAGTTACCATCTGAGATGGCTATGGTGCATCTTGTGTTTCACATTTTTATGGTGAGGTTGTACAAGCCTGATCCTTCTCATGTCTGAAATTGTGAAGAGATTGAAATTAATGAATGGTGGTCTTATGAAGAAGAACTTGTACGTACAAGTCTTGAATCGACAAGTTAGGAGGTTGAGAACGAAATATGTGGCTTCAGTTAAAGTCCTTTGGTGTAATCATAATACTAAAGAAGCTACTTGCGAAGCTGAGGAGGACATGAAGAGCGGATATCCTCATTTGTTCCCTACTACAGGTACGTGTTAAACCTTTCGGTTGTGTTTCCTTGTGAAAGTTTAAAGTGGAGTGTGAATCCACCAGTATTGTGTTTAGGCTTGAATGATGCATTCATTATGTGGTTAATCATATGCCATCTCTAAGGATGTTTCACTTTGATAATGAAACTCTTGAAATTTCTGAAATTTAAGGTTTGGTAAAGAATCTCAGGCCATGACTTTCTTTTGGGGACGGGGGATAATGTAACATCCCATAAATCTGAGTTAGGTGTGAATGTGAAATAATTGGGGTTTATATGTAATTTTAGCTATGTGAGTCCATTTGGGATTAATTCGGGTGATAAACAGTCGTTTTGAAGTCAAACCAAAAAGTGAAGTTCAATGGCTTCTAAATTTGTCCAATTCTGGAGGACTTCTTACTATTTCGCATTTTTCCAATAGTTGTGTTGAGAATCTGAGAAAACTCATAACATGAAAGTTGTAGGTTTTTGAAATACCTTTCCAACGATAGGTTGACCAGCCCCACGAAGCTATGTGCTAGAATTTATGCTCATTTTACTGAACATCGTTAGTGCAGTGTAAAAATTAGGCGTGCGCATCGCCCTGGGCATTTCCTTGGGCGGCGTCCCAAGCCAAGTTTTGAGGAAACTCAAAATTTTGACACCGTCAAAATAGATATACTGTGTGTGTCGCCCTGGGCTACGCCCCAAGCGACACACCAAGCCATTTTATGCCTGAAGCGTCGAATTTTTATAAAAGCCTAACTTCATTATATTCATTCCCACTTCGTTTTGGCAGACCTTTTGATAGGAAATAACCCTAAAACTTCCCTAAAACATGTAACATAAGTTCTTGATCAATTCCCATCATTACTTCATCAATCTAATATCAAATTAACCTTAGTTTATCTTGCTAAACCCTAGATTCATGAAAACTCAAGAGAGGAGAAGAAGGAGCGTGTAGAACTTCATCTAAAAGGTATGAACTTCGATATCCCTGATTTAATTAATGACTTTTAGGCTAGTATAGATTATACTACGTGATTGGAATCCACTAATGATTCACATAAGGATTCAAGCACAAGTTTTAATGCTATAAATGCCTTGGTTTTTTTTAATAAGGGTAGACATCCCAAGAACTAAATAAAGTTCTAAACTTTGTTATTAATAACCATTGTAGAATGATTGTTGAACTTGGAATAATCCATTTGATAGATTTTAGCGGGAATTGAGGTATGTCTATTTTTCAAAAACCTTTTTTTTTAAAGTATGTTGTCCTGTTTGAAACGTGTAGACTATTGTTCGTGACTTGAAATATTTATATAGAATATGAACATGATTGAAACTCTTGTTTGGACCTTAAACTTGTGTTGCTATTGAATGGGTTTCTTGAACTTGGAATTGAATAAGAAAGTTGAATAATATTTCTAAATTTGTTATGAATTGAAATACCTTTATTCTGAGATGATGACTTGAGAAGGGATATTTGGCTCTAAGCCATGATTGATGATTCGACTGATATGTTATGATTTGTATCTTTGTTTGTGTTTGAGCCTGTATGGGCAAGCTGTGCTAGTCCAGATGAGGATTAGCCGTTATGGATCCTAACGTATTGATACGAGTATTGATGTGTCTGTCCAGAGGGCGATTGACCTCCGAGGCGTACCGCCCGGTGCATCCATTGTTGTGTCAGTCCAAGAGGACAATTGATCTCTAAGATATATAGCCCGGTGCATCTATTGCTGTGCTAGTCCAGAGGATGATTAGCCTCCGTGGTTTCCTAGCCCGGAGTATCGATTGATTGATTTGCCTTTGAGTGGCTTGTTTTGGTATTTTGGTTGCCTGTGAGTGGCTTGTGGAAATCGTGAGTTTGTAAGTGACATACTTGACATGGTAAATGGTAACGAGTTAAACTTTATGTATTCTGCATTATTGGATTCTCTGATGATTTTTCTGAGTTAATGGCTTACTCCATTTCCAGGCTCACAAATTATTTCATTTAATATTGTTTTACTGATTATTGTTTTTTTATGGCTACTTTAGTTTGTTTAACTATTTCCCTCAGACACTCACTGAGTACTCAGTACTCAGGCATACCATTATTATTTTTTATGGTATGTTAGGTACCGAAGAAGAGCAGGTATAGACAGATCTAGTGGATTAGGAGTACTTGCTATTTTCCAGACTTTTGGTGAGCCCAC
Source organism: Lycium ferocissimum (assembly GCF_029784015.1). NCBI lineage: Eukaryota > Viridiplantae > Streptophyta > Magnoliopsida > Solanales > Solanaceae > Lycium > Lycium ferocissimum. The sequence continues at coordinate 63,665,569 of NC_081351.1, forward strand.
ACCTTCATTCGTGGGACACCCTCTATTTTTCTTATTACTTTCAGTTTCCGAGTTGCGTCCTGATGAGTTAGATTTTTATTCATTATCTTAGAAGCTCCATAGATAGATATTGTTTTATGGGTATTGGTTGAGTCATTGTTTGACTCTCATGGGAATTTCTACGCTTTGAAATACTATTTATTACGATTTTCGCCGATTGTATTCCTTAAATTATGGGCATGAGTTTGTTTAGTTATTTTATAACGTCTTTTAATTAGTTAAGGAAAGATTATTAAAAAGGGACTTGATGGTTATCGATTCATAAGGTACTTCCGGTGTTGTTTATAGCATCGGATGCTTGTTACGTCCAGGTTCGGGTTTGGGTCATGACATAGATTAAAAAGAAATGGAGAGAATGAAGATGCTTGGATTTTAGTTCATTGGGTGAATAGAAAATTAAGTACTTCCCGCTTTTCTTTTTAATTTGTCCCAAAAATAATGTCACATTTCTATATTTAGAAACAATTTAACTTTATCAGACAACCTCACATTTATCTAAGGCAGTCAGCCATTTTAACAACCCGATTGGTTGTTTTGAGCTTTTGGACTTGTTTTCAACAAATTACCCTTCTCGTAATTGCATCTTGGTATTTATGACTTGTGGGGATGGGTGGCGTGGTTCCCGAGGAAATCAGGTGAGTTTCAGATCATTTTTAGCAAAATTGGAAGTTCTTAAGTTAAGAAATGAAGAAGTTTGACTAAAGTCAACATCGGGGGCAAATGCGTTATTTTTGAACTTTTGTCCACTCTGTTAGGTTCATAATGTGATTTTTGACTTTGTTGGACTATTGGTTCGGGTTCCGAATCACACGAGTGTGATTTGGATCATGGGTTGAAAATCTAATATTTTGAAGAATTTGAGCTGGCCATGGTCAACACAAGGTAAAGACGACCTCTTTTGGGAATTTCAAGTGTACTAAAAGGTTCGTAGCAAGTTTTACGATAAAACTGCATATATGGTTTGTGTCCGGGAGGTTCCGGATGAATTTTGGGTGCTAAAATGAAGTTTGGGCTGTTGCTTGTTCTGGTGTGGTCGCAAATACTAATGTGGTCGCAAATGCAAAGTTTCCGGTCGCTATTGCGAATCCGATCGCAAATGCGAACCTCTTGGTCGCAAATGCGAAGACCCTTGTGTATTAAAAATCAAACTTCGTCCATCTGGTATTTTCATCATATGTTGAGTTGTAGAGCTCTGTTTGAGGTGTTTTTCACGGTGTTGTTCTCCTCTTTGAATGGGAGAAAGTATATAACCTTTTATTCTGGTGTTTCCCCATAATTATTTCCGCTGGCTATCATTTTTATCCGTGTTGGGTTGTAAAAAATTGGGGTTATTAAACCCTGGGTCAATTCATGGATGAAATTGGTTTTGGATCTAGAACCAATGCGCTATGGGTAAATTTATTTGACAATAAAATTTCAGTTTTCCCCTTGTGGGCTCGGGGTTAGCTTTTAGGGTTCGTTTTTGGATTCTGAAATAAAGTATAGCAATATGGGTATCGTTGGACTAGTCTAACCTCGTAGAATATTATTTTGACTAGAGTGATGTCTTTTGGAAAATTTATATGCGGTAGAGCTTCTGGAATGCTTAATCTTCATTCAGATCGAGACTGGGATCGTCTAGAGGCATTAACGAAGGGCAATCTGTTCATGAACCATGGGACTTCAAATATAAGGCAATTTGAGACTCACTATACCATTTATGTAGTGTTATCTGTCGGTTAATGATAATAAAGGGGCGTAATGGGGAATTGGGAGTCCCATACTCGTGAGGTGACGAGCACTTGTGAGGGTACGGTGTAACTATGCGGGTAACTAAAACATGAAATAAATATGCTAAGTGATGGAGATTATGTGTTTAGCCTTTGGGCCATGAGGAATGGTGGGTAAATCTATTTAGGTTGGTATGATTGTTGTTTATTTGGGCTATGATTGATACAACATCGGATGGCGCAAACACTCAATTTTCTCCAAGGCCTTGTACTAAAAGCCGAGCAAAGGACTTACAAGCCTTAAAGGCCAATTTTGTGGAGAAGGAAGCCATGGAAGCTCTTGGAGAGAACAAATAGAGGGCCTTCAAGCTATGAGAGATAGCATGGAAGGAGACTACATGAGCCCAAGTGCACAAAGCCCAATGCTTATCCCTTAAAGAAGCCCAAACGTGTGAAGATGACTACAATTGCAAGCTTGGGTGTTTAAAGGCAGGAAGGTGGTTATTCGTGCAAAGAGGTTATTCTTAAAAGACAAGCCATTATCCATGAAGAAGACCAAACAAGACCCTTACTTCATTAAGGGTATTTTTGTAATAACTAGCTTAGTCTTCTTTAGCCTATTTAGTATAAATACTATACTTGGTTATTTCATTAGGTAGATTTGAATAATGATGAAACTCATATGAGTGATAGTTTGTTTAGCTAGTTATCTAGTGGAAGCTGTTAACTATAGTTTGTTGGTGTTAACCCTTGTTATTAATGATATCGATAGTTAATTAAGGTGGATTCCTTTGTTGGCTATTGAAAACCCTTGTTCTTGATTTTCTTGAAGAGTTACTCATTTGTGGATTCATTTGATTAACTCTTGCCTTGAATTTCAAATAGTATAGGTTCGTTAGTAGGAATCGATTAGGAGGTTTAGGTTTCATATACTTGAATTTGCCTATAATTACTTTACTAATTGGGTCTTACTCTATCCCTCTATTCTCATCCCCATTTCTTCACTTCTCATCTCTTGATTTCTTACTATCCTTTAGTTTTTGCATTTTTGTTGTTTGAATTCGTGTTTTCCACAAGCCGGATCATATCATTTGGTATCAGAGCTTAGGCTAAAGGATTCTTCCTACAATTCTTAATCCTAGGTTCTTCTTATTTAGATAATCTCAAAAAATAAGTTTCAAAAATTTTGAAAATAAAAAAAAATTGTTATTGTTGTTGTTAGATTTGAATGATTTGGAGTATAGATTTGAGTTCGTAGGGGTCAAATCTATCTAGATCTGAAAATTCAACGTGTTTGGAAGAGTTTGGAGCAATCCACCATTGGAGGACTTTCAAGTTTGATTAACACCAAAGTGGGTTGTTTGATTCAAAGTGCAATTGGGTTCAATTTGGAGTGGGCTTGTTCTCCAAGTCGAGAGGAGGTTAGATCCGAAATTTGAGGCCAATCCGAGTTGAAATTGAGGTACATTGAATTTTGGGTGTTCTTAGTGTTCTTGAGAATCTTCATAAATTCATAAGGAAGAAGACACCCAAAGAAACCTTTTGATAAAAAAAATTCAAGTAGAAAAAGTGGAACAGTGTTTCGTTGAGCCAAATTTAGCAAAACCTTTGATATATTGGACTCAAGGTACCTTAAGTTCAAGGAAAATACAGAAAATCCAACCCAAGATCGAGGTGCAACGTACAAAAATGTGATCAACTGAAGCCATATACGGTCTCATTCAATGGTCCGTATATCAATACACGGACCGTATACCACCACTGTAAGTTCAACACAAAATATTGGCTTCACTGACCCCGAAATACGTTTCCAATATACGGACCGTAAATTGCTTTTACGGTCCGTACAATCTCAAGTGATCTCAACCGTAGAATTGTGCACGAGAAGTAGTGCTATTGTGACCGATCTATGGACACCATCTACAGTTCGTAGAACCTTATGCGGTCCGTGTATTTTCAAAGTATTTTAACTGTTCATTGGGAGCTTAAATCAAGAGTTACTGTTACACATCTACGGTCTACAAATTGACGGTCTGTCAACCCGTATACGGATCGTACATAATCCCATCCCAACTGTATTTCTGGTACTTTTTCAAGCTCAAATCTCATTTCAAATTTCAAAAAATTTCTTGAGCGTTGGTTGTTGGTTTTGTGTCCCTATTTCTTAAGTAAGGAGCAACCGACCCTCGAATTTTATTTCTTTCACGATTTTTAGAATTTTGTTTTCTTGTTTCCTTCAACTAGTGTGCATTTAGTACTTTCTCTACTTGTGTATGCTAGTTCTTGTGTCTGTATTTCTTTCGTAAAAATTTTTTCAAGCTTTTATCCTTTTAACATCATTGAAAGTTCTTTAGCTCAAGTCCGTTAGTTTAATCGAGTTGTCCGTCATTCATTAAAAGAGAATCCATTCTTCCACAAAACAAAGCAACCGTGTGACTTTATTTGAAAAGTGATTTTCTTTACCAACTTTGGAAGAAGCACTAGGTTCATTGGTGAACTTTTAGTGTAAATACAAGTGATGTGAGGAGATTTTACTACTAATGTTGTTTGCTAAGTTTTGCGTGTGTTTAATGTCTAATCATGGAAGACATTTCCAAGAAGGGGAGGACCCGATGGCTATCAGGGGTTCACTTTCTCTTATCTATAAAAGCATGGTCGAGATAAGGATGGACATGGTGTTACACCTCGTACTTTTGTACGTTGACTTTTGTCATGAGTTAATCGACGTAGACTCAGAGAGTGTGACTAGATTCGTGGTTATGAGCGGTGATTCATGTTAACCTTAAGTATAAGAAGGTTTAAGATCTAGTTTAGTAAGTATTGGGAGGTTTAGAGGCTAAACGAATAAAAGAAAATACGTTTCGTCGGAAACTGAGGATTAGCTTGTAATGTACAGCCCATACAAATAAGTACGGCCCATACTTTTGAGAGGCCCCACCATACTTCCATATCCAGCAAACCCAAATTTTCCATGTCCAAGTATGGTCCCAAGTATGGTCCCAAGTACGAACCGTATATATGGGCTTACTTCTAGTTGATCATATTTTAAGTTGAGGTTATTTAACTCGTTGAGCTTTATTGTTGGCTTATTACTCATCTAACATAGACCCTAAGAGCTCCCAAACCCTCTCCTAAGTTCCCCTACTATATTAGACTAAGTTCAAGGCAAATCAAGGTGACTAGTGTATCAAAAAGCTAGGAAACCTTGCTAGATTTGAATTGATCTTATTGTGTTGAAGTTGGAACTTCCTTCAAGGTGAAGAAATCTGGAGTTGAGGTTGTTCTTGTGTGTTCTAGGTAAGATTACATTTCTTCAACATGTTCTTGAGTTTTTCTAGCTTTTAATCAACTTGTTAGATAAAGAAATTGTAGAAAGAAAGCTAGAAATCATGTTGGAACGCTTGTTGGTTTATGGAATGATTTGGAGAGTGTTCTTGAGTTGTAGTGGTTGGAGTCCTTATTATCTAACTTGTGGATATTGTTGTTGTTGTTGTTGTTGTGGTACTCCATAGATATGAAAAGAAAGAATGTTGTAAATAAGTGTTTATTGAGTTGTTTAGTGTATACCTTTGTATTGATTATGATTTGAATTCTAACGGAAGTGAAGGGAGGTTGTTGCTGATATTGTGGATTTTTTTGGTTGAGTTGTGGATGTTGTGAAATAGAGGATATGTTGTCTGCTCCTTTGTAGAGGCTAGATATCATTTTTATTTTACATCGTATACTAGTGTCCTCTAAATTGATGGCAATTGGAGAGACCGCCGAGCGTTGTTGTGTTTGTATTGATGAAAATATATGAGGTTGCCGAAGTAGCGACCAAGTAGTATGGTAAGCTCCATGTCATTCGGAGTTACCTAGTCTAGAGTTTTGGGTATATATAGAAGATGGGTAGGTCGGGGGGCCTAGTCCTGGCCATAGTACAGTCATTACTCTTTAGAGGCTTGTAGACGTATTCCTGTATGATAGTTATGTTAATATAGCAGCCTTGTCGGCCCTTGTGTATGGTTATTTTTGGTACTGTTGGTTGTAAACGTTTATGGTGGCCCCGTCGGCCTGCATAGTTATGTATATATGTTTTGGGTGTGTGTGCCCTTGTGTATGATAATTGTTTCTTATAGATTATTCAGGATACGGCCTTGTCGGCCTTAGTTGGTATTGTCTATTTGTAGGTAGGCCTCATCGGCCTAAGTCGAGGGTTACCTTTATGATAAGTTCTAGATTATTCAGTTGGAGCGGTACAAGTCGAGGGTACCTCGTGTCGAGTATGGCACTGGGTGCCAACCACACCTCTCCAGAGTTAGGGTGTGACAAACTTAGTATCGGAGCAGGTCTGTCCTAGGGAATCTACAAGCCGTGTCTAGTAGAGTCTTATTTATAAGTTTGTTGTGCTGCACATTTTATAAACAAGGAGCTACAGAGCATTTAGGAGTCTGTTACCCTTCTTTTAGATCTAGATCGTGCTATAAAGCTGAGTCGTAGGAGTTTGAGTTTACTCTTACATATTGCATTTGTATATAGAGATTCCGGTGACTAGAAAGACTACGGCTAGTCAGAGAGATAATGCAGCGCATGTGAGGGGACCAGCTAGGTACCCTCAGTAGATGGGGCCCAGTCTGAGGCTCAGGGTGAGACACCTCGTCTGTTATCACCGACTCCTCCACCACCTAAGGAGCTTCCGAGAGAGGAAGCACCTCCAGTACCCCCTCCTATGCCATCTGATCAGGATATTTGGAGTGCGCAAAAGTGCACCATCGACACGCATAGTGGATGCCTGTGAGACGCCGAGATCACACTAGTGCAGGACCTTCAGAGGGGTCCGGTAGTTCAAAGGTTTGCGAGTTTTTGGCAATAAAGCCTCTAGAGCATACGATGACTAAGTGGGATGAGGACCTGTAGGATTTTATTGATTTGCTCCACTAAATTTTTAGGGTAATGCATGCTTTGAGGATTGAGGCAATGGAGTTAGTGGCCTTCAGGTTATGAGACATAAACCATTCTGTGGTATGAGGGATGGGAGAATTCTAGGGGATCTGATGCTCCTCCCGCGGATTGGCTTGAGTTCTTAGAGGCCTTCTTAGACCATTATTTATCGCTGGAGATATGAGTGGCTCGGGTGGATCAGTTTCTAGCTGTTCGCATAGTGTAGTCCGAGTATCCTTAAGTATTGTTTTCCATTTGACTCCCTGGCTAGATACACTTCATCTTTGGTTGAATCGATGAGGGCCAGGATTTACAGGTTTATAGCAGGGCTACATCCAGATTATGTTGAGGCCTGTACTCCTGCTGCATTGAATGATAACATGAACATTTCTCGAATTCAGGCATTTTCATAGAATTGTGAGGATCGTAGGTGCCAATAGCGAGTCACCTAGAGGACAAAAAGGGAGTCGTATCAGAAAGCGAGGTCCACGAGTGATCAGGGAGATGCACAGGATGACTTCAGGCCACGCCATCATGGCAGCCACCTAGGCCGCCACTACCTCAATGTATAAGTTATATATCGGATCAGTATATTCCATCAGGGCCTGGCGAGAGTCCACGAGCATCGGAGTCGCAACAACAGTCAGGTTCAGGTCAGATGAGATCGGTTCCTCCGAAATATGATACTTACATTGGGGGCACTATGAAAGGTGTAGATTTGGTTCGACTGCCTGTTATATATGCGGTCATGAGGGTCATAGGATGAGGGATTTTCCAATGAATGGGCAAGGTGGTATGGCTCAGCCGACTGGGTCAGTGACAGGGTCTTCTTCTTAGGCACGTCCTCCAAGACGTGGATCCTAGTCCCTTGCTGGCTGAGGTTGAGGTAGAGGTAGAAAGTCCAGTTCGAGCGGTGGCCAAATCCACATTTATGCCTTGGCAGGTAATTAGGACCTAGACTCTACACCAGATGAGGGGACAGGTACAACGGCTATTGGTTCTCATAGTGTGTATATTCTATTAGATCTTATTTATCGCGAATCACCCTATTTGATGTGGATAATGTAGGAGTGATTTAGCAGTACGCCTAAGTTTTCAAGGGAATTTTAGGCTTGGGTGAAAGCAAATCAAGAACCTGATAGTAGGAAAATAAGGGGGGATGGGGGGGGGGGGGGGGGAGTGACTTAAGGTATTAAGGAAGTAGAACTTCGATATCTTTTTAGCTACACCGCTAGTTACGAACCTACGAATAGTTTGTGGACGTTATAATAAGAGGATAAAGAGTTAGGAGTCCGATTACTAGGCTTAAAATTAGTAGGTGTTATTATCTAGAAATAGATTGGCAGACTCGCAAATGAGGAAGGGATTAAAAGTGACTTTAAGGTAGAAGTGTGTCCTAGCCCCGTGAAAGCCCAGTAGTTTGTTTTATTGAGATTATAGCCATAGGTATGGTTTTCTTGATGTGTTATGTATACCTCTAAGAGTTTAAACATTCGAGGATGAATGTTTCTAAGAGGGAAAGGATGTTACACCTCATACTTTTGATCGTTGACTTTCATCGTGAGTAAATTGATGTAGACTCAGAAAGCATGATTAGTTTTATGGTTATGAGAAGTTATTCATGTTAACCTTAAATATACGAAGGTTTAAGATCATTTTTAGTAATTATTGGGAGGTTTAGAGGCTAAACGAATGGAAAAGAATACATTTCGTTGGAAACCAAGGATTAGCTTTAATGTACGGCCCGTACTAGAAGTACAACCCATACTTTTGAACGGCCCCAGCGTACCTCCCTATGCAGAAACCCCAAATTTTTCATGTCCAAGTACGGTCCGTACATATTTGTACAACCCGTAAATATATGGGAGTACTTTTAGTCGGTCGAATTTTAAGTTGAGGTTATATAACTCGTTGATCTTTACTATTAGCTTATTTCTCATCTAACAAAGACACTGAGAGCTCCCAAATCCTCTTCGTAAGTTCCCCTACTAGATTAGACTAAGTCCAAGGCAAATCAAGGTGACTAGTGTATCAAGAAGCTAGGAAACCTTGCTAGAGTTGAATTGATCTTGTTGTGTTGAAGTTGGAGCTTCCTTCAAGGTGAAGAAATCTGGAGTTGAGGTTGTTCTTGTGTGTTCTAGGTAACATTACATTTCTTCTACATGTTCTTGAGTTTGTTTAGCTTTTAATCAACTTGTTGGATGAAGAAATGGTATAAAAAAAGCTAGAAATCATGTTGGAACTCTTATTGGTTTATGGACTGATTTGGAGAGTGTTCTTGAGTTTTAGTGGCTGGAATCCCTAGTATCTAACCTGTGGTGGTTGTTGTTGTTGTTGTTGTTGTTGTGGTACTTCATAGATATGAAAAGAAAGAATATTGTTTATAAGTGTATATTGAGTTGTTTAGTGTATACCCTTGTATTGATCATGATTTGAATTCTAAAGGAAGTGAAGGGAGGTTGTTGTTGATATTGTGGATTTTGTTGGTTGAGTTGTGGATGTTGTGAAATAGGGGATTTTTTGTTCGCTCCTTTGTTAAGGCTAGATATCATTCGATATACATCGTATACTAGTGTACTTTAAATTGATGAGTGTATTGTTAATGTTATAGGTTGAAGTACTACTCGAGCTGAGTTCGTTTTTGTGTTTGTATTGACGACAAAAGATATGTAAAGTCTACCCTTCTATCTTTGTTTGACATGATTTCTTATCGAGCGAATCCCGACCAAGTGCACAATGAGGTACCACTCACAGAGATTCTATGTTTGTATTGTTACATGGTATTCATATAGTAGTTTCTCTTTTCGGGTGTTCACTTTCAATTAGCATTGTTGCTCATGTAGCTAGTAGATAGAAATGAGATTGTAGAGTCTATAGAAGTATACACTTGCCTTCAGGGCTATGATATTCTCACCTTCGGGGCTATGATATGCTTGCCTTTAGGGTCATTTTCCATAGATATGCCTTCGGGGCTATACAGATGCACGCTTGCCTTTGGGGCTATGATTATACCTACAAACTGCCTTCAGGGCTAAATTGAGTGCCTTCGAGGCTAATCATACATGTCTAAATGCCTTATACGAGGCTAAATAGTTTGATGTCGTATTTTTAGTCATTAAACGTCAGAAGCAGGTAAGTATAGCTAGATTCTTTATTGACTCTTCTGTTTATGTTCAGTTATTTTATATTTCATTTCAGTATTAGTTTCAGTCACCTTACATACTCGGTACATTATTTTTTACTGACGTTCCTTTGCCTGAGAACGCAGTGCTCATGCCCGCAGGTTCAGACATGCAGCTGGAGAGACCACCTCAGTAAATTACCGAGTACCAGCTAGTGTGGTAAGCTCCCTATCATTCGGAGTTACCTAGTACAGAGTTTTGTGTACATACAAATGATGGGTAGGTCGGGGCCCGATCCCGGCCATAGTACAATCACTACTCTTTAGAGGCTTGTAGACGTATACTTGTAGACGTATTCCTGTATGATTTATGTATTAGTATAGTGTAATGACCCATTTGGTCGTTATAGTGCTTTTGACCCTTTTGTCCCCATTGGTCTTTCCCTGAGCCCCATTAGTACGATTTTGACCCGCGAACACTTTTGAGAATTTGAGCTTTTAAGTGAAAAATGTTTGACCCAAAGTTTACTTTTAGGTGAACGGACCTTTTTCGGAATTCTGTCGATTTCAAGATGTCTGGATGGTCGTTTGTGATTTGGTAGGATGTTCGATTCCTAAGGCACTTGGGAGTGTTTTGGGCTATTGGTTGGAAAGCTGGTCTTAGGCCATTGGGGTTGACTTGGTCAATTAGACCTCCATTGGAAATTTCGAGGCCACGGGTGAGTTCATAGCACGTTTTAGGTGTGTATGCATGTTTGTTTTGTATATGTGGGGCCTCGGGTGATTATCGGATTTCGGGTTAAAACTTGTGAAAAACCAGAAAGTTTTGGGTGTGTGGTGTCCGCTGTAGCCGGCACGGACTTCGCATGATACAGATCCGGCCCATAGCTAGGGGGACCGGCCGCTATAGCGAGTTTGGGGATTTTATGGCGAGTCGCCATAATGGATGGAAGTTCGCTGTGGCGAACCTGCGATAGCGAGGGTAAGCTTCCATAGATGGCCTGCTGTTGCGGGCGGCTAGCTGCGGCAGCGAATGGCGGGACAAAATTCGTATTTATTACTAAGTTAGAAAACCTTAAACCCTATCACTTCTCTCATCACTCTATAAGCATACTTTGGGTGATTTGGATAGTTACGGGGAACTGAATCTTCATTATGGTAAGATCCTTAACCTTAGACTTCATTATTTACCCTCCTTAATCCTTAATCCATGTTAGAAATCTTTAGAAACAAAAGGGGAAGATGGGTTCTTATGATAATTTCTTGAAATGAGTTCTAGACTTCCTAAATGGAAATTGATGATGAAATTGACTAGTGTAGCTATAGAATTTGATAAATTCATTGTTGTTAAGCTTAATCCTTCCATTATCGGGGATTAATTTGATTATTGAAAAGTTAGGGTTCATACAAATTTAGGGTTTCACTTTAATTCTGAATTAGGCTTAATCTTGAGTTGATTTAGCAATTGAATAGCGGGTTTGATCATCTAGAGCATGAATTGCATCCCATTTTACCCTTGTGGGTCCATTTTCCCAATTCCATGAGTTAGAATTTTACCTAAATTAGAAGTATAGCTATATGAGTATTGTTTTTCTTGATTTCTAATGTAGAATTAGAATATGGTTAGACTTTGAGTATTTGGAGGTGCAAAGAAAGGGCAAGGCTAAGGTTTGACGGTTTGTGCCTCCTGTTCGACATTTCAGGTAGGTTATGGCTTACCTTTTTGGTTAGACTTCCGTTAACGAATTATATATAGAGTTAGTGATCATTGGAGAAATCATGTATGCCATCGGGTATGAAGTTGGGATGGATTCCTAGGTTGGTACTGTTGTTTGATTTGGTGTGTTGCTTTGTTGTGATTTATTGGCTTGTTGCCACATGTGTGATATTAGATTAGATGCTTAGTCATCTTATCATGATTGAGATATGGCTATCCCTTATTTATTGGTATTATCTCGGATAGAGGAAAGAACTTGACTTGTTATTGATATCGAGAGATGTGTCCATGTGTGGCACGATTGATTTGATATGTTGTCAACATTTATTGATATTATGCAGTGTACTCCATCTCATCTTTCATGATACTCTTATATGAATATTTAGTGACTTATTCTTGGTTGTGAACACGTATCTCTCAGTTATTGGTTAGTGACTTGTGAAGAGGACGGAATTGATATTGATCTTGATGTTGGGATATATGTCCATATGTGGCACGATTGTCATTGATATACTCTTGTAGGCATTGATATCATGCATGCATTCACACTCATATATTTAGATCGGGTTGCGCGCTGCAACACACACACACACATATATTGGATAGGGTTGCACGTTTCGCAACACTTACTTGGATCGAGTTGCACGTACCGCAACACTGACTGGGATCGGGTTGTACGTTTCGAAACACTGACTTGGATCAGGCCGTGTGCCGCAGTAGGTACATGGACTTTGCGGGTCCCCCATGGGTCATGACTGTTGAGGGGTAGAGATCCTCTACCCGAAGCATGTGTGTATCATGGCATTGCATTCATATTTCATTCATTCATACATTTGATTCCTGGTTGTGATTAGCTATTACATGGTACGGTCCTCGTGAGCATTGACATCCTGGTTGGTTACTTATTTGAGATTACTGCGTGTCTGATTATTACATAATTGGGAATTGATGGACTCAAGGAGTAGAGACTTTTCCTAGGCTAATACTTGGGATTACGGATTACTATTGTTGGTTGTACCGTGTTTGTGGTTTTTCTGAGGAATCATGGAAAATTGGCTGACTTGTGGTTAGGTGCTTCACCATAGGCTATGATTTGGTTATTTGATCCTTGTATACTTGAGTTGCTATACTGGGACTGTGTGGTGTTTATACTTTATTGTGAGCATGTCTATTCTCCTTTATATATGTTAACTAACTGTTGTCGGCCTATGAGGCCTACTTATTACGTGTTGTTTATACTGGTGCTACCTTGTTACACTCCTTTTCGGGGTGTAGAGCTTTGAGACAGGTTCCACTTCCCCTTCCGAGACTGATTTCCAAGGCCTGGCTTGCGAGTATCTAGGGTGAGCATCTGATGATTCGCTGCCCGGAGACTCCTCCATCCATGTCTTTATTTTCTTCTATTCTGACAAATGTGTTTAGCATTTGAGACTTGTATTTTCCAGAGATTACTTAGTTGTTCTTGTACGAGTCAGACCAGTTCCTTAGGGGTTGCATTTATATTCCACACTTATGATTATTTATGATTCAGACTTTTACTTATTCTGCTTTAGTTACTTTATTATGGTTGAATTTATGAATTGGGAAAAGGGTTGGCCTACTGAGGTGAGAAATAGTAAGTGCCCCCGTGACTTAGTGAATTTGGGTCGTGATATATAGCAGCCTTGCCGAACCTTATATATGTCCCTTTTGGTACTGTTGGTTGTAGACATTTATGGCGGCCTCGCTGGCCTACACAGTTATGTATATGTTTTGGGTGTGTGTGCCCTTCAGGTATGATATTTGTTACTTATAGATGATTCAGGATATGTCCTTGTTGGCCTTGGTTAGTATAGTCTATTTGCCAGTAGGCCTCGTCGGACTAAGTTGAGGGTTACCCCTTCAGAGTCAAAGTTACAGAGTGGTACGCTCGGGCTGATTATGGCACCGGGTGCCGGCCATGCCTCTCTTGAGTTGGGGTGTGAAATAGTGGAGGAATAAAGGAGCAAATAGAGTGTTTGGAGTCTAGGTTGGATCAAGTTGAGAGCACGAGTTATGATGGAAATTGACAATATTTTCATCGAGAGACATACCTTGCACACAACCATATTAACCCTCTCGATGACCACATGGTTAAGGAAGCTCGCAAGACGGTGTACATGTTAAAACAAGGAGAAAAGAGTGTTGGAAGGTACTTGGATGAGTTTGAGAACTTAAGGATGACATTAGAGGTCGAATAACATTTGAACTTCACGGTGATAAGATTTGTAGCCAACTTAAATAATGAGATCTCCAAACATATGAAGCTACACACTTATAGAATTTTAGGGGATGCTTTCCATGATGCTTCCAAGATTGAAGCTGAATTAGAAGAGGAAAGGTTGGCATAAGAAGATACAAAGTTGTACATAATTGCAAAGCCTAGCAATGGCTTGAAGGGCAATTTGGGAGCTCATGCTCTTTTCGAAGAACATGAGAGATACAAAATTGAGAAGAGTAAGGGAGAGCCATGCGAAAACTCTAGAGCAGAAAAAGGAGAGGTTGTGCAGAGTGACGTAAGGGAGTTGTCACAACATCATTCTAAAATTTCTACTTCTTTATCTTGTTGTGAAGACTATTTTGTAGGTACTCAAGGAGATAAATTACTAAATCAGTCTTCATGTGAAGAACTCCCATGCTTGAAAGAAAGAATGGAGGTCAAGAACTTCCCTCCAATTGGTCAAGTGAGCTTACCATTGGTAGCTCAAGGTAAAGAAGATCCTTTGAATGCACATTGTGGTTAAGAAGATTATCTTAATACTCCTACTTCTTGAGTTATCTTGATGTCGATTTAAGTATGAAAGATAGCTTACCATGCATTGAGCTTAATGATTCTTTACCATTTGTTGACAATGTCATTGTTGAGAGTGCTCACATACTAGTTCATCCTATTGATGACCGAATTGATTCTTTTTGTAAGATCAATTTGTATCCACCTAGTGTTTACACTCGTGATGAAAATAGTAGTGCATTGTCATGTGATACGATTACCCATGCACTAGTTGATCCTAAGAATGACCGGATTCATTCTTCTAGCAAGATCAATTTGAGTCCAACTAGTGTGGGTGCTTTTGTTGATCAACTTGCTTGTATTGATAGTCCACTAGTTGAGCAACCTTGTGATGTGCTTAATGAACCTCAACATAGTGATAATGTTGATTTAGTTGGTCAATTGAGTGAGTGTGACACCCCACCTTTGTTTGTTTCATATCAAAATGAGTCTTTTGATCTTGCCTTAGTGTCATGTGATGAAACCCAAGATTATGATGGTGATGTGTATCATTTAGATAGTCATGTGCATTAAGGTGCTTTGCAAAATGACGCTTGTCTTTATGAGAGTAAAATTATATGTTTTAAATCCTTATCATTTATTGATTGCTCTCTCTTTGAAGATAATGTCTTATTGATGTTGACATGACTTGTGAAAAGGGAGTACCTAGTGGAATACATGGTAATGTTGAGAATGTAACCATCACCTTGGGAGACTACAAAGTGTTTTGTAATCCACTATAGGATGATGATACCCTTCCCAATGAAAGAACTTCCTTCTTAAGGGATTGTGCGATGAAGCTTGGTCATAATGACAAGCATGGGGTAGGTGGAGTTGTTGACGCTCTCCCCGATGACGAAAAGTCCTTTTTGAGGGTTTGTAGCCCACTTGATGGATCAACATCATGTTTGGGAAAGGCTTCCGAAAGTGAAGAGTGCTCTTTAAAGAGGGGGAGCAATGTGCAAGGAAAGGAGCCTATGTTTTGGAAAGACTATGCTAGATCTTCTAACCTAAAGGGTGAGAAGATGCTACTCGAAGATTGGCATAGGCTTGATGAGCATAAAGGTAAAACTCTCTCTTTTGATAAACTTGATTATTTGATTGACTTGTTTGTGAAGTGTCACCAAAGGAGGAGTCTTGAAGAGGATAACCATTAGAGGATACCTCATTGGACAACAATTCGGTATGAAGTTACATCTTGTACAACCTTCACGGATGGTATGTATTCGTGGCTTATGCTTATTCTTGGGCTTTCTAAAGTCATTGAGGTAACTTCTTTGTGTGATGCGTATGGTAGTAACATTTCTTGTCGTTCATGTGATTCTTTATTAGTGTTATTACTTAATTTCATTATAGGCTTGCATGGAGAATGTGAGCAAAATAGAGTGGGGGATACCTTCGTATATGACTCCGGTGTTGACCGGGTAGTGGGTCCTTTCTTAAGGTGGGTTAGTGCAATGGATATTGCCTTGACTTGGGTTGGTCTTGTGTGTGATTTTTCACTTAACCATGGGGGATACCACTTGTTTGTTGACTTAAAGGGAGGTATGTGTTTCTTTAATATTGGACCAATGAGAACTTGTATGTTTTTCTTCCTAAATGCATTGGTTCCTTTGATTTACCCCTTTGTTCCATTGTCTTGAATAGCTAAGTGTCTTTGGCATTATTCGGATACATGATTCTTGGTTATATCATAAGAGTGAGACATTTAGCGTGTTGGCTACATGCTATGTTACTTTAGGGATTATCATTTGCCTTACGATGATTACCTTTTGTGTTTTGTACTAGATCATGTACTCATTCTCTTCTATGTCTTGCAAGGTACGGATTCGAGGATGAATCCCTTTTAAAAAGGGGAGGATGATACGATGTTGGATGGCACAAACACTCAACTTTCTCCAAGGCCTTGTACTAGAAGTTGAGCCAAGGACTTACAAGCCTTAGAGGCCAAGTTTGTGGAGAAGGAAGCCATGGAAGCTCTTAGAGAAAACAAATAGACGGCCTTCAAGATATAGGAGATAGCATGGTAGGAGACTACAAGAAGCCACGAGCACAAGGCCAATTGCTTGTCCCTTAAAGAAGCCCATATGTGTGAAGATGACTACTATTGCAAGCTTGTGTGGTTAAAGGCCGGAAGGTGGATATTCGTGCAAAGAGGCTATTCTTTAAAGACAAGCCATCATCCATAAAGAAGACCAAACAAGGCCTTTACTACATCAAGGTTATTTTTGTGATAACCAGCTTAGTCTCCATTCGCTTACATTGTATGCATTCTATGTATTCCTTTACATCTCGCACTATTTATGCTTGTTTGACTTGCTTTCATGCCATATGTGTGCTAAAGGATATAAAGATGGGATCATATGCTTATACTTGACATAATTGATATAAAGATTGGATTTTTATTCTTATACTTGACATAATTGATATAAAGATGGGATCTTTACACCTATACTTATCCAAATTGACATAAAGATGGGGTCTTCATAACTATACTTGTCTGAATTGGTGGAAAGATTAGATCTTTATAGCTATATTTGTCTTATTTGATAGAAAGATAAGATCTTTATACTTGTCCTAATTTGATGGAAATATTAAAGCTTTATAATCATACTTGTCTTAAATGATAGAAAGATTGAAGCTTTATATTCATGCTTGTCTTAAATGATGAAAAGGGTTGAATCTTCACGGTTACACTTAAAAAAAAGGTGGACCTTATGATTTGAATGAAGTGTGGAAATTCTCTTTACTCATTGAAAGCTTATAAACTATGACCGTTGAAACTAAATGTCACACCCCACCCTTGGTAAGGCGTGATTGGCACCCGACACCTTCTTTCTCGCCACCGATCTAGTCCGCCTTGTCCTTCGCGACCTCTTAAGGTTTCAAACCACTCTGCATACTCTAATTTCCCTTAGGCTACTCTAGCTTCTCATCTGTCCCTTATCTCTGAATTTGTAAGACTTTTAGTACACTTCCCAAAGGGGTCACCCATTCTAGTATTACTCTCACCCCAGCACGCTTAACCTTGGAGTGCTAATGGGATCTGGTGCGTTAGTGCTGGTATGATCGCATCCACCCCACTGTGTGACCTTTAGCACAACCTAGAACAAGCTGAAATTCTAACGGATTCCGATAAATTCTCGTAATGCATCTCCCTCTAGATTAAAAGGATTCCTTACTCTTCCGACGAAGCAAATGCTATTTTAGCCTTTGGAACTCCCGATGACAAGCCATCAATCAACACATACAATTGCTTTCCATTCCTAAATTTAAGATTCCTTGTAGCGGTAAAATTTCTTAGCCGCAGTTATCTATAAGTACTTTGGTTATCGGTCCCTTCAAAACTTCCATTTGTCAACTATCAATGGTATCCTACAATAGTTGTACGCACATAAGAAGTTCCAATAAAAGACTCAAATACCTGTAGCGGCCCTCGTCCTCCTCTGGGCCCGGAGGGCCGTAAGTGGCATCCTCCTCATCGTGTTTGCACCATTCGTTAGCCATCTCATCATGGCAATTGTTTGTATGGTTCTATGTCATATACTCTCACAATTGATATAACTAGCGGCTTGAAATTTCATGAGGGTTCATTGTCACCAGTTCATTTCGACCAGCGCAATACTCTTGTATCCTTTTCTTGCTATCTTATCTCCGTCTACTTTCATGGCTTCTCCTTGCATTTTCTTACCTCATCTTGTTTCATAACTCCCTATTACTTTTTGATTGCCCAATTGTCGGGTGTCATAATTTCTCCAATACCTTAGTCAGTCCTTGTGCTCGTACTCAAGCTTACTTGTTTCCCCCCTTAAAGGTTTTACCTTATAGCATTATATTTCATTGCCTTTCTCGATCGAAATTTATGGGGATACTCGAAGTAGTGATGTGCCCAACTATCTGTCCAGCCAGAATAGTACTTTTGATTCTAATAACTGATGCCCGATGTCCACTTGTGGCGTCATCTTTATTTTATCATCCCATATCAACGTGTCCTATACTTTCCCTTTAATCAATCCGTAGCAATCATAGACGTATAATCTTTGTTATCTCTTAAATCCTTGGTCCTCATCCTTAAATTTTAGGAAAATTTGACAGAGTTTCCCCTATACTTCTTACTATCCAAATCTCCTGCGTTACAACTCGGAATATACTTGAAATTTTATCAATCGTCCTTGTATATTTCCCTGGTCACTTAACTCCATTTTTTCAGCATTTTACATTCTCAATAGTCCTAGAAACTTCTCAACAGAACCCCCAAACATTTATAGCCCATTAAATCAAGAATTTAGCAAGATTACACCAAACTATTCCATGAAAGGTGATTGTTCTTGCTTCTACTTGATGTTGTGGTAAGTTTGGTCTTGAAGAAAGTTGGTGTCGTTGAATTTCTTTAAGTATAAGGTATGTTCTTCATCCTATCTCTTATGTTGAGTTGATTTGAAGGTTTAGCAAGTCTTAAAAGTGAAAATAGTTATGGAGGAAAGGTCATAAAGTGTTGTGTTAAAGTTGTTGTGTTTATGGACTGTTTTGAGCATGTTGTGGCCATGTGGCTGGGCTGATTTACATGTATACAAATGGTATCTAATGTTGTTGGTGTGTCGATGAGATTATGTTTCTTGATTGGGAAGAAAGGAAGTGTATATTGTTGTTGTATGTTGAAAAAACATCGTGTGGGATGTTTATGGAATATATTGGTATGGATAATAGTGTTGTTGATGTTGGTATTATTGTTGTTGTTGATTGGTTGCTGAATTATAATTTTGGGCAAGGCATATAAACAGAGGAGATGCTGCCGAAATTTCGGCAGATTCTAGAAAGATTTATTTGAAGGCTTAGGATAAGTATATAACAATGGGCCTAATCATAGTATGAATGGTCTTATATGTAGACTTGCGGGCTCGGACGGATAAGCGTAGGTAGTTGGAGGCTGAACAGGTATGTAAGGCTAAACCCTTTCTTTCTAAAGGCATGATTCCTATGTTAGGATTCCATATATGTTTCCATAACTTTCTTACTTCCAAAAGTTAGAAATTCATTATTCTTGAAAGCTTCTTATGATGCCAAAGATGAGGTGGTTTCTATGATGAACATGAGGATGATGATTTTAATCCTAGAAATTCCAAAGCTTATGATTTAATGCTATTATGAGATTATTGAGCTTATTTCATGATTTCCTCGATTTATTTCCTCAATTTTATTCATGGTTGTTGATCTCACCTTATGTTACTTGTTCCTTCAAGGTGAGACATAGCGATGATGGTTGTTCCATAATATAAATCGGAGATTACCGACCTTACGTCACTCCGCTAAAGTGATAGCTTACATTTGAACCCTCATGCATGCTATGAGTATAATATGTGTGTAAAGCTATTTTGTGACATTACCAAGTTCTACTATTTCATTTTGTTGTTATACTGCACTCATTCTTGTGATGTGATGTTTATATATATAAGGCACAGTTGATAGGGGGTGACGCTATGACCTTTGACCTTTGTGGTGATATATATATATAAGGCACAGTTGACGGGGGTGACGCGTGACCTTTGTTGTGATATATATATATATATATATATATATATATATATATATATATATATATATATATATATATATATATATATATATATATATATATATATATATACGGTTGACGGGGGGTGACGTTGTCTATGACTTGATGTTCATCTATAAGATGATTGAGGTGATGTTTGGTGATGTTTTAGCGGTGACGATGTGGATTATGTTGTGGCATTTCTATAGATATATGTGTTTTCTTGATATAGCCATACTGATTCATTTATCTTGCACATTTATTGTCATGTCTCAAATGTCTTCCATGATTTTATGTACATATTGATCTCATGCCTTAAATACTTAGTACATCGTTCGTACTGACGTTCTTTCTTGTGGACGCTGCGTTCATGCCCGCAGGTGTAGATAGATAAGTTGAGGATCTTTCATCGTAGGTCGCCTTCGTGTACGGTTCGATTGGTGAGCTCCACTTTTTCCGGAGCGCGCCGAGTCCGGATGTATATATGTTTGTATGATTTTTGTTCAGGGCATGTCGGGGGCCCTGTCCCGACTTGTATACTTCAGTCATGTTCATAAAGGCTTTGCAGACAGTTCCTGTGTATAGCTTAGTTATGTTTTGTCGGTCGTTATATTAGCGTCGTGGGTCCATTGGACATATATTATACATGATATTACATTCATATCTAGCCTTAGCCTTATTTTGTCATTCGAGACATAGAGAACACAAGTTATAAGTTGGTTCGCTCGGTTTTCGTAAGGTGCCGAGTGCCAATCACGCCTTACCAAGGGTGGGGTGTGACACTAACAAAGTAAGAAGAGGAGTATCAGAAGTACCAACCCTCGTCATCACTATAGTTTAGGGTCGGTCAACGATGCTGTTGGTACATGTGCTTCCCGTACTCACTCTACACTTGCTGCACCTTTTGTGTGCAGGTTCGGATCCGGGTACTAGTAGTAGTGGAGATTCTATTAATCGCTGAGGAATACTTTGGAGTCTAGGGTGAGCTGATTATGGTCCCACAGCACTAGACTTCTTTCCTATCTTTATTTTCTGTCTTTTTCCATTTCGGACAGCGTTATGTAGTAATTTAAGACTTGTATTCTGGATTAGTAGCTCTTGTACTTATGACTTTCAGGTCTTGGGAAGGTGTTTGACTTAGACTTGTTCATATTCAAGTTATTAAGACATATTTAGTACATAGGGCTGTTTTCCTTTAATATTCGCACTTAAATGTACAGTTTGAGACTTTCTTTTCATTTGGCATTCGCCTACGGGTTTGGGTAGGTGCCCTCATGTCATAACGGGATTTTGGATCGTGACAAATGTGGTATCAGAGCATTAGGTTCTCCGGTCTCATGAGTACAAGAGCAATGACTAATGGAGTCTTGCGGATCGGTATAATAAGCTCCGTACTTATCTTCGAGAGGTTATAGGACATTTAGGAAACTTCCATTATTTAATTCCTTATCGTGCAAATATGATTCGGTCTAAGGTATAAACTTCTTTGTTTCAATATTTAACTAATGGTGAGGACACATTTTCGAGTTCGCACACGAGCGGCTGGTTGTGGGATTGCGCAGTATGATACGAGATGCGTCACTGTGACAAGGATGCAAGATCAAGTTCAGATTATAGCTATAACTTGAAGACTCAATGGAGTTGGGTTATGACTCGGACCTTTTAGTTCAGTGATATTCATAGGAAATGGGAGTGATAGTATGAAGTGCTGCATAATCGCCATGTCTTCAACGGTTAGTTGTTCGGAAGTTGAAGAAATGCATTTATGGTATAGTAGGTTATGGGAAGAGAGTTGACGATTTGAATTGGTATGGTTAGTGAAATAACTGAGTAATAAGTGTTACGACTGTAATGACCGTTTGGTCGTTATAGTGCTTTTGACCCATTTACCCCCGTTGACCCGTCCCTGAGCCCTATTAGTACGATTTTGACCCGTGGGGATGGGTGGCACAATTCTTGAGGTAAAGTCGGGAGATTTATGATGACTTTTGTGAAATAGAGCCTTGAAGTGAAAAATGTCTGACCAATAGTTGACTTTTGGATAAATGGACCTTTTTCGGGGATCCATCAATTTCGAGGAGTCCGGATGGTCTATTATGTCATGGTGGGATATTCAGTTTGATTCCTGAGGCACTCAGGAGCGTCTTGGGTTATTGGTTGAAAAGACGATCATTGGCTATTGAGTGTTGACCCAGTCAAATAGAACTCCATTGGGAATTTTGAGACCAGGAGTGAGTCTGTGGCCCCTTTTTATGTATGGTTGTATGTCTGGTTTGTATCTAGGAGGTCTTGTAGTGACCTATTTGGTCGTTACTGCTTTTTCGATGCTTTTGACCCTTCTCGAGCTTGTTTAGCTCATATTTGACCCGAAAGGACCGTTGACACGCTTCTCGAGGTGTGTGGATATGATTTGGGTGACCATTTGGAAATTTGGGCTTAAAGCAAAAAAAGGGTTGACTTAAAGTTGACTTTTGGGTAAACGAACCTTTATAAGAAATCTATCAATTCTGAGAGGTCCGGATGGTCGTTTAGAACTTGTGTGTATATTTGGTTCGGTTTGAGAAATCACGGCCGGATCCGGGTATTGAGTTTTCTACATATCTCAGGTTGCATGATAATTTAGCCACATGTAGTTCAAGATACGCTTTATTTACGCAGGACTTTTAAAAACTTTCAAAACTGCCCAATGTAGAATTTATGAGAGACTGAGGATCCTAGGAATGTGACTGGGGGAGTTTGTAATATGGCCGAGCTCTGATATCGAGATTTCCTACATATCTCCTATTTTGAAAATCAGGTCGTATGCAGTTTGACTCAATCGGTTGAAAAGGTATTCCTTATGCGGAACTAACCTTTGGTTTGGGATGATGACTTTGAATTTTTGAGTACGAAAAAGAGGTTTGTAATTTCTTAGCTATGAATATGGCATGCTTCACACTCTATCACGACCCATTTCATAGATCATGATGGCACCTACACTATCCCGCTAGTTGGCGAAGCATCCCCAAATCATTAACCATTTTCAAGAAATAAATACAGAAGTTAAACACACATAAATACTACTGAACAATCTTGATAATATAAATAAGTGCGATAAATACTTAAGTAATTACAACCCCAAAACCTGGTCTAACTTATACAACAGCTTCTTGTAGCGAGTCTATATTTTTTCCGATTCGTATTTGCACTTGCCTCATTTAAAAAGGAAAGTGTCCTGGGGAAGTACGGTCGTCAATCGTACCGAAAAAAATGAAAAATATACCTCTACATAATGGTGCTCTAAATGGACTTTGTTTAGAGTCGCCACCTAATTTTTAGGAAATTAGGAAAACCAGTTCGAAAAGGATTCATTCAAAACGGTTAAATTTTAAAAGAATCCTAATCTAACCAAAGTATGGATAAGGGTTCTGGTGATCTCCCGGGGAAGCTGTTAGGCATCCCGGTATTAAAGATCCGTAAAATACGGTTAACCTACGGGTTCTAATAGCATGCCTTTGTAGATATAATTGTTTATAGTGAAAAATTGTTTTGTCTTATAGTTCCACAACAAAAAATTCATGCGAGATATACCACGTTTCAAGAAATGAAAGTGGTAAAATTTGCCCAAAATTGGGCATTTGGGTGTCGGACTAGAACACTTAGGCTAATACCCAAAGGCTCTTAACCTAAGCAGGACCCGACGTAAGTCCACCCAAAAATAGTTTTGAAAAAATATTTTTTAAGTATAGAATGTAGATTATTAGGAAAATAGTTATAGGCATACTATTATAGTCCATATATTAATCGTATTCTATATATAGTCCATTTTATTATTATTCTTTTATTTTTGTCAAGTTTTAGTCAAGTTTTATTTTTTGTCTAAGTCTAAGTAGTCACAATCAGTCCCACAAATTCTGAACATCGGTCTGAATCAGTCCATATGTCACAAGTCCATAGGTTTCATAAATGTTCAATTGAGTCCTTAATTTCATAAAAATCGGCAGTTTTAATCCTTTTGTTCAAATCCGCCCTAATTTCAAGTGGATGTCTCAAAACTAGTCTTAATTTTTCTGTAACAAATTCTTTTGTTATGGCGACTTTAAAATTCGTGATAATCCTATAAGGGTTCCAATTGATAGACAAATACACAAGTACAAAATTTAAATGCGCAAATAAAGAGATAAGGGCATTGGGCTGACCAAGCCCAAATAGAACCAAGTATGCAACGGGGTGCCCATTGGGCCCAAAATTACGTATGCTCCATGCTATGCTCCAAGAGAGGTTGACCCAATCTAGATACGTTAATGGGCCTCATTGAGGCCCACCAACGGGTTTGGGTGGACAAAATACAAACGGGTATACATAGTATTAGTACATGTTTGTAAATCAAATTGTATAAAGTTAAGATCACAATAATTATTACAAAGCCAAAAAGAATTGTAACCCATTGGGCCTGACCCATTAATAATAATCAACGACATCCAACAGCCCAAACGGCCAGATATGAAATAAGCCCAAAAATAATAGTAAAGATAGGTCAAACAATAGAAATGCTGATGACAAGCCCAAAAGACAAGCCCAGGCTGAAAATTTCCTAAGTGTTAAGAGGCAATATACATGATATACCATAGGTATACTACTCATTTTTTCTCAAATTTTTCTAATTGTCAAAGCTGTAATATACGTGATATACCACCGATAGCTACTAAAATAGAGAGAAAAACCGATAAAAGGGCATACCCTCTATACACCTGATATACACCATACATTCAGCTGATTATAAAATTTTAAACCTACCTAATGATCCCAACAGTCTCCAAATTCATATTTCATTCTATCAAACAAGACCAATACAAGCAGGCACAGTCCCCTATGACTGGTTACAATCATAGGTCAAAGGAGTCACATGGTCCTTTAGCAAGCAACAAAGAGAACTTAAGTGGCTTTAGACAATGCAAATGTAGACAATGCCTAGACACAACAGACACTTGAAGTTCATGCAATCAACTATGACAACGCCAAGAAGTGTATGGTTGGTTTTAGAATGGCAAATAAGTAACAACAACAATGGCAGAGTAGGGAGAGCACAACATTACAAGAGCAAAAGTGACAAGGCAAATGTCCCAATTGTCATATTCAAGAATCTTAACTTCTAGCCCTTTCTAGGAGGTCGATAGCTAATAGAGCGGGGTGATGCATTAGTTAGTCAAGAATCCATTTTTAACCAAGAGGGGATTGGACCAAGTGCAAACAAACTATTTTCTTAATCCATCCTCTTCACCAGAAGCCACAAAGGCCAGTTCTTATTATTTACACCCATTTTATGCCAATTTTAGCTTAAGCCAGTTAGATATCAGTCAGGTTTAAAGTACAAGTCCCATAAGTGGTCTAACAACAATGGAACATATAAAAATACTAGTACAAGAATCTCAAATAATGATCTAAGATCAGTTTATTCTCAGGATGGCACAAATGGTCTAAGGGCCTACAGTGTGGATAAAATATGACCAATGCAAGTTTTAAGGAAATTCCAATTAGGGAGGCAATCAAGAAAAGCTATAAAAGGAAAATGGGATCTAGGTGATGCATGATACTGTTCCTAGGCTCAAAAGACCAACTAAACATGTCATGGTCACCAACAGTTAGGCAGAGGTGGGAAACCATGTATATAGGCTACAGAAAGCCACAAGTTAGCTATAGAGGCAGGTACAGGTGAGCAAGTACTATATCTATTCTTATAAAGGTAGTTTTGATTTCACTTTTAGCATGGCATTGAGTGTCAAAGTTCATAATCCAAACATAGAATAAATCAAAAAGGACATGGCACACTTTTTTAGATGATAAAGCAAGTAGTGTTAGTAGTGAAGAGACAAGGAAGTGAAGCAGTACAAGATTGAGGTAAAAGAGACAGAAGTCAGGCCAAGGGACATACTCAAAATCCTTGTTTTTAACATCTCTAGGGGGAGGGGGGATCAGCAATCAAGAAGAACAAAGTCATGAATTGACCAGCCATGAGTTCATTTTTAATTAGCAGGAAACTGAATCAGTGTTAGGAACCCTTCTTAAGCTAGCTTGCACATATCCAAAGGCCATAGTGGCAAGTAGTAGGTCCAAGTCCATTCAGGCTAGTCTTAGTTTAAACAAGTCAAGGTGTCTAGCAATGCAAACCACAAGTTATCAACTAATCATAAAAATCAACTCAACACATAGTAGGTCTTAGGAGGTACAGGCAGAGCCTAAAAAAAGTGATCTGACCTCATTCCCAGAATTACAAAAGTAAGCAAAACATAAGTAAAAATCCAAACCAGATCCAACAAGCTATAGCAAGGACAAAGAAGGAACATGATACTGTCCTACGCTCAAGTGCAGATCAACCATGGTCATAACAGATCACATATGATAGAAGGTTTCAAATAGGAAAAATAATAGGCTCCCAGGCATCAAAGCTGGAACAAAAAGGATTCATGGCACTGTCCTAGATGCAAAAAATGGAGCATTAAACATGTCTTGTTTCAAGCAAGTAAGCAGGAGTAGAGAATCCTATATATGAATCCTCTAAACAAAAGCTCCTAATTGAGTAGTAGGGATAACCATAAATAAACAGGTGCTATACTTAGACTTTTTGAGAGTAGTTTAACCTTTATTTCCAATCCCTTCACCCTTAATCTCTATGTGATCTATGTTATACAAGAAATCTCAGAAAATATGGCACTATATTAATATAAGCTACAAAAAAAAAAAAAAAAAAAAACTTTCATGGAAAACTACAAATAAATGGAGTACAAAGAAGTATAAGAAATTCGAGACAAGACCACCGATAAGGCTGTCCCCAATATCTCTTGTTTCAACCTTGAGATAGGAAACCAAGTTTTTTTTTACTCCTTCCTATTATCTACTCTTAAAAGTTTCATAAAAAACATGATTAGAAAATGCACACAATGCACCTAAGGTTCAAGACACTTGAGCTCCTCAAAGACTAACAAGACAAGCTACCTGTTCTCAAGTTCTTATTATTATTTTTTTTAAAGCAAATTCTCAATCTAAACAGTCTCAGAACTCACTAAAAAAGATTCAAGAAAAATAATTTTTCATCTTCATATACTCTGTCATATCAAGGAGTGACAAAACAAGACACTAACCAAAGCAAAAACAGTCATCAAAACACACAAACATTCCTCCTATGGTTTTACAAGGCACATAGCCAAGACAGAAAACCCAGATTCATTTTAAAGATTTTCAAAATTAGCCAAGTTCATTATTTCCATGCGTTTCAGAATCCAGATAAACAATCCTTTTAAGAGAGATCTTTCACAAGCCAATTTAAAGGGATTTTGAAGAAAAAGGTCATTTTTATATCAAATGCTATCTCAAAGCGAGTATCTAGTATGTTCAGAGTTGAATGTTTACGAGATCACCCATAAGTTCTCAAAGGGTAGTTCTAAGTTTAGATACCACAAGCGAAAGGCGAGTTATACGTTCTATTAAATCCAAATATGCAGAAAACAAAAGATGAGCCTATTATTCCAAAATTTTAAATTAGTCTTCAAACTGTCTTCACAGGGTCATCAAAAGCTAACACACATGCAGTCTTGAAAGAAAGTATACACAAGTGGACTTTTTTTTTAAAGAAGAAAATCAAGACTTAGGTTCATTTTAAGACCTATTCTTATCATGTGGCTATTTTAAACCATTTTAGGATATCATTTGGGCTAATCCTAGTCTACTGATAATTAACAAAGAAACAGGGGCCATTTATACCTTTTGAAACAGCCTTTGTGCAGAATATTGACAATAAACCAAAGGCATCACATATTCATCTTTTCACTCAAGACCAATGTATACATAAGATTAACAACTAAAAAAAAAATGGTCCTAAAATAATCAGTATGAGGCTAAGGTGAACACGGCATCTCGGGAACTCAATAAGACACGAGTAAAAAAATTAGAAAAATGCTTCAGAGACCCTGAAATGAGAAATAAAACAACTACTATGGTTTGGCGACATCTCAACCTCATTTCAACCTATTTGAATCTTAGTCTTATTAGTTAATGCTCCTAAACACCCTTTTACACTTTGTTATATTAATACTGCTGTTATATCCCGTATTTTATTACGACAGAGTATTCATAAGCTAATCGACGTAAGTCCAAGGACAAGACTATTTCGGGATACGAAACAAGGACTTTTAATCCCCGATATCAGCATGGCACGATTTGCTTATAAATTTCAAATAGCATGGAAATATTAGTGGAGATTTGGGATTAATTTACCATGATTAGATTATTAAGTGGGGATTAGTGATTAATTATGATTAATTAGCCTAATTAGACCATTAAGTGGGCCTGACATGTGGCGCAATGTGATTGGTTCACGGATGATAGTGGGACACATGTCGAGGGTGGACATGTGTCAACCACATGGGCAAAAGATATATAAAGCTAAATGATGACCAAGCTTGGTCATATTTTCATTCAAAGTGAATTAGGAGAGAGATGCTCTCCATTTTTAGCCAACTTAGAGAGAGAAAGAGCCACGGCCGGCCATGGCTATGGCGGCATCTTCAACTCATGGCCCTTGATTTTTATATCAATTCATTGCTAAAATTCACCTTGGATTGGAGAAGGGAGCATGAGCAACCATGGTACAAGCTCACGACCATGGCCGCCTTTTAGGAGGTATGTTCTTGATGAAATTATCAATCTCCAAGGTGTTCTAAGTATCTAAGGGAGACGTGAGTAGAAGTTAAAGTTGAAGAAGATGAAGTGGGCAAGTTGTGCAAGTTATTGGAAGATCTGTCCAAGTTTAGTGAGGTAAGATTTAATCTTTTCTACATGTTTTAGAGGTGGTTCGGACTTGTTATAGATTGGTAGATATGAATTGAATACATGGAATTATTTATGTTGGTGTTGGAAAGTTGTTCAAGCCCTAAAGGGGCTGTTTTATTTGAAATTGGTGAACTGTTTTGAATTAATATTTTAGTTGTTGTTATCATGGATTATGTGATGAGAATGAAGGAATTAAATGGTTAAAGTTGAAGTTGTAATTGTTTGTGGGCTGTTGTAGAACTTAGCGTGATGTTAACATAGTTTTCTTGCATATAAATGGATGGTGTTGTTGTCGTGTTGTCGTATGTTGTATTTCCCAAAAATTGGATGAAAAGATTGTATGAAATAATGTATAAGAATCGTATGTGGTTTACTTGATGTGTTCGTAGGTGTTCGCAAAATTTCGAGCATCTTTTATGTTGTTAGCTAGGGGCTGTTTTGATATGTCGTTGTTGCTCTTGTTGAACTTGGAAGATTATATGTTGTATTGTGTGTTGGTTGGGCTATTTTGGAGTGTTGTACGGGCTGTCCGGAGTGTCCTCGAGTCATGTTGAATAGTCTCGGGTTGATACTTGAATGCATGATTAGTGATGTTGGCTTGGTTGTATGTAGTTGGTTTGAACGTAAGCGAAACGTCGTCTAATTATCTAGAAAGGAGTCACTAACGTTAGAATACGTTTGAAATTCCCCCGTAGCTTAACCATAGTTCTTTGACGTCTTAATATAGGTTGAGACGCCATTGGGCAGCGTATACGTGTTGTGTTGCGAGTAAACGCTAAAGGTATGTAAAGCCTATCCCTTCTTTCTTTGGCATGTCCTAGATGTAAGTAAGATACGATATGAGCTTTGGGGTAATTCTATTCACAAGTTAGAGCATGATTTATGATTCTTATTCACTTCTTGATGTTAGAACTCTCAGGATAGTCGAGCTATTGCCCTCGAGTCTTCTATATGATTGAATAGTAAATGATGCATAAAAGTTCCTATTCTTGAAAGACTTCATAATGACTAATGACCATAACTTTTATAAGCTGTCTCGTATAAATATGATACATGTCTATGACCTCGAGGCATTATTGATATAGTTCGTAATGATATTCAAAGAGTGCGAGTGTGACTATTATCCTGTTGCTCGAGCGTTCATTATCCTACTTATCTATTGAGTCTCAAAAGATGATTTATATGCATATGGTTACTTACTACTCTGCTCGTGCATACTGTTACATCTTTCACTGAGTCCCGGGCCAGGGCATGTTCTCGTGCACAACTCCACTACATTATTCACCGAGTCCCTCACTAGAGGGGGACACGTTATATGTATATGTATATGATGATATGATGACATGATGATATGATGATACGGGGATGGCGGCCGGGATGGCATATGATGACTTTATTCACGAGTCCCTCACTAGGGCGGGACACGTTATATGTACATGTATATGATGATTTTATTCACCGAGTCCCTCACTAGAGCGCCGGGACACGTTATATGTACATGTATATGATGATTTTATTTACCGAGTCCCTCATTAGAGGGCCGGGACACATTATATATGCATATGTACAGGATGATTATCTAATTATGTCATTAAGTCCCATAACAGGTTGGGTATGATGTTGACACGCATGATTTATGTTTCAAAGGCAAGCCTTATGGTTTTTCGGTTATTGTACTAGTTTTCTACACTCTTATTTCGGTATGATCCTGTTTACTATATTTCATGCTTTACTGCTCGGTACATATTCCGTGCGGCCCGCTCTTCGGGGGCTGCGTTTCATGCCGCCGCGGTACGGATACTCGCTTCGGTGATTCGCCGACTTAGGATTTCTATCCGGCTACCTTGGAGTGCTCCATTGTCCGGGGCCTAGATTTTTGGTACTGAGATCCTTTTGTTGTGTATATGTGTTGTCCGGGGGTACGGCGGGGCCTGTCCCGTCATATGACAGCTTGTTGTTACTCTTAAGTACGTAGACATGTGTGTGGGTTTGTATATAGTTCTTACATTCGATTTGTGTCCGTATGATTTATGTTTTGGGACGTTCCCATTCGTAGTGGCAGCCTTGTCGGCTTGCGTATGTATATATGTTTTGGGATGTTGTATGTAGTGGCGACCTTGTTGGCTTGCGTATATATAGTTGAGGGCATTTCACATATTTATGATAACCTTGCGGCTTATGTGCGATATTATCTATTGGTAGTTGTGACTCCCGGGAGACGGACATTTTGTCTTGATATATATATATATATATATATATATATATATATATATATATATATATATATATATATATATATGCGACGGTTTAAGACGACGTCTTGTCCTTATATATAAGTTCTTTATTATGCTAGTTGTGAATGATTATAGTTAACAGGTGTATACGAGTGTCCATCTTGGGCACTAGTCACGGCCTACGGGGTTGGGTGTTGACAACTGCAACATAGCAACCTCAAATTTCCAATGAGATAGTAAACCGAGATCAGAAACCAACACCTACCTTTAATTCTTTGTTCTTAAAACCTAGGAACTAATGATCAAAATCTTTTAAAAACTTCATTATGCTAGTAGTATAACACAATAACATGATAAGCATAATGAAACAACAACAAACAACCTTTATACTAACATGAACCACATCAACATATATATACCAACTAGATTCATAAAACAATAACTTTTGAAACAACTTTTAAACAATCATTCACAAACAAAAAGCCTTCACACTAACATGAGCAACATCAACCTCTATATGCCAACTAGACTCACAAAATAGTGACTTTAAAACAGCTTTTAAACAATCATTCACAAGTTAATACATAGGATAAGCTAGAGATAGGAATAAATGAACTAAAATGGAGTATTACCTTTTCGTGGGGCAACCCAAAAAGATCAAAGAAGATTGAATCACACTTACAATGAAAACCTTTTCTATCCTTAGATTACCTTTTTTTTTTCTTTTTTTTCCTCTCTCTCTATATTCTCTTATATATTAAATGTTGTATAGATGAAGCATAGTAATTTTTTTTAGGGATATCGAAATCTGCCTCCTCTCTTCTTTTCTCTTGCTATTTATAGCCAAAACCTTAAAGGAATCCTAGGATAACACAGAAGAACACCTGGCCTCCTAAATTTCCCCCCAAGTTCCCAAGATTTGTACCCTATTCCCATTTCACAAATAAAAATCAGATAGGACAAACGAAATATTAACAAACTTGTACCCTAAATCCAATAAAAATTCACGAAATCAGCTAAATACAAGGAATAGTACATATGCTAGTACAAAACCTCCAATGTTACAATTCCAACGGTACAATTGTACCAGAATTGTACCAATGGGATAAAACCCCCAAATTCGAACCCAGCTATTAGGAATTATCCTAGGTTTTTCTCCACACAAGTGTATGTAGTGCACAGAATCGCTAGGGACTCGGGGTCCACCCATGGCCAACATGCGTGGATAAAACTAGAGCAACACCCAACTATGGCTCGAAACGATGCAAACAATTGGAAATAAACGAAATAAAACACAGTAATCACGAGAACACATAAGAGGACACGAAGCCCACTAATTTGGGTAAAAACGACCAAGAAAACGCCGCCGACGGGCGGTCTAAAGACAAACCCTAGAAGTCGCTGCAAGAAGGAGGAAGAAAAAGGGTCGGGGTCCAAATGAGGAGGGGGGGGGGGGGGAGGGGGTTGAAAGTTTATTTTATTAAACTTTCATTCCCCTTTAATAAAAATTCCCCCCCCAAGTTCAAAGCATTTAAATTAAGCCCCTTCCCCCCGATTTTAAATTAAATAAAGACTAAATATTATAAATACACATATAGCTAAATAAAATACTTACTTAGGCTAATTAAAATTTAAAACCGTAAATTTAAAATATTAGCTTCAAAACAAGCCTAATATTGATATAGTTTAAAAGGAATAATTAAAAATGTGAAAAATACGGTAAAAAATGAGCCGTAATTCATACCTCGTCTTAATTAACAATTTTTTCGAGTTACGCGGAAGGGGATATTTATTTCCTTTTGGACTATGAAAGTAAATACCTCATAATTTTCTTACAATTGTTAATTTTTACGGAATAATAATTAAATGTCAACTTTTGCAATTTTCTCGGGATTTTGAGATTTTAATTTTTTTTGGAGGGTGCATCCCTGCTCCGTCTTTGACTCGGGAATTTTGAAAATTAAAATACGCGTCTTATGAGGTGAAAATTAAATGTCAACAATGGCCCCTTCGGAGTTCGAGGATGGCAAGGCCATCCTTAAGCTGCAAATTTGACAAATCTAATTTTTACCGAATAATAGAAATTACAGCTCTTTTCGCGTAAAATTTCGAAAGTATGCGGACCCGGTTTTACGGGCTTCCACATATCTTAGGCTATATGAGAATTTTGGCCGTTTGTAGTTCGACTACATGGGGACTATGAAAATAAAGAGTTTTCTTTAAAATATCTCGAGGTGTCTCGAGATAATTATAGGAATATGGCCGATCCTCGAAACTTGGGTAGTCTACATATCCCTGGCTTTGGGAATCAGGTCAATTGTAGTTCGACTCGATAGCCCGAAAAGGAATATCCTTTTATGTGGGAAACCCTTTGGCTATTTCCAGTTGAAAATCCGAACCGGAGCCGGTTTTTTGGGAAGGATTTATTAGAGTTTAGTTACTTGAAGTGATGTTCCAATATTGGTGTAGAAAGATTGACTCTCGTACACGGTTTTTGACCCGTTGCCCAAGAAAAAGTTCCACGTATGCTCCGCTGTTTGAAGATAAGACTTTTGTAGCCATAGCGACCCCGTTTTGGGATCGCACGGGCACCTACCTTTCCCACCTTGGTAGGCGAACCCTCTCATTGAATACACATCAATTAAATAAAGATGATTCATTCAAACCAATAGATATTTAGAAATAACAGCGGAACATCATAATATTCAATAACCTCAAGTATTTATAAGATTACAACAGTTACATGATTACAGACTCGATCCAATTTCCCATGACCTGGTCTAGACTAGTACAAGAGCGACTAAATGAATTTCGATTTCCACTATATTCTAAGACTCAACCTCCATCCCGGAATGAAGTGGGAGGAGGTCTTCAAGATCGGCACCGCGCATTTTCGTACATGTCACAATCAACCACCTGAAACAATCTATACCCCGAAAAGGGTGTAGCAAGTGCAATATCAGTACAATTCATGCGTACTGAGTAAGTATCATATGCCGACAATGGTTAGTAACACATATCAGTAAAAGAATTCACAGATAAACATAGTAACAACCCAATCAAGTCATACGTCTATCTACCCCACGTTGTACATCAATACTTTTTAGTCATTAACTTCACCCCAATAATCACCAGCCAATCTCGCCACTCAATATCATTAAATCGTTCATTTTAGTCTAGTAGTCAACTCATCATTAAGACACCCGTAATCCTACATCACATAGAGATCAAACATATAACAAATCTTACGAACGGTCTATGGGATACTTCAAGAAGTTCAATTAATAAATCCAGATCCAAGTACATGTCATTGCCTAAGTAAAGCATCTAATCCCAAATGTGCCAAGTCTAAAAATATC
The DNA here is from genome assembly GCF_029784015.1 of Lycium ferocissimum. Classification (NCBI taxonomy): domain Eukaryota; kingdom Viridiplantae; phylum Streptophyta; class Magnoliopsida; order Solanales; family Solanaceae; genus Lycium; species Lycium ferocissimum. The sequence continues at coordinate 63,699,812 of NC_081351.1, forward strand.
AAGTTTTAATCCAACACCACAAGTACAACACCAACATCTCAAATCTCAAATCTCAAATCATAATGCAATGCAATGCAATAGTGTATCAATGCAATGCAATGCAATAGTGTATGAATGCAATGCAATGCCATGCAAATGCGGTGTACACATGTACTCTGGACGGAAATATCGACGTCTCGGTAGCACAACCCAGTATGACTCGCGAAGTCTAAGTGCCACCCGTCTAGGATCTTTGCCCAACAGATAGACGGGACCCCTAAGCTTTGCCCACGGGGGGTTCTCACCAGCACCACCCTGGAGGACCCGCGGAGTCATGCACCATCAACGATTTCGAAACTAACATCGAATATCGGGCATGCAATCAATGATTTCGGGATGAACATTGAACATCGGACTCTTTTCTACTCAG
>NC_081351.1:63700320-63711654 GCF_029784015.1 Lycium ferocissimum
TTGAATGAATCATCTTTATTTAATTGATGTGTATTCAATGAGAGGGTTCGCCTACCAAGGTGGGAAAGGTAGGTGCCCGTGCGATCCTAAAATGGGTCGTGACAGAAGCAAAAGCCGAATTCAAAACATGCGGAGCATACGTGAAACTTTTTCTTGGGCAACAGGTCAAAAACCGTGTACGAGAGTCAAGCTTTCTATACCAATATTGGAACATCACTTCAAGTAACTAAACTCTAATAAATCCTTCCCAAAAACCGGCTCGGTTCGGATTTTCAACCGGAAATAGCCAAAAGGGATTCCCACGCCAAAGGATATTCCTTTTTGGGCTATCAGTCGAACTACAATTGACACCGATTCCCAAAGCTTCGGGGATATGTAGACTATCCAAAGTTTCGAGGATCGGCCATATTCCTATAATTATCTCGAGACACCTCGAGATATTTTAAAGAAAACTCTTTATTTTCATAGTCCTCATAGAGTCAGAACTACAAACGGCCAAAATTCTCATATAGCCTAAGATATGTTGGAAGCCCAGAAACCGGGGTCCGGCCATACTTTCGAAATTTTAGGCGAAAAGAGCTGTAATTTCTATTATTCGGTAAAAATTAGATTTGTCAAATTTGCGGCTTAAGGATGGCCTTGCCATCTCGAACTACGAAGGGCAATTGTTGACACTTAATTTTCACCTCGCCAAGACGCGTATTTTAATTTTCAAAATTCCCGAGTCAAAAGCGGAAGCGTGATGCACCCTCCAAAAAAATTAAAATCTCAAAATCCCGAGAAAATTGCAAAAGTTGACATTTAATTATTATTTCGTAAAAATTAACAATTGTAAGAAAATTACGAGTTGTTACTTTTCATAGTACAAAAAGGAAATAAATATCCCCTTCCGCTTTAACTCGAAAAAATTGTTAATTAAGACGAGGTATGAATTACGGCTCATTTTTTACCGTATTTTTCACATTTTTCACTATTCCTTGAAACTATATCAATATTAGGCTTGTTTTGAAGCTAATATTTTAAATTTACGGGTTTTAAATTTTAATTAGCCTAAGTAAGTATTTTATTTAGCTATATGTGTATTTATAATATTTAGTCTTTATTTAATTTAAATTGGGGGAAGGGGGCTTAATTTAAATGCTTTGAAACTTTGGGGGGGGGGGGGGGAATTTTATTAAAAGGGGAGTGAAAGTTTAATAAAATAAACTTTCAACCCCCTCCCAATTCCTCATTTGGACCCCGACCCTTTTTCTTCTTCCCTCCTTCAGGCGACTTCTAGGGTTTGTCTTTAGGCGGCCCCTGGCGGCGTTTTCTTAGTCGTTTTTACCCAAATTAGAGGGGGCTTCTGTGTCCTCTTATGTGTTCTTGTGATTACCAGGTTTTATTTCGTTTATTTCCAATTGTTTGCATCGTTTGAGCCATAGTTGAAGGTGTTGCTCTAGTTTTATCCACGCATGTTGGTCGCCATGGGTGGGACCTTGAGTCCCTAGCGATCTTGTGCACTACATACACTTGTGTGGAGAAAAACCTAGGATAATTCCTAATAGCTGGGTTCGAATTTGGGGGTTTTATCCCATTACAATTCTGGTCTGACAGTTGTACCGTTGAAGGCTATTTGTACCATGGGAGGTTTTGTACTAGCATATGTACTATTCCTTGTATTTAGCTGATTTTTGTGAATTTTTATTGGATTTAGGGTACAATTTTGTTAATATTTCGTTTGTCCTATCTGATTTTTATTTGTGAAATAGGAATAGGGTACAAATCTTGGGAACCTGGGGGGAAATTTAGGAGGCCAGGTGTCCTTCTATGTTATCCTAGGATTCCTGTAAGGTTTTGGCTATAAATAGCAAGAGAAAAGAAGAGAGGCGACAGATTTCGATATCCCTAAAAATATTTACTATGCTTCATCTATACAGTTGATGAATATATAAGAGAATATAGAGAGAGAGGGAAAAAAAGGAAAAAAAAGGGTAATCTAAGGATAGAAAAGGTTTTCATTGCTTCGTTGTGATTCAATCTTCTTTTGATCTTTGGGTTGCCCGAAAAAGGTAATACTCCATTTTAGTTCATTTATTCCTATCTCTAGCTTATACTATGTATTAACTTGTGAGTGATTGTTTAAAAGGTTTTTTTAAAGTCACTATTTTGTGAGTCTAGTTGGCATATAGAGGTTGATGTCACTCATGTTAGTGTGAAGGCTGTTTGTTTGTGAATGATTGTTTAAAAGCTATTTTTTTTAAAGCTACTGTTTTATGAATCTAGTTGGTATATATATGTTGATGTTGTTCATGTTAGTATAAAGGTTGTTTGTTTTCTGTTTCATTGTGCTTATCGTGTTATTGTGTTACAATACTAGCATAATGAAGTTTTTAGAAGATTTTGATCGTTAGTTACTAGGTTTTAAGAATAAAGAATTAAAGGTAGGTGTTGGTTTTGGATCTTGGTTTACTATCTCACTGGAAATTTGAGGTTGCTATGTTGCAGTATTAATATAACAAAGTGTAAAAAGGTGTTTAGGAGCATTAACTAATAAGACTAAGGTTCAAATAGGTTGAAATGAGGTTGAGATGTCAGCCTCAAACCATAGTAGTTGTTTTATTTCTCACTTCAGGGTCTCTGAAGCATTTTTCTAATTTTTTCTGTGTCTTATTGAGTTCCTGTAGATGTTGTGTTCACCTTAGCCTCATACTGATTGTTTTAGGACCATTTTTTTTTAGTTGTTAATCTTATGTATACATTGGTCTTGAGTGAAAAGATGAATATGTGATGCCTATGGTTTATTGTCAATGTTCTGCACAAAGGCTGTTTCAAAGGGTACAAATGGCCTCTGTTTCTTTATTAATTATCAGTAGACTAGACTAGACTTAGCCTGAATGATGCCTTAAAATGGTTTAAAATAACCAAATGATAAGAACAGGTCCTAAAATGAACCTAAGTCTTGATTTTCTTCTTAAAAAAGTCCACTTGTGTATACTTTTTCAAGACTCGCATGTGTGTTAGCTTTTTGATGACTGTGAAGACGAGTTTGAAGACTAATTTAAAATTTTGGAATAATATGCTCATCTTTTTGTTTTACCTATATTTGGATTTAATAGAACGTATAACTCAGTTTGCTTGTGGTATCTAAACTTAGAACTACCCTTTGAGAACTTATGGGTGATCTGCAAACATTCAACTCTGAACATACTAGATACTCAGATTCTTTGAGATAGGATTTGATATAAAAATGACCTTTTTCTTCAAACTCCCTTGAAATTGGCTTGTGAAAGATCTCTCTTAAAAGGATTGTTTATCTGGATTCTGAGTACTGCCATGGAAATAATGAACTTGGCTAATTCTGAAAATCTTTAAAATGAATCTGGGTTTTCTGTCTTGGCTATGTGCCTTGTAAAACCATAGGAGGAATGTTTGTGTGTTTTGATGACTGTTTTTGCTTTGGTTAGTGTCTTGTTTTGTCACTCCTTGATATGACAGAGTATATGAAGATGAAAAATTATTTTTCTTGAATCTTTTTTAGTGAGTTAGAAATTCATTTTAGATTGAGAATTTGCTTTAAAAATAATAATAATAATAAGAACTTGAGAACAGGTAGCTTGTCTTGTTAGTCTTTGAGGAGCTCAAGTGTCTTGAACCTTAGGTGCATTGTGTGCATTTGCTAATCATGTTTTTTTTGAAACTTTTAAGAGTAGATAATAGGAAGGAGTAAAAAAAACTTGGTTTCCTATCTCAAGGTTGAAACAAGAGATATTGGGGGACAGTTTATCGGGTGGTCTTGTCTCTGAATTTCTTATACTTCTTTGTACTCCATTTATTTGTAGTTTTCCATGAAAGATTTTTTTTTTTTTTTTTTGTAGCTTATATTAATATAGTGCCATAGTTTCTGAGATTTCTTGTATAACATAGATCACATGGAGACTAAGGGTGAAGGGATTGGAAATAAAGGTTATACTACCCTCAAAAAGTCTAAGTATAGCACCTGTTGATTTGTGGTTATCCCTACTACTCAATTAGGAGCTTTTGTTTAGAGGATTCATATATAGGATTCTCTACTCCTGCTTACTTGCTTGAAACAAGACATGTTTAATGCTCCATTTTTTGCATCTAGGACGGATGCCATGAATCCTTTTTGTTCCCGGCTTTGATGCGGGAGCCTATTATTTTCCTATTTGAAACCTTCTATCATATGTGATCTACCGTTGTGACCATGGTTGATACGCACTTCGAGCGTAGACGCGTATCATGTTCCTTCTTTGTCCTTGCTATAGCTTGTTGGATCCGGTTTGGATTTTTACTTATGTTTTTGCTTACTTTTGTAATGCAGGGTGAGAATTCCGACCACTTTTTTTAGGCTCTGCACAATACCTCCTAAGACCTACTATGTGTTGAGTTGATTTTTATGATTAGTTGATAACTTGTGGTTTGCATTTGCTAGACACCTTGACTTGTTTAAACTAAGACTAGCCTGAATGGACTTGGACCTACTACTTGCCACTATGGCCTTTGGATATGTGCAGGCTAGCTTAAGAAGGGTTCCTAACACTGATTCAGTTTCCTGCTAATTAAAAATGAACTCATGGCTGGTCAATTCATCACTTTGTTCTTCTTGATTGTTGATTCCCCCCCCCCCCCCCTTAGAGATGTTAAAAACAAGGATTTTGAGTATGTCCCTTGGCCTGACTTCTGTCTCTTTTACCTCAATCTTGTACTGCTTCACTTCCTTGTCTCTTTACTACCAACACTACTTGCTTTATCATCTAAAAAAGTGTGCCATGCCCTTTTTGATTTATTCTATGTTTGGATTATGAACTTTGACACTCAATGCCATGCTAAAAGTGAAATCAAAACTACCTTTATAAGAATAGATATGGTACTTGCTACTTTATACCTTTATACATAGCTAACTTGTGGCTTTTCGTAGCCTATATACATGGTTTCCCACCTCACCCTAGCTCGTTGGTGACCATGACATGTTTAGTTGGTCTTTTGAGCCTAGGAAAAGTATCATGCATCACCTAGATCCCCTTTTCTTTTTATAGCTTTTCTTGATTGCCTCCCTAATTGGAATTTTCTTAAAACTTGCATTGGTCATATTTTATCCACACTGTAGGCCCTTAGACCATTTGTGCCATCCTGAGAATAAACTGATCTTAGATCATCATTTGAGATTCTTGTGCTAGTATTTTTATATGATCCATTGTTGTTAGACCACTTATGGGACTTGTACTTTAAACTTGACTGATATCTAACTGGCTTAAGCTAAAATTGGCATAAAATAGGTGTAAATAATAAGAACTGGCCTTTGTGGCTTCTGGTGAAGAGGATGGATTAAGAAAATAGTTTGTTTGCACTTGGTCCAATCCCCTCTTGGTTAAAAATGGATTCTTGACTAACTAATGCATCACCCTTCCTCTATTAGCTACTGAACTCCTAGAAAGGGCTAGAAGTTAAGATTCTTGAATATGACAATTGGGACCTTTGCCTTGTCACTTTTGCTCTTGTAATGCTGTGCTCTCCCTACTCTGCCATTGTTGTTGTTACTTATTTGCCATTCTAAAACCAACCATACACTTCTTGGCATTGTCATAGTTGATTGCATGAAACTTCAAGTGTCTGTTGTGTCTAGGCATTGGCTACATTTGCACTGTCTAAAGCCATTTTAGTTCTCTTTGTTGCTTGCTGAAGGACCATGTTACTCCTTTGTTCTATGATTGTAACTTCGGTCCTAAAATCGTGCTGCACCATATTGATGCTTGTTTGATAGAATCAAATATGAATTTGGAGATTGTTGGGATCATTGGGTAGGTTTAAAATTTTATAATCAGCTGAATGTATGGTGTATATCAGGTGTATAGAGGGTATGCCCTTTTATCGGTTTTTCTCTCTATTTTAGTAGCTATCGGTGGTATATCACGTATATTACAGCTTTGACAATTAGAAAAATTTGAGAAAAATGGAGTAGTATACCTATGGTATATCATGTATATTACCTCTTAACACTTAGGAAATTTTCGGCTTGGGCTTGTCTTTTGGCAATCATCAACATTTCTATTATTTGACTTTGTCTTTACTATTATTTTTGGGCTTATTTCATATCTGCCGTTTGGAGGTACATTGGATGTCGTTGATTATTATTAATGGGGTCGGGCCCAATGGGTTACAATTCTTTTTGTCTTTGTAATAATTATTGTGATCTTAACTTTATACAATTTGATTTACAAACGTGCACTAATACTATGTATACCCGTTTGTATTTTGTCCACCCAAACCCGTTGGTGGGCCTCGAAGTAACGGGCCATTAACGTATCTAGATCAAGGTCCCACCTCTCTCTGGAGCATAGCATGGAGCATACGTAATTTTGGGCCCAAAGGGCACCCCGTTGCATACTTGGTTCTATTTGGGCTTAGTCGACTCAATACTTATCTCTTTATTTGCGCATTTAAATTTTGTACTTGTGTATTTGTCTATCAATTGGAACCCTTATAGGATTATCACGAATTTTAAAGTCGCCATAACAAAAGAATTTGTTACAGAAAAATTAAGACTAGTTTTGAGACATCCACTTGAAATTAGGGCGGATTTGAACAAAAGGATTAAAACTGCTTATTTTTATGAAATTAAGGACTAAATTGAACATTTATGAAACCTATGGACTTGTGACATATGGACTGATTCAAACCGATGTTCAGAATTTGTCGGACTGATTGTGACTACTTTGACTTAGACAAAAAATAAAACTTAACTAAAACTTGACAAAAATAAAAGAATAATAATAAAATGGACTATATATAGAATACAATTAATATATGGACTATAATAGTATGCCTAAAACTATTTTACTAAAAATCTACTTTCTATACTTAAAAAATATTTTTTCAAAACTATTTTTGGGTGGACTTACGTCGGGTCCTACTTAGGTTAAGAGCCTTTGGGTATTAGCCTAAGTGTTCTAGTCCGACACCCAAATGCCCAATTTGGGGCAAAATTTTACCACTTTCATTTCTTGAAACGTGGTATATCTCGCATGAATTCTTTGTTGTGGAACTATAAGCCAAAACAATTTTTCACTATAAAAAATTATATCTACAAAGGCATGCTATTAGAACCCGTAGGTTAACCGTATTTTACGGATCTTTAATACGGATGCCTAACACCTTCCCGAGAGATCACGGAACCCTTACCTATACTTTGGTTAGGATTAAGATTCTTTTAAAATTTAACCGTTTTGAATGAATCCTTTTCGAGCCGGTTTTCCTAATTTCTAAAAATTAGGTGGCGGCACCCACGGCCCAATCCGTGAGGCCGTGACTAGTGCCCGAGCTGGGCACGCGTACACATACTACTAAATCGGCCCGCGTGAAACATACTAAGAACTTATACACACGAAAGGCACGGCGTCGCGTATACATATATACATATACGTACATAGAAGTACGGGAACATTCAAAACACAAATCACACAAACATAACCGAACAAGAACTTACCCACAACCCACACATATGTCTACGAGACCTCTAAGAGTAACATCAAAATCATATGACGGACAGTGCCCCGCCGTGCCCCCCGAATAACACATACACATACAACAAAAGAGTACGTACCACAATATAGGCTCGAGAACAAGGGCACTCCAAGACAAGAATGGATGTCCTAAGCGGCGGTCACCAAAACGATCGTACGTACCTCGGCGGGCAAGCGCGACTCCCGGGAGAAAGGGGGTCGGCATTTAGAATATGTACTGAGCATGTAAAGCATGGAATACAGTAGACAGGATCGTACTAAAATAAGGAGTATGGAACATGAGTACAATAACCAGAAACCACAAGACTTACCTTTGAAACATAATTCGTGCATGTCCATATCATATCCAATTCATTATGGGACGTAGAAACATAAGCAACTAATCATCATATACATATGCCTATACATAGCGTGTCCCGGCCCTCTAGTGCGAGGGACTAAGTAAACTCATCATATACATGTACATATAGCGTGTCCGGCCCTCTAGTGAGGGACTCGGTGGATGGCGTGTCCCGGCCCTCTAGTGAGGGACTCGGTGGATAGCGTGTCCCGCCCTACAGTGAGGGACTCGGTGAGAGATCCTATCTCCATCATGTGTACATCATACTCGGCCCGTCTGGCTCTGCCCATCATCACATCATATATATATATATATATATATATATAGCGTGTCCCGGCCCTCTAATAGGGGACTCGGTGAATAATATAGTAGCCGTGCACGAAAACATGTCACCGGCCGGGACTCAGTGAAAGATGTAACAATCATACGCACGAGCGAGTAGTAAGTAACCACATACACATAAATCATCATTACAGACTCAATAGATAAGTAGACAAATCAACGCTCGAGTATCAAACGATAGTCATATCAAATCCGTTCTAAACATCATTAGGGCTGCATTAAAAGAAATTTGAGGGATCGTAGACACGTATCAAGCCAATCCGAGCCCGCCGAAAGTTACGGCATTATACGTTATAGAATCATTTGCGAGCATATCAAAGTAATACGGATTCCGTCTCTATGAAAGTTACGGACCTTTTTCGACATAGAATCCTTTAGAACAAACTTTTTATGCACATTTGAAATTCAATCTTACAAAAGACATAAGGGCCATAGTTTAACCATATTAAGAATGCCAACATAAGAGATGAATAAGAATCGTAGACACGCTCGGAATTTAAGAATGGAGTTACCCCGAGGCTCGTATCATAGCTTACTTACCACTAAGACATGCCAAAAGAAAAGGGGTAAGCTTTACATACCTATAAATGCTTCCTAAGCTAATCCAAACTTATGTCTTGGGCTGCCCATGATCTACAACAACATCGTTATATGCCAAACATTAGCTATAGATACTTAAAACTCCAATCCCAAACTAGCACTTAATTCTCTACGAAGAAAGATTTCCCCTCTAAATACAACAACCCCGAGAATTCAACTCGGCTAAATCTTCATCAACAATACCAACAATCATTCTAACAACATCAACGACCAATTCAAAATGCATTATAACGCTAATAACTCTCCTCCACATATTTCGACAACATTCTAATTATGTTCAATTCAACTACATACATTAGAACTAACATCAACGCTTACATGTTCAAGTACTAATCCGAGAGCATTCAAACAAGATTCAAGAACACTTTAAACAACCCACACAATATTTCAAACAACCCAAACATAACTCCACCCGAAACCTCCCCAATTCACAAGAACAACAACAACACATTTCTCTCTTTCAAACTCATGAACTACACCAACAATCTACACATTAGCAACATTATTCTTACAAATGCAAGAAACTACATTAGAATTACATTAGCTTCAAAAACGAATTTCAACAACGATTTCAACTTCAACTTGAATCATCAAACTTTCATTATCATCATAAAATCATGATGACAACAACCAAAATACCACATAAAATTAGTTCATTCCTTAACATACAAAACAGTCCATTTCGGCCACCACCTCAACACACAAATTCCTTGATTTTCATCCATTTCCACACACTACAACACCCAAACATGCTAAATACAATTAATTTACCACTCCTACACAACATCACATATACACGGCCAAGCATCAACATACACGGTTCAACATCAACATCCATATTTTCATGAATTTCATTCATTTCTGCATACTACAACATACACAAACCATCCATAACATATAAAAGAGAAGATTAAACCTTACCTCTTCCACTCAACTTCTCCCACGGCTAGAATTGCAATTTGCAAGAATGAATGGTTTACTTGCTTCCACCACTACTCCAAGTTATAGAGGACCTTCCAATTGGTTGAATTGCTAGAAGAAAATATTTTTTGATCACTATTTTTGGTCTTCAATTTTTTGTCACCATGGCCAAATGGCCCTTTCTTGTTTTCTCCAAGTTTCTTGAATGTTCTAAGTGTGGAAAGATGATGAATATAATTAGTAGTCATCTTTTAACTACATATATAATGCATCCATGTGGGCTATGGCCCACACCACACACTACACTGCGGCCATGGCCCTTATTTCATGAAATATAAGTTTTTCATAATTCACTTTTTAACCCCAAATTTCCTTAATACTCCATACCAATAATACTTACAAGCAACTTGTATATTAAAAACAAAACCGGAAAATAACCTTGTCCTTAACTTATCGCGGTTAGCTCGGATTATCTCAATGTACAAAATACGGGATATAACAGCGACTCTAAACAAAGTCCATTTAGAGCACCATTACGTAGAGGTATATTTTTCCTTTTTTCCGATACGATTGACAACCGTACTTCCCCAGGACACTTTCTTTTTTAAATGAGGCAAGTGCAAATACGAATCGAAAAAAATATAGACCCGCTACAAGAAGCTATTGTATAAGTTAGACCAGGTTTTGGGGTTGTAATTACTTAAGTATTTATCGCACTTATTTATATTATCAAGATTGTTCAGCGGTATTTATGTGTGTTTAACTTCGTATTTATTTCATGGAAATGGTTAATGATTTAGGGATCTTGTATTTGAGCGGATAGTGTAGGTGCCATCATGATCTATGAAATGGGTCGTGATAAGAGTGTGAAGCATGCCATATTCACCGACTAGGGGTTACAAACCTCTTTTCGTACTCGAAAATTCAAAGTCATCATCCCAAACCAAAGGTTAGTTCCGCATAAGGAATACCTTTTCAACCGAATTGTGTCAAGCCGCATACGACCCGATTTTTGAAAATAGGAGATATGTAGGAAATCTCGATATCGTAGCTACCGGCCACTTACAAACTCCCCCGAGTCACATTCTGGATCCTCGATCTCTCATAAATTCTACATTGGGCGATGAAAGTTTTAAAAGTCTAACGTAAATAAAGCGTATCTCGAACTACGTGGCTAAATTATCATGCAACCCGAGATATGTAGAAAACTCAATACTTGATCCCACCATGATTTCTCAAACAGAACCAAATATACACACAAGTTCTAAACGACCATCCCACCTCTCGGAATTGATAGATTTCGATAAAGGTCCGTTTACCCAAAAGTCAACTTTAAGTCAACCCTTTTTTTTGCTTTAAGCCCAAATTTCCAAATGGTCACCCAAATCATATCCAAACACCTCGAGAAGCGTATCAACGATCCTCTCGGGTCAAATATGAGCTAAACAAGCTCGAGGAAGGGTCAAAAGCATCGAAAAGCAAGTAGACCCACCAACAGTCACTACAAGACCCTAGATACAAACCGTACATACAACCATACATAAAAAAGGGGACTACCCCGGTCTCGAAATTCCCAAGAATTTTAGGGGTCAACACCTCCCAAAAAGC
>NC_081351.1:63711754-63731027 GCF_029784015.1 Lycium ferocissimum
GAAAAAACAGAGTCATGTATATAAAAGATGTCCTTTTGGACGCTCTATAAGCCGTCTTTGTTATACATGATATTCGATTTTAGCGGTCCAAAATTATGTTGATTTGAAAGATATAAGTGTTTTTAAAAAAAAAAAATTCATTCGCATTTAGGCCGGGTTGGGGGCCCATTATGACTACGAGTATTTATGACATGAGGGTTCGCTCGCCCTAAGTAGTAGGTGCCATCACACCCCATCGGATTAAGGGTGTGACAAACAATGGCTCCAATTTACCCGAAAATTGTCTCCAACCCGAGAACACAACTATAATCCATTCCTCATTTTCAAATCATGATTTACCAACAATCCATACTATAACGATATCATTATCATAAATACACAAATTACATCAAACACATAATAACCTTCAATTCAGCCCATACACTTACAACATCAACCAATCATTAAAAGCTCATTTCCAACATAGAATTCATTACGACAACCACTAAAACACTAAGCGACATTAATGCGTTCTTTGTCATATAACATGCCCCATTTTGGCCAACATACCAACATGCACATATTGATAATTCTCACTCATTTCTTCACACTCACAACAATTAACATACTACATAGGACTTAAACATCATTAAACACAACACAACACACACACACCCTCACAGCTATATTACACACACCACTTCACCCCAAATGCCATATTTCATGATTTTCATCCATTTTAACATACTACAACATACATACAACCTTCATAACACATAAAACATGATCAAATCTTACCTTTTTTTTCCCAACTCCACCTAAGCTAGGGTTTGCGATCTACACAACGGGTGATTGGATGACCCAACAACGCTTCCACGCTACTTAGGGACCTCAATTAGTGGTTTAGCATCAAGAATTTTTTTTGGAATGGCTTGAATTGAAGTTGGTTTTCTCCCTCTCTGGCAGAGCCTCACTTAGTCTTCAACTTCTTGCTCTTTTTTTTTTCTGGAAAAGGACGAATTGCATGACTTAGAAGTCATCTTTTAAGCTCCCATATGAATTGTACAAGTCTCTATGGCCTACACATATGTGTCGTGAGTAATTAAAATCGAACACAAAATGTGCGGGACCATCCAATCAAGCCACACGGCCACAAGGCCAATTTTGCATGATTTTTAACTTTCCATTATTCCACCATGGTCCCAAATTTTCCTAATTGTCCCACACCAACAAATTCATGAACAACTTATGTCTCAAAATCAAATCGGGGTGTCAAAAGTCCCGACTTTGTATCCCGGAATGGTTTTGTCTCCAACCTATCATAATGTGCAAAAATGCGGGATATAACAATAATGAACTTGGTCGAATAGGTTACCTTGAGGTTTCTGCAACGTCAACAAGTAACACTTGAGTAATCATATTTGTATCTAAATTAAAATGATATGCTTGATTCTCTTCCATATCACAAGTGTGATGTGGTGGACTTTTGTGATAATCCATATGCTATCATGCTTGATAATACCGCGATGCATCTATTGACAACCTTGATACTGTTGTCCTGCAAAACCAGCCTCCGTATCTTTGAGTTGAATAATCAACCCGAAACTCTCTCATTTCGTAGCTATAAATTTTGACGCCTTTGCAACGCCTTTTTGGATTCAAATATCATGCCTTTTGCAAGCCGAACTTCATCCCTTACAAGACTGGACCTATTTCTTTCCACAATTTTTGGCGACCAGATCATCTTCTCGGTGAAGACAAAGGCATCACATTTAATTCTCAAGATTTTCAAGATATGGAATCACGTCGAATGCCACCGAATTGGGGCTTTTCACTACCCGGTACGATGCTAGTGAATTGGGCTTCCCGCCAACGGTTCCTTCTGGTTTGGCCGCCTTTGCATCATTTCTACTAAATGTTGTTCCTGCATATGAGGATGAACATTAACCTCATCGCATCATCAGATACCTCTGCATTCGGTAAATCATCACGATCACTCGATGATGTTTCTATATGATTTGGATAATCATCACCATCTAGTAAAGGCCTCTTTCTACACGAAAAATAGGTAACATATTTTAAATACCAACATCAAAATATATATTGATTATTTAATATCGAGGATGGTTTCCCTCATAGATAATGATCAATATTGTCGAGATTTGAAGAAAAGTCATTGCACCGAAATTGACATTTGGTACTTGTTAGCGGGATTTTGTGAATAATTTTCACCACGAGCAGTTCAAGTATTGTAAATATAAAGATCAAGAACACTCATATTATTTAATTAATAAAAAGTATACCTACCGATATGTCAATTTTGCTGCAAGATTGAGAGAAGTTACCCGATATTACTTTCATGCTCGAAGATTATTATAACCCCAAAAAGATACAAAAACATTACTATTACCATACGTATAATAAAATAAACATGTCTTTACACACAAAATAATAATTTTAAAATAGATATTTACCAATTTCCCGTAATTTTGATTAAATTGCTCAAGCGGTGAGTTTCCACCGCACTTGACCACTCAAAATGTCTCACATAAGAACTCAAGTCCATATAAGTGTTACCATGAGTAAGTTTGGACTTGAGAGGACATCTGACGAGTCCTAGCCAAGACCCGCTCTACGACCGTGAAGTATCTTTCAACATACATTCCAAGAAATTAAGTTATTAACCCCCCCCCTATATATTCTTCCGGCGCACTCAAATATCCCTTCAAAGACTCATCATCATTGATAGTCCACTCCCCATAAAGCACTAAATCTTGCGATGCAATGGATATTGGATATCTGCCTATTATAGATAATCCATACTCACGATTACTTTTCATTCATTTGTGTATGGCATTGAGTAATGTTTCGTAATCCAAAGTAGTTGGAAACTTAACATGGTATTGTCGTTTAATAGTACAACGAGCAGTATTATTATCATGAAGAATCTCTCCATCCCAAAATAAAGAAACCTTAACAGTTGAAGGAGGAAAGGCTATTTTTTCTTATGAACATTGGAGTTGGGTTTTTTTTTTCAAGAACTTGAAAAAAGATGACTTAAACTTATGAAATGGATGAGTCTTTACCTCATCCAAAATTCATGTTATATAGAAAAAATATGAGCTAATAGTGAACATTTAAAAAAGCGATGTCATTACAAATGTCCGATGAAGATCCAAGTGGATTAAAGAACATGTAGACGTCCGATAAAAATGATTCGGACACGACGTGCAGGCATATCAAATTTAGATCCAAGTGGGATTCGGATTGTGAGATGTCCAATAAAGATGATTCCCCGTAATCCTATTAATATTTTTTAAAATAAAGTAGATAGGTAGGGTCATAATGAAGACCCCACGGGTACTTAGGGGTTTGTAACTATATAAGTAGCCTTTCATTTGTTATTAAATTGCAACATATTCAATGTTGAGTAGTAGAAATATAGATTGGTCGGTATTCCTTCCAAATGATTCAAATAGCAGTGGTGATGAAAGCTCAAATCATAGCAGCTATTTCGGTGAATCGAGTTATCTTGATAACAATGAATTCAAGATAGATAATTTTAAACCCCACCTTCCTATAGAGCGTAATGATGATTTTTGTAATGTGCAATATTCAGATCCATGAGAATATTATTGCGGGTTACGCTGAAAATGGGCATATCAGCACGCCGAATCAGGACGTCTTGTTTGTGACTTGAAAAATCTCAACGCTCAAACCCCAAAGCTTTTCAATGACCATTCCTCAAACTGATCCACATTCTTGCAAGGTTGTCGTGCAAAGGAATAGAAAAGAAAACAACAGAATGCTAGCAAGACATTGTAGATTTTACATGCTAAAGTTGGTTGAAGAACAAGTATCATCAACGGGTAGAGAACTAACATCTACAGAAAGAAGATATGTCTTAAGAAACCCAAAATATTGTTCTGAGGATGATATTGAGGACTTCTATTCTGATGTTGATTAGGGGTTATTTTGGTTCATTTACTTAGTTTTTTGGTCATTTAAGTTCCGGACTCATGATTTAGTTTGTATTTTTAATTTATGATGAAGCCGTCAATTTGAAGAAAATTAGTATTTTTTTAATTTTCTTTGATTGTTATAGTCTATTATTAATTTATATAAGCTTCTTAAGAGTTTATAATACATAAAAAGTTCAACAATTCACAATTTTAAAGAAAACACAAATAAATTAATACATAAAAGGTGCCGATTACATAATACATGAAAACGTAAAACTAGTTAAAAACAAAATACATAAAAATAAAAAATAAAATACATATGAATAATAAACTTAATAAACAAAATACATAGAAATAATAAACTACAATAAGATAGCACAAATAATCTTCAAAAATTTCAGCTTTTCTTTCAAAGAATTTTTCTCGTGTTGAGTGTCTCCAAGGTTAGCCTTGAAAAAACTTTATGTTTCTTTGAATTCTTTTAGCAACACCTCCAAAAGGTCAATTTTTTCTTGAGCTTCCATAAGCTTAAACTGCAAGTCAAACTTCACGGTATCTCTAGTGATACGTGAGTGTAACGACCCGCTTGGTCGATATAGTCTTTTCGGCACTTTTTGATCTTTTCCCGAGCTTGTTAGCTCACTTTTGATCCGAGAGGACAGTTGACACGCTTCCCCGGGTGTTTAGATTTGATTTGGTTGACTTTTTGAAAAAATTAGAAATTAAGCGAAAAAGAGTTGACTCAAGGTTGACTTTTGGGTAAACGGACCTTTTTCAGAAATTCGTTAATTTTGAGAGGTCTGGATGGTCATTTAGAACTTGTTTGTGTATTTGGTTTGGTTCCCAATGCACTCGGGTGCATTTCGGGACCTGGGTTTGGAAGTTGAATTCGAGATATCGGGGGTTGACTCAGTCAATGAGATCTCCGTTGGGAATTCTGAGGTCACGAGTGCATTCGTAGCGTGTTTTTATGTATGTCTGCATATCCGGTATGCGAGCAGATGGCCTCGGGAGATAGTCAAAAATTCGGGTTGAGTTGCGAAAATCTTGGGATCTTCTGTTGTCTGGTGCCCACTTTGGCGGCACCAGCACCGCGGCAGCGGTACCGCTATAGCGGTCACCTTGTCTCTCAAGCGGCCAGTGCCATTTGGGCATGACCGCTACCACGACCGCTGAAGCGGTGCCCCTGAAGCAGTCTGTTGGTCGCGGAAGCGAGTGTCGGGCAGTTAATTTAGTTAATTAAAGTGTTAAAAGCCCTAAGTCCCTCATTTATTACTATTCCAAAATCTGAGCTATTGGGAGCAATTCAAGGTGATCTTGGGAGGAAATCTTGGTGGTAAGTCCTTCTATCTCCCTTCCTATTCCATAATTTCTTTATCATTTTAGGATTCCATTATCATGCTAGTTCACTAAGAAATCTAGAATTAAAAGATAGCTCAATGAGTTCTTCTTCTAGGCTTTGTAATATTGATTTATTGGTTGGGTTAGCTTTTTTAAGTATTGAATTGATGATTAGAATCCTTTATTTCTTAAATTCATCCTAGTTAGTGGCTAAATTATGGAATCTGAAGTTAGGGTTTATACCCAAATTTTGGGATTTTGCCTAGAATTCGAATTTGAGTAAATTGTTGGTTATTCTAGCTTGATATTTATGGGAATTGATCACCTAGAGCTTTAATTTCATGTTGGAACCTTTAGACTCCTAATTTCTCCCTTCGAGTTCATAAAACCCATTCGATAGCTTGGGGATTTAGGTCTTGAATAGAAGTAAGGTTTGATCGATGTTTTTCTTGATTCTAATTTCTTGATTTGAATATGCTTAGACTTTCTTTAACTCGAGGCTCAAAGGAAAGGAAAGGCTAAGGTGTGATTGTGGATACCTTGTTGCTCGGCCTTCCAGGTAGGTTACGGTTTACCCTATGGTGAGACTTTGTTTAGCGAAGCATATATTTAGACAATTTTGTTGGAGAATTCATGTAAACCTTCGAGTATGAAGTTGGGTTGGATATTGTCTTAGGTTGGGCCTTGTTGTGTGATTGGGGTTAGCCACCCTGTTGTGTTATGACTTATCTTGTTATATTGTTGTTGGCTCGATGCCACGTGGAGATAGTAGATATTGGAGACTATTGATATATCCTGATTATGATATTGTAGTATCTTACTAGTTGTCGTTTGAGACGAGGATAGTGATTCTATTATGGCATATTGTGTAGCCTTTTCATGTTATTGTTGGTGTGCCCATGCGTGGTACTTTGATATTGATTTGATTATTGACATTGAACTCATACATTGCATGCATTCTCATCCTTCATGATATATTGTTGATACATTGATAACACTTAAGGAAACATTGTTATAAGCTGGGCTCAGTTGGATGAGAGTGATATGCGAAACGATGTCCGATGTTTATCCTAGAATCGAGGATGAGTGGTAGCGATTACCGAGGTTGTTGCCGGAATCGTGAGGTAGCGATTGCCGAGGTTGTTCCTAGAATCGTGAGGTACATGGACTTTGCGGGTCCCCCATAGGTTGTGCTGTTGAGATATGATGTTCCATCATCAGAGTACATGTGTACGGTGCATATGCATTGCATTCACATTCCATACATTATTGCATTGCATTGTACTATGGCTTCTATTATGATATTCTTGTGATGAACTTGTGATATAAGGATTTAGATTGATATATTGAGACTTGGCACATTTGGGTTTAAATGCTATTACATAGGTGATAATGTGTACTTGGTTACTGGCTCGTGTTTAACATATACCTTGTTGATTTACCAGTTTATCTTACTTTATTGCCTTGATATATGTTAGCTAATCTTTGTCGGCCTATGATACGTACCAGTACTCATTATTTGTACTGACCTGCACTTGCTGCATTCTTTTATGAATGCAGAGTTCTAGGTGGGTTCGACCTCTACACCGCGTGGCTAATAGTTGTTCGAGGATCTGCTGATTCGAGACTTTAGGATGAGTAGGGGGACGTTCGCTGCCTGAAGATACCTCTAGTTATTATGTCTTTATTTCCATTCTAAGACATACTTTTGAGACTATTGATGTATTTTTATTACCTTCAAACTTGTAGTATCTAGTTAGAGGCTCTTGTATGGTTAGACCAGACTCTGGGTGGATTTGATGTATTCCTTTACTTCCGCATGTTCTTATATCATTATTGTCAGACCTACGTATTTCTATCTCTTTTGCTTATTTATTTATTTATTTATTTATTATTTCATGTCTTTAAGATTGCTGGGATAAGAATTCGCCTACCGAGGTGGGAAAGGTAAGTGCCCGCATGACTTAGCGAAACTGGGTTGTGACAAGTTGGTATCAGAGCCCTAGGTTACCCGGTCTATAATACAAGAGTGTGTGTAGTAGAGTCTCGTGGATCGGTATAATGAGTTCCGTACTTATCTACGGGAGGCTATAGGACATTTTGGAAACTTCACTTTTTTCTCCTTCTTTCGTGCAACTTTATTCTAATTGGTATCTGGAACAATCGAATTGGCATCTAACTCTTATCTGTTCTCTCACAGATGGTGAGGACTCGAGCTACGATAGCTCGAGACCAGGTGCCAAAGCCCGCAGCTACGGCTAGCACCAGGGAGCGAGCGACAGCTAGAGGACGCGGTAAAGCTAGAGCGCGGGGCGCCCCGGCCGAACGGGAGCTCTTCCTGTAGGTTAGCGACGTGAAGATCTCGGATCTCTCCGAGCTGAGGTTTAGCGGAGTTCGAGACAGGCTGCCCGAGGATGATGTGGCTGCTGCACGGGCACACTAAGGCACCCGAGCAAATGATCGAGGATATTATAGCTCGTGTTATACTCCGTTAGATACCCGGCGGTACGGCGGGTGTTACTTCTCGGGCGAGGATCCTGCGAGACTAGGCTTGGGGCACGGACCCGAGCGAGAGATCGACTCATGCGGCACACCTGCTTGCACGACTATGGCTCCGTATATGAATGCGGTGCCGGCCAGAAATGATCTTGGGCACCGTGGCGGGCCTATTATGACCTTGGTGATCGGAGTCGGTTTTGGAGGTTTAGGAAGTTTGAGCATGATTTCTCGAGAATACTTACGAGAAGAACGTATGAGTTTATCTTGGACATGCATGAGTTGAGTCCCATGGATTTGACTATGTGTCCTACCAGTTTCGCGGAGACGTGAAGACTTGGTGGAGGTATTTTGTTGCTTGCAGACCTGAGGGTTCTTCTCCACTGACTTGGACATAGTTTCATCAGGCCTTCCTTGAGAAGTACGTGCCCCAGGCTTTGAGAGAGGGGCGTAGGGATGAGTTTCTATATCTACAGCAGAGGGGATTGTCTGTGGAGGCTTATGTCTCGCTACTTGCACTTGGCTCGTTATTCAGCGCCTTTGATCCCCACTAAACTTGACGAGATTCGGCGCTTTATTGGTGGACTCGTTGCTCTCTTCAGATTCCTTGCCTTCAGCTTGAGGCTATGGGGGCTTCCTTCCAGTCCATCATTAAGCATGCTTCTTTAGTCGAGGGCGCTAAGGACCGCGCATTTGGAGGGGTTAATGAGAAGAGGCAGGGACAGTTTGGGAGTTATGGTGGTTCTAGCTCGAGGAGCGTCGATCAGTCTTCTAGGCCGTATCAGCCCTATTGCGGTCGCCCTGTACATTCAGCTTTGCAGGCTTCCTCCAGTGGGCCACCCGGTCGAGCTCTGAGCTCGTTTTCGACCGATAGAACGGGGTTGTTCCGGCGGGGTCCTTAGCTTCGATCTATCATTCTGCGCCTCTGCAGGGGTTTAGTGTGTGGAGAGTGTGGTCATTATGCTAGGGGTGTCCCCGATCCTGGCAGGGTCATCAGTCTCAAAGGACTCTGGCATCATCAGGTAGTCGAGGAGGTGCTTCCCAGAAGAGCGGTGCTCAGTCAGGCTGTGGCGGTTCTCAAGTTTCTAGGGGTGGATCTCAGAGTTGGAGAGGTGGATCTTAGTCTGGACGTGGTAGGGCCCAGTGTCACTCGTTCCCAGGAAGACCCGGGGCAGAGCCTCAGATGCTGTTATTTCAGGTACCGTTTATGTCCGACATAGAGCAGCATCTGTGTTATTTGATCCTAGATCCATTTATTCATATATGTCTGCATATCATGTCATTGATTGGGATTTTCCTTGTGATGGCATAGCTGTACCTATTCATGTGTCTACCCCGATCGGAGATTCTGTTGTGGTTGATCAAGTATATCGGT
The DNA here is from genome assembly GCF_029784015.1 of Lycium ferocissimum. Taxonomy (NCBI): domain Eukaryota; kingdom Viridiplantae; phylum Streptophyta; class Magnoliopsida; order Solanales; family Solanaceae; genus Lycium; species Lycium ferocissimum. Next base: position 63,720,908 of record NC_081351.1, read on the forward strand.
CGTGTTTGGTTACTTTTATGGGTTATGACACTTAGGTAGATTTGATGATTCTTAGTATGATGGACTTTGATATTATTTTGGGTATGACCTGGATTTCTCCTTATCATGCGATCTTGGACTGTCATGCCAAGACAGTCACTTTAGCCATGCTGGGCATTCCTAGACTTGAGTGGAGGGATACTCCTAGCCCTGCTCCGAAGAAATTAGTCAACAAGGGGAGGGGGGTTAGCTTATTTGGCTCATATGCGTGACACTACTATTGCATCCTTACCCCTTGAGTCTATTTGATACAGAATCATAAGCCAAGGCCTCGCGGTGGTATTATACAACAAGAGAGTCTGATTTGTCCAAAACCAAGGGAGCCACCCGATCACGGTTGAATGGGAATTTACCAAAACGTCTATATTGACTTGTTGCAAGCAGGCGCTCGCCGGAATATTTCTATTCAAGCATGAAACATAGTAAACAAGATGGCACTGACCGAAGTTGAGAGAGATTAGTACGATAACGGAGCCATAAGGCTTATCTTTGAAATATAAATTATTGAGCAAACTTACCCGGGTTACATTAGACACAAGAGTGTCTCCCCTGTACATATGCTCCCGTGTTGTTTGTGAAGAAAAGATGGATCTATAAGGATCATCATATACATGACTATAGCTAGTCCGAATAAGGTTACTCGGTGGAACAAATTAATCTCATACGTACCGTATATATATATATATATATAGACGTGTCTTCTGTGGGGCTTGAGTTGTTCTCGAAGATTGACTTGCACGAATCGGTCACCACCGGGACAGGATCGGTGAGAATATTTCGAACGGTGGTAGGAAATCTTTCGGACGAGATACGAGCACTATGAGTTTTTGAGGGGCAAAACGGTAATCATGTTATGTCTTTTGGGCTTACTAATGCCTATAAGGAAAATCTCGGTTGCATTCATGACTTTGAGTCATTATTAGTTATAAAATCTTCCACGAACGTGAATGACATTTTTAGACCATTCCTTGACTTCTTTGTGTTTGTGTTCATTGATGATATCTTGTATTCCATTCGAAGTAGAGTGAAACATTGTAGAATAGAGTCTACCATCGTATTAGATTGTTAAAAGAAGAATAGCTTGTTTGCTAAGTTTTTCGAAGTGCTGAGTTTTGGTTAGCTATAGATACTTAGGGATTCCGTGTAGGCATTCTTGGGCCACGTTGTGTCTAAGGACCGTATTAACGGGATCATGGTTGATCCTCGAAGATTCCAGGCATTCGGGATTGGACGACGGCTCGAAATAACATCAACGTGACCGAGATCCATTCAAACAAGACTTTCAAACAATCCGCGCAATATTCAAAACATTACATTACACGCCAATTTGTGAACAACAATGACACATTTTTTCTTATTGCTTCTCGTCTTTGACCACATTATATTAAAATCATCTTCTGAAAGATGTTCACAGTCAAGTCCGGTGGCCGTTTCTGCGTCGATTGTGAGGAGAACTTTCAAAAAGCTGCATGACTCTTTTGATTTCATGAATTTCATTCATTTCATACTACAACATGCCTGAGCCATCCATAACATAAAAGAAGATTAAACCTTACCTCTTCCCATTGTAGAATTGCGCGAAACCGAATGGTTTACTTACTTTCACAACTATTCCACGTTATAGGGTTTTTGGTTGAGTTGCTAGAAGAAAATATTGATCAAGATTTGAGGGAATTTCGGTTCCATGGCTTGCATAGCCTTTTGGTTTTCTCCAGAGTTTCTTGAATTTTCTAAGGGGTGAATATGATGAAGATGATTAATTTGTCATCTTTTATGAAATAATGTATCCATGTGGCCCATGATTTGGAGTTGTTGGCCCTTATGGTCTATTAACTTCCCATAATTCACTTTTAACCCCAAATTTTCCTTAATATTCCATACCTAAAATCATAAGCAACTTATGCCTTGACAGTCGGGGGGAGCTAAAGTCTTTACCTCGTATCCCGGAATAGTCTTGTCCTTAACTTATCGCAGTTAGCTCGGATTGTCCCAATGTACAAAATACGGGATATAACAAGTCACTTTAGCCATCTTTAGAAACGTTCCTAGACTTGAGTGGAGGGATCTCCCCCACCTTTCAAGAAGATTATTTTGTTCCTTCGAGAAGAAATTAGTCAACAAGGAGAGGAGTTAGCTTATTTAGTCATATGCGATGACAGCTCTGTGCACATCAACCCTTGAGTCTATTCCCGTCGTGAGCGAGTTCGCGGTGGTATTCCCGGCGGTTTATTATCCGATCGGAAAGCCATTGACTTGTTGCACGTTGCCTGTTCTCTATTCCACCATATGGATGGCACCTACCGAGTTAGGGAGAGCTTAAGGAGCGATTCTGAAATTTTATGAGGGGTTCATTAGACCGAGTGTCTCCTTGTTTGGTTGTTTGTGAAGAAGAAAGATGGATCTATAAGGATGTGCATTGACTATAGCTAGTTGAATAAGGTTACTATTTAGAACAAGTGTCCTATGCCTCTTATTGATGATCTATTTGACCAGCTTCAGGGTGCTTCAGTGTTCTCGAAACTTGCATTTCATTCGAGTTGATATTTCAGCCCCGATGAGATATGAGCCTATGAGTTTACATGTCTTTTGGGCTTACTAATGCCCCGGTTGCATTCATGACTTTGATGAATGACATTTTTAGACCATTCATTGACTCCTTTGTGTTTGTGTTCATTGATGATATCTTGGTGTATTCCAAGAGTAGAGAGGAGCTGAGAGTATCTTCGCCTCTTAGGTTGTTGAAGAAGAATGCTTGTTTGCTAAGTTTTGAAGTGCGAGTTTTGGTTAGATTTCTTGAGATTGTGTCTAAGGGTTGGTTGATCCTCGGAAGGGTGAGGGATTGGACGAGGCCATGATTGATTTTGACGACCGCCGTTTGTGAAGGGTTTGACCGGATTGACTCGGAGAAGAATGTTCCACTTCCGGTGGTCCGTGATTGTGAGGAGAACTTTCAAAAAGCTCGTGTTGGTGCATTATCGCGATAAGGATTTCTCGATTTGTGATACATTTGGGTGCTATGTTGATGCAGAAGGGTCGAGGCATAGCATATGCTTCCCTCAATGAAGATCTATGAAAAGATCCTACCCGTGATTTGGAGTTGTTAGCATCCTTTGAAGATTTGGAGGGCGTTCACTTTGATGGTGTCAATTGTGAGGTTTTCACTAATCACTATTGTGTATTTACCCGGAGGGAGATCTTAATTTCGTGGATGAACTCTGAAGGACTATGACATCTATACTCTTTATTATCAGGGAAAAACGGTAGTTCTTGTACGCCTTGAGTCCTCGAGCCATGAGTATGGCGTTCGTTTAGTTGTTTCCAAGCATTCGTTGGCCATAGAGGTTCAGACTCTAGCCAAAATTTTCATTCGCCTTGATATTTCAGCCCCGAGGGCGAGTTTTGGGCGGGTATGTGGGCGAGATCGTCACTTAGTAGATCAGATCGGGGACTCGTCGGTTGGAGGATGCTCGGTTGACGAATTCGAGATAGGGTTAAAGAGGGTGAGGTAAGAGGCCATGATTGATTACGGCGTACTTTGAGGATTAAGGGGTATGTGTGCGTTCCTCGTGTTGGTGACTTCTTCATTTGATTTTGAGCGAGGCCCATGATATTCCATTCGTCCGGGGGTGACTAAGATGTATCGTGATTTTGACGGGCAATTGGTGGCGTCGGATGAAGAGGGATATAGGCGATTTCATGGCTGGTGTGGTAATTATCGACAGAAGTTAAGTATGAGCACCGGCGACGACCGGTGGTGTCCTTTTTCGGAAGGATGCCCATTTCCGAGTAAAAGTGGGAGAGGATTTCCATTGATTTCGTGTGGGTCTTCCTCAAGACCACAGGTGGTTTGACAGTCAGTATAGGCACCTAATACCTTGCCGCCGAGCTTGGCGAGAGGATTCATCCAGTTTTCCATGTGTCTATGGTGAAGAAGTACCATGCCGATGGTACTTATATTATTCATTGGGACTCGATATTGCTTGATGAGAATTCGACCCATTAGGAGGAGCCTATTACGATTTTAGATAGGCAGGTTCGAAAATTTAGGTCTAAGGAGATTGCTTCTGTGAAGGTACAATGGAAGCATCGTCCTATTTAGGAGGCCAATTGGGAGACTGAGTTCGATATGCGTAGCCGATATCCTCAGTTGTTCACTGATTCAGGTACTTCTCCGTTCTTTTCCCTTCGCCGCTCGAGGACTAGCGATGGCTTAATTGGTATCTGGTGTAACGATCCGCTTGGTCGTTATAGCCTTTTCAGCACTTTTTGATATTTTTCCGAGTTGTTATCTCACTTTTGATCCGAGGGGACTGTTGACACACTTCCTGCGGGTTTGGATTTGATTTGGGTTACTTTTTGAGAAAATTGAACTTTAAGCGAAAAAAAGTGGACTCAAAGTTGACTTTTGAGTAAACGGACCTTTTCGGAAATCCATCGATTTCGAGAGGTCTGGATGGTCATTTAGCACTTGTTTGTGTATTTGGTTTGGTTCCCAATGCACTCGAGTGCAGTTCGAGACTTGGGTTGGGAAGTTGAATTTGAGGTATCGGGAGTTGACTCGATCAACGAGACCTCCGTTAGAAATTTCGAGGCCACGAGTGCATTCGTAGATTGTTTTTATGTATGTCTGCATATCCGGTATGCGAGCAGATGGCCTAAAGAGATAGCCAAAAATTCGGGTTGAGTTGTGAAAATCTTGGGATCTTCTGGTGTCTAGTGCCCGCTTTGGCGGCACCAACAACGCGACAGTTGATACGTATGTGGGTCGCAACAAGAAGCGTCTAGTGCTATTTGGGCATGACCGCTGAAGCGGTCTACTGGTCGCGGAAGCGGGTGTCGGGCAGTTAATTTCATTAAATGAAGTGTTAAAAGCCCTAAGTCCCTCATTTATTACTATTTCAAAATCTGAGTTATTGGGAGCAATTCAAGGTGATTCTTGGGGAAAAATCTTGGAGGTAAGTCCTATCTCCCTTCCTATTCCATAATTTCTTATCATCTTAGGATTCCATTATCATGCTAGTTCACTAAGAATTCTAGAATTAAAAGAGGATTTAAAGAGTTCTTCTTCTAGGCTTTGTAATCTTGATTTATTGGTTGGGTTAGCTTCTTTAAGCATTGAATTGATAATTAGAATCCTTTATTTCTTAAATTCTTCCGAATTCGTGGCTAAATTATGGAATTGGAAGTTAGGGTTTATACCCAAATTTGGGGGTTTTGCCTAGAATTTGAATTTGAGTAAATTGTTGGTTATACACTACAAGAAAAGAGGGTTTTCGTGGCGAGATCAGAAAGTAGGAAAGTCGCCACCAAAAACCTTTTCGGGGCGACCTGATGGTCGTTGGCTATACTAAGTGGCTAATTCTTTTTGGCGGCGGCGTATCTAAGTCGCCACAAAAGAAAACTTTCCGTGGCGACAATTGGCGCGACTGATGGTGTTTCAGAATTGCCACCACATCTCACTTCAAAGATCTCATCGCCACTAAATGGTAGGCTTTGGTGGCAACTTGTGTCGCCACAAAATATAGTTGGTAGCGATCATGGTTGCCACAAAAACTGAGATTTTGTCGCCAGCAATTACATTTAGTGTAAACTTGTGTCGCCACAAAATATAGTTGGTAACGATCATGGTTGCCACAAAAAGGGGGATTTTGTCGCCAGTAATTACATTTTAGTGGCAATGTGAGATCGGAACTGAATCCCACTTTTTCTGACGCCGCAATGTCGCCACTAATTAAATTCTTTTTAGTGGCAGCATGGAATCGCCACCAAAACTATAGTTTTTCTGGCACCAAAATGTCGCCACACAAAAACTTGATAGTCGCAACAACATATAATATATATATATCGCCACAAAAGCATTTTCTATAATTTAAAGCTGTTAATATTTGTACTAGTGAGCGAGGGAAAATAAAACATTTAACATTCTAGTAAACAAAACATTTCTCAAAATAGAATTATATAGAATCTTTTCATACCAAAAAATTCTACACCAATAAAGGTAGTCAATACAATATGGTCAATGCACGACACAAACAAAAATGCAAATATAATGTCTTTAGATATACTCCAACAATTTCTTCCATAAACAAAATAAATAAAAAATGTCTTCAAGCTACTCCTTGAGCAACTTCATTTCCTCGTTCTTGAAGTATTTTGTCCTTGCTATTAAAAAATAAAGATGAACATCATTAATATATTCATGTCTATAAAACAAAAACAAACAGTTTATATTTGAAAAGAAATTAGCATAAAAAAGTTGGAAGAAGTAAAGGAAAGTTCAAGGAAAACTATCTGTGATCTTTCTCCTTTAGCAGAACTGGATAAAGAATTCTGACCATAAAACTTGATACATTTCCAAACATTTGACTGGAAAAAAAATTGTATTATCTATTAACTACTGCAAACAATCAATAGTTACGGGTTTCTCTTTTTTACGAGAGGCAATCTAGTTTATTGTACCTTTCAGTGTTAATTCCTAAGATGAGATTTAGTGTAAAACTAACTATAGATTTAGGCTAGTACTCGGATGCCATTCGGCCGTTATTTCAATAAATTAAAGACTACATGTTGCATCTTGGTCCTCCATTCAGCCATCTGGTCTATGATACTTTTGTCGAGTTGTAACTTCATTTGTGCACGCTCCTCGTCTAGCTTACTCTGCAACCCCACAGATTGTTCTTCCAAATTGCTTTGCAAATTGGCAGCCATTTGTTCAGGTTCTTCTTGCAATTTTCTATCCACTTCCGCTTGCATTTCTTGACGCATAGTATCCATTGCAGAAGACATACTCGCCTCTAGGTCTACCCATTTGCACACGACTCTTTTTTGTAGGCTTCTTTCCATAACCCTTTCCACGAACATAGCAAATGAACCATGACATCAAAGAACGCCAGAGGAAAAACCATTTCAAGTTTAGACAATATAATAGGAATTTCAGCCTCTAGAATATCAAGATCTTCAATTGTCAGGCACTTAGAGCATAGATTCTTGAAAAAATGGCCTAACGCTATAATTAGTTCACACACATGCTTAGGCAACTAGCCACGTATAGCTACTATAAAAATCTCTTGTAATAATACATGGTGATCATAACTTTTCAGTCCATATATCTTTTACTCTTGTATGTTGACACACCTTGAAATGTTCGATGAAAAGGCATCAGGAACCTTCAAATTAGCTAAGAAATTACATATCTTCACCTTCTCTTACGGGGACAATGCATAGCATGCTGCCGGTAACAAAACGTTGTCCCCATCCTCAATTGAATGCAACCCTTGCCTAATTCCAAGGTCTATCAAGTCATATCTACTTTTTAATGTGTCCTTTGTCTTTCCAACCATATTAATCACAGTTGATACGATGTTGTTAGACACATTTCTTTCTATATGCATCACATCCAGGTTATGTCTTAACATAAGAGTCTTCCAATAAGGCAATTGGAAAAAAAATACTTTTCTTTCTCCAATTGTAAGCAATGTTTGAAACATCACGCTTTCGCTTTGCCCTTTACCATAAGTCACAATTCCCAGACTTTATAATTGCGTAAGTGCTTCATCACCAGTTAAAGGAGTAGGTGCAATGCCCATCGCCACTTTCCCATCAAATAACCTCCTATTTTTACACCATGGATGGTCCATTGGAAGGAAGCGACGATGACCCATATAACACAACTTATTACGCAAGGAAATTGATCATGTATCTTTATGACAACAAGGGCATGCAAGCTTTCCTTTGGTTGACCACCCTGAAAGGTTCCCATATGCTGGAAAGTCATTAATCATCCACATGATAGCCACGCACATCGTAAAATTAGATTTTGGGTGTGCATCGTAAGTCTCCACCCCGTCCCATAATTATTTCAACTCTTCAATCATTGGTTGTAAGTATACATCTATGTCATTGCCTGGAGATTTGGGGCCTGGAATAAGAAGTGTCATCATGAAATACGGCTCCTTCATGCAATCCCATGGTGGCAAATTATAGGGAACTAGTATGACTGGCCAAATGCTATGATTGGTACTCATGTTCCCAAAAGGTTGGAAACTATCACTTGCTAAACCTAATCTAACATTTTTTAATTCACTGAAAATGTGGGATGTCGCTCGTCAAATGATTCCCATGCCAAGCCATCAGACGGATGTCGCAAGACACCATTATCAATATTTTTCTCCTTGTGCCACCTCATCTTTTCTACCGTCTCTCTTGCCATATACAATCTCTGCAGTCTTGGTTTGATTGGAAAATGTCGCAAGACTTTATTAGCTACTTTCCTGCCTCCATTTTGTTTTGACTTCCATCTAGACATGCTGCCCTTAGGACATGATTCGACATTGGCATAGTCACCACAATATAAGATACAATCATTCTCACATGCAGCTATTTTGGTGTATCCCAAGCCTAAGTCTTGAAGCACTTTCTTAGCTTCATATAAAGAATTTGGTATGAATGACCCCTCCGGAGAACTTCTTTGAAGAATTTCAACAATGCATCCATCGATCTATTGCTCCAATGATTAAGGCTCTTCAAGTGAAGTAGTCTAATTATAAAAAACAACTTTGACACTTTTTTACAACCAGGATAAAGTTCAATCTCAGCATCTTCCAATAATTTGTAGAATTTTTTGGCATGCACATTTGGCTCTTCATTGTCCTCTTGATGATTATTCAAATCCTCCATACTCGTATATCCAAAAGCATCATGAAGCATTTCAGGAATATCATCCTCTTTAATACTAGCATCATCTTCTTCATTATTGCATTCATTGTTAGAATCAACTCTTACTAATACTTCTCCATGCAAATCCCACACTTTATAACTGTCCCAAAAACCTTTCCCTATAAAGTCTCTTCTTATTTGGACTCTCAACTTGAACGCGGTATTTCTACACCCTTTACAAGGACACCGAATCATAGTGTTCACATTTGGATGCCCAATCAAGAAAGTCATCTATTCTTGTAATATACCTTCTATCACATCTATTGCTAATATTTAACCAACTTTTTTCCATCTTTATTTCTACAAAAAAAAAAAATAATAATAACAACAACAACAACCAATTAATATAAATTTAAAATTTAAGGAAATCAATAATTGAGAAAAAAAAACAAGTTATATAACCAACTGTTGAACTCAATGATTTTAGACGAGTAGGACATCAATAATGGAAGAAACTCAAGTGTCTATACAAGTTTTGAATAGAAAAGCACACAATTGGTCAGAAGTGAACTGCAAGGAGAAAGAAAAAGAAACATTTTAACAAAAATTAGGCAGGGAAAAGAATGTCTATATAGTCAGACGGACACTTCCTTCAAGTCCGATTAAATGCTCCATAAGAATTGTAATCTACTCCTTAAGTATTTAATGGTTTTCTGTTTGAGGCTTTGACCAAGAAACATAAATTGTTTAACTCTGTACTAGTATTTGGGAACGTGCGTTGAACGTTTGTACCTATCGTTATATATATACACACACACACTCTCTCTCTCTTTGACCTAACCATTCAAAAGTAGGATGGTTTATTTTGATTTAGAAATATATTTCTAAAAGAAGAAATGAAAATAATAACATTAGTAAAATCCAAGTTGACTCGGTAATTAAATATTTCTCTTTACTCAGCCAACCTATCACAATTTTGCGGGTAATTTCTTAAGCTGCACTTCAAGATTTCAATCCATAGTCTCAAAAATTCAAAGAAAGAGAATGATAGGAGAATTAAAACATAGAATGAACTTGAAGGTAATTACCATCTTATTCAATTAGGATATCATGAAGCGATGGGCCCTTTAGTAACTCTTATAGTATATTTCAAAATCCCCCAGGCAATAAAAGAAAAAACACATGGGAAAACAAAGACATTCTTCAGCGACAATACCTGCTTTTGGCATTGACAACAGTTCTAAAATTTCAAACTTGGTAGAAAGTACAGAGAATAAATAATCATCCACCTTCAGTTTTTCTTAAAATCAAATCCTTTGAGGTTAAGGGTTTTATTTCTTTTCTGATAACTTTGTCCCAAACTAAAAAGCCCTCTTCCCACCCCCAAATTAAAAATCTTCACCAATTTTTTTGCTACTTCCATTTA
>NC_081351.1:63731127-63738479 GCF_029784015.1 Lycium ferocissimum
CCCAAAGGGGGTATGCGGTGATCGAAATGGGGGGGTTTTTGTAGCCAAGGTTGGGAGTTGATGTTTCCCCCGATTCCCCCTTTTTCCAACCCGGGGTGCCAGGAGCCGGGCCCCCTGGGGGCGCGATGTCACTTTTGAGCTTTAAGGGTCGGGGACCGGGGGGGGGGAAAGGGGAAGGGACTCATGATAATGAGGACAAAGGGGGCCATAGGTCACCCCACACCCCCCCGAGTCCCGGGAGCACATATAGGCCGTTTGGGCCGGGGGGCAGCCAGAGGGTTTTGCACCCCGCTAGGTCGGGTGCCGCGGCACTTTTTTCCCCGGGATAAAGGGGTTTAAATGGAGACCCACCAAGATGGGAGAGGCGGGGATGCCTTGCGAGTGTCTAGGATTTTTGGCTCCCCCATTTTGGGGATCCCCCGGGTTGAAAGGGAGAAGAAAAAGAGGGGGCGGGAAAAGGTTATAAAGAGTAAGGGCTCAAAGTCCGCCTAGTTTCGGGTTTAAGCCCCCCAAGATGACTACTAGAGACCCCTCCCCCCCTTTCTTAGCGGTTCAATTTGGGCGGAGGATTCTAGTTTTTAAGGGGCGAGGGTGTTACCCGGGAGGGTTAAAGATTCCTCCACCCCTTTATCACTTTGGTTAGCACGTCTGCGTTGAGCTTTGATGTTTAGACAATTTGTTACTTTGGCCGTGTTGGCATGTTTGGATAATCTTTGTTTTGTTGTTTTGATGCGGTGCCCCGTTTCAAGAGCTCGTAAGACAATTTCCCTCGTGGATGTTTTTACGAAAGTATCTACTTGAAATTAATTTATTCTTGTTTTGTTGATGGACTACACAACATGGCAAAACAGGAGGAAGGAAGAGCTACTGGTCAAATGGTACCGCTATGGCAGTCAATCGACCGGTAGAATGTATCGCTTGCGACAGAGTACGCTGGCCATAAAATGTCGGCCCTCGCAGAAACTCTGGGTTCGCTATAGCGGTCTGATGTACCACTCAAAAGCTTGTGGAAACACACTTCCAACCAGGTGACTTTGAGAGTTTTAAATACCTACAAACAGCTTCTCAAACGAGAGGAGTAGGTTTACAATTTAAGTACAAATGAAACAAAGCTTAAAACAGACTAAGAGACTTAGATATCTTCAAAGTTAGCATCTCGACATCCTTCGCTTGTTCTCACCCGTTAGCTGAACACTTTGGGAATCTTATGACGGCTACACTTTTGAAAGTGATTTTAGGTTTTTCAAGTGTTGCACAATATGTTGGGACATGTTGAATATATATTGGGGAACATGTGGAATGTGATGGAGACTTCTCATTCAAAGTTTTGACCCGAGGCATGAAATTTCCGCATTCTTGTTATACGCCCGCCTTTAAAGTTGTGCCACAGAGTACGTGCGGTATATTCAAAACAGATCGTAGACCAGGTCTCTTGTCGGTTCCCATCAATTTGTCAATTATCAAAACATAGGATCATAGGGCACCTTATCAATAACGAAGTTAGGGTTTTATAAAAATTCGGGAAAAATCGCTGAAAGGCATAAATGGCACCGGTCATCGCCCGAGGCTATGCGCCTTATGATATCTATTTCGACTGTATCCAAATTTTGAGTTTCTTGGAAACTTATCCTGGGGCGCCGCCCAAGGAAAGGCCAGGGCGACGCGGACGCCTAATTTTTATACCGCACTGATGATGTTTAGTAAAATAGGCATAACTTCTAGCACTGAGGTTTGTTGGGATTGGGCGACCTATCATTGGAAAGGTATTTCAAATACCTACAACTATCATGTTTTAATTTTTCTCAGATTCTCAACATAACTATCCGAAAAATGGGAAATAGTAAGAAGTTCTCCAAAATTGGAAGAATTTAGAAGCCCTTAAGAACTTCACTTTTTGGTTTGACTTCAAAACGACTGTTTATCACCCGAATTCATCCCAAATGGATTCACATAGCTAAAATGACATCTAAACCCCAGTTATTTCATATTCACACCTAACTAAGATTTACAGGATGTTACAGTCTAGCATTAGATTAGTAACAACTCATGTAAATGGTCTTAATAAACTAAATTTATTTTGATTTCCTATGATTAAACCAAATTAGACCATAACTCACATGGAAAGTAAGATTAGTATTATGCTATAACAGGCTGAATGGAGATCCAATTTTAAGACTTTATAGTCATCTAAGGTTATCCTATCTAGTGAGTGGTATTAACAGCCTCACTGTTCAAACTGCTAGAAGGATTTCTTTAGCTGATTGTTACAGGATACATTTAGTATTCAGCCTGTTATCTACATGTTTTAAATGGTTTTCATTCACACTAAAAGGCAGCAGCTTCACAACACAATCAAATGAAGAGTGGGCCAATTTACTGCTTGACTTTTCTCACATGGATTTGATACCATAGCACCTGGTGAGAGCTTGAGGTGTCTAATAGTGGCATCAATCCAAAGCAGCAGATAAGTGCAGACTAGAGAGATTGATGGAAGTTTTGTTGCATCTGCATCAGACTTAGGATTTGTTGTTTTTCTTAATCTTAATCTTAGTTATTCTAGATTGATTTTTTTATCTTTTTTTGTGACTTCTTTGTGTAAATAAATCTCCTTTTATTAATAAAACATCACCAGCTCTTGTTGTGTGATTCTTTTACTAAAAAAAAAATTAAGATTAGTATTAGATTAGTAACAACTCATGTAAATGGTCTTAGTAAACTAAATTAGACCATACCTGACATGAAAATTAAGAAAAAGTCAATTGAGGAGACAAACACTCTGAGAATCAAGGATGGAAACTATCAAGGTGAAGTTATAGCTTCCTTTCTTTTACGTGTATACATGGAGTCCGCAACTCAATTAACCCACAAAGTAGGTGTTTGATCCAAAATACCCACTAAAAAAAAGTTACAATACTACCCTGCGCAACAGGTAGAAGTCCTTTTGCGCAGGAATAGGGGTCAATTATTTAGCAACCCACATCTGACAACACTATGCTCGCTTTTGACTGCTTTTATATAACTCATTCGGTAAAAAAAACTCACATTTTTAAAAATGCCTAATTCAAGATGCTTCATTAAAAAAAAAAATACATGATTCATCACAATAACAAAATAATTAAGATTCATAATTCAAGACAACTCGAATACATCAAGAAGAATTAAAATACATTCATAAAATCATGAGGTTCTTTAACCACTAGAGACTCTTCCACTACGAGAGGTTCTTCCATTAAGAGAGGTACTTGCACCACCACGGCCCCGTAGGTTATACAAATGCTTTTCATGGTCAAACTCCTTACACGTCGAGCACCTTCGAGAGTATGTCCTATCCAGAACATCCGATTGAATGAGAATTCGAGTTTGTGCGTTAAGACGCATTTTACGAAGATATTCCTTGTTAGTAATCATTGAAAATGGCTCGTTTGGCCAATAAGACTGATCACCAAGTGGTTAAAAACTACTGACATATGTTTTAAGATAACTTTTGACGCTGTATTCCGATGCCACATAATTTGATACCGTTTTTCCCATTGCCTCGAAACACTTGATGGCATGAGAACACGGCATGTGGTATGATTCCACTTACCATAACTACACGTTCTTGTTTTCTCATAAACGGTATGAATGCTTCCTCCCTAGCCTTGGTAATAACCTGTCCTTACTTCATACACACGTTCAGCATGGTTATATTCTACCATCTTATGTAGCTCACATTTTTTCCTGTGATGCTCGAAAATTTTTGCAGGATTTGGCAGCCATTTCCCACCATCTGCTAATATGGCTTTGTCTTGTCTTGTTCTAGTCACAAACTGCTCCACAACTTACTTGTAACTCATTCTCACCATTGCGATACTTTAGCAAATTTTAGCAAATCATTGAATGACGGTCCTCATAGCATTCGAGTAGATTTTAGCAAATCATTGAATGACTCCGAGTGGGCTTATTGTTAGCATCCCCCATCTCCTGCCTTCATCCGCATGTAATATCCATTTTTCAACATCAATTTCCTTCAACCAATCATATGTTTCCGATTTCACTATCTTGATCATCTCCATCCACACAAGAAACTTTTTTTCTTGATGCTCTATTGTAGCCGCCCACGTCAATTTGTTTAGTGTGTTGTTTGAAAATTTATCTTTATGTGCCTTTAACAAAAGCGATAGTAAGCAAAAGGAGGTTGCCACCCTGCCAAATGAAACATGCTATTTAATATGTCGTGATGTCGATCAGATAGCACGCATATGCCCGTACGATCCTTAATAACATATCACCTCAAATGTGTCAAAAACATCCTCCGTGTCTCATTGCTCTCGTTAGCGGCAATGGCAAAAGCAAGAGGGAATATCGACTCATTGGCATCTATTCCTACTGCAATCAGTAGCTTGATGTCGTATATCCCGTACACATACGTGCCATCTATGGATATTCTGCCGGCAATGAGTAAAACTATCAATGCGTAGTTTGAATGTCGAAAACACAAAATTGAAAATATTATCTGCCACACAAGGTTGAATGTCAAGTTTCCCACTGCATGTAAAACGGTACCCGATTGGAATTTTTGTAGTCACAAATACCTCTGCAAGGGGTACGGAGCCACCCTCTCATCTACCGTAAATCATTCAAAAGAGCGCCTTTCTGTGGGAGATATCCCTTTCTCTTGCTTATCGTTTTACGATATACTCCCTTAACGTTTCTGATGCAATCTTTGATGGGGATCTTGGACAAGTTTAAACAAATAACATTTAGCAATGATAATTTAACTGATGTCAAAATTATAATTGTCACGACCAAACAAGTAGTAGTGACTATTTGGCCCAGGCACACGCATCTGTATTCCGCGAACCGATTAGGCATAAAACGACTCGTCTAAATCGGATCAAACGCGGCTCCCAAAAGACGATACAAAACATATACTACACGGGAAGGCCCAAGGCTTCATAATATACCTAACATGCCGGTAAAACGCCTGATAAAAGGGCCCCCGGGGGATGGCCCCCCAAAAAAAAACTTACTCCGGTTTAAACAAAAGGGCAAACCCCATCATGTCTACGGACCCCAATCGAACAACAACCCAAAGACGGGGCGGGGGCCCCTGCACCCAATAAACATAAACATATACATCGGAGAGTATATACCCAAAAATCACTTCCCCAAAAGGGGGGACCCGAACAATTGAGGGAAAACCTTGGAGGATACCCAAAAAGTGTATTTGTACCGCCCGGGGGGAAACGGCCCCGAAGAAAAAAGGGGCACAAAATATGTCCCAGTATGCAAAACGAAGGTACAAGAAAAAACCCAGGGCCAAACGAAATAATAGAGAAATAATAACCGAAGTATCAAAGCGCTTTGCCCCACTACAAATCATACATAAGAGGGGACGGAAGGAAACAAAAGATCATCTATACATCCGTAAAATCAACATCAAACCCAAACATAGAGAGCCCGTCTTTAGTGGGATTGGCCCAAACCAAAGGGATTGGCTAAACCGGTTGGGAAAATTTTCATAATCGGGTTTACCTTGGGGTTTGCCCCCCCAAACCCCCCGTTCCCCAAATTTATCATAAATTAAAATTTATACAGATAACATATTACGTAACATATACACGAGCCCACGAAAAGGGGGCCCCGGGGTCCCCCCACTCATAACTCATAATACATACCGGTTCCCGGCAAAAGGGGCCGGGGAACCGTTTGATACCAACCCCATCATTCATCCTTTCATCATATCATATCATCATATATCATATCGAACTTCGCATTATGTTTTATCTCGAAATACACTCATACTTGGAAAAATAGCATAGTGCGTACGTTAAAAACCTTTCCGGGGGCTTGGGGAAAAAAAGTAATAAAGGAATACACGAACAAAGTTATGAGTAACCAAATACGGTTAAAAAAAATTTCAAAGACTTAATATTTAATCACACAACCCAAGCCAAAATGGTAGTCAAATCGATTTTCTTAAAATATCCTCGGGGGCATATAACCGAACTTTAGAAATGATTTTTCCAAAATCATGTCAAAGATTTAAGCTAAATAGGTAAACTCTACGAAATCGGGAAAACCATATCATATTCTTGCAAAAGTCATCCGAAGTGCGTAAAGGAAATGTGGGACCCACGGAGGGGTGTCAGAGTCGGGCCCCCTTGAAAAAATGTCATAAAAACAGGGATCTTTTTTGAGAATCAAGCGATCGGTCTTTCGTGAAAGTTACGGACTTTCATAGTTTTAATCTTTAGGAACAAAACTTTTTAAAAAAACCAACTTTTAATTTTGAAACTTAGTCATACAAAAACATAAACCCCATTTTCATCTATCAAACAAAAGGGGACTGGGAAATAAAAATACGGGACGGTGGGATCGCATAGAATTTTCGAGGCTCGTATCTCCTATTTACACTAGGCATCCCAAAAAAGGAAGGTTCCTTTATATCCTTGATCGTTCCCAACGCTAATGGACCAACTAATTCCAACCTACGTCTGGCCCAGGTCTAAAATAAATCATAATATGCCAAACATTAGCTATAGACATTTGGACATTTAATTCCAAAATTTCCCCTTTAAATTTTCCAAAAATTTGGGGGGATTTTTTAAATAGGCCAACCCCCAAATTTAACTCGGGCCCAAAACAACAACAACAACAACAACAACAACCAACCTAGCAACAAAAAATAAGCAACCCAAAGGAAAATAACATTAATAAACCTCTTTTTTTCTTCAACAACTTTCAATATATTAAATTTTAAAGGCACCCCAAAAACATCGATGTTTTACATTCAAAAACTAAAACCCAAACCCAAAAATATTTAAAGACATTCAAGAAATTATACAAATTTCCAACAATCCCAAAAATGTTATATCCGTTTTGTACTGGGAAAATTTTTAAGTTGTTTACAAATTAGGGGCGAGGTTATTTTGCTTTGTTGTAAGAGATAAGTGTTTTATGATTTTAGGGATTGAAATATTAATAAAAACTTTTTGGGGTTTAAAAGGGGAAACTTGGAAATTAGTAGTTCATGAAAAAAAAGGCCACATGAGTTGGGCCATGGGTTATGGAAGATTAATATATGTGGAGTTAGATGACTTGTTAAGTCATTTTCACCATGTTCTCTTTTGGAAATTTCATGAAACTTGGAAATTTGGAGGGGAAAAAAAAAAAAAAAAAGAAGGGAGCACATGGCCGGCCGTGTTGGACCCCGTCGGCCATGCCTCCACTTATATATATATATATATATATATATATATATATATATATATATATATATATGTGTGTGTGTGTGTGTGGGAAGTGAAGACAAGTATTCATCATTTTAGGTTCTAGAGAAATGAGAAAAAAAAAAGAAAAGGAAAGAA
>NC_081351.1:63738579-63814960 GCF_029784015.1 Lycium ferocissimum
TTTCTTTAGCTAATATTATTTTCCTTTGAACCTTAGTAATATGTACAAGCTATTTTCTTAAAATTTAAGCACTATTTTTAATCTTAATTAATTAACCTAAGTTTGGTCGGATAAACGTAGTTACGGATCCTAGAGGATGCCTAACCCTTCCCTTTAGGATAATTAGAACCCTTACCTAGAATTAAAATTTAAGCAGATCATTAACAGAGGTTTAGTTAGGCTTTACCTTAGTTAATAATTAGGTGCCCTAATTCACCTTAAAATCAATTAGGTGGCGACTCCTTAAAATAAGCAAAATAGGAATCTCCAATATGTTGTACCTAATTTAGCCCGTTTAAATGGGGTATAACATGACTTATACTTGTTGGTTTATCTACCTATCTTGCTTTATTGTATGAATTATGTTAGCTATGCTTAGTCGGCCGATGATACCTACCAGTACCATTATTTTGTACTGACCTGCACTTGCTTCACTCCTTTATGAATGTAGAGTATCAGGTTGGGTCTGCTTCCATCTCTCGTGGCTGATCATCGCCATCAGCATTATTGAGTTTTCAGGGTGAGCATGAGACGCTCGCTGCCTTGAAGAATCTTCCTATTTTATGTCTTACTATTGCTATTCTGAGACATAGACAGATTTATGTAATATTATTCCAGACTTGTATATTTTTCATTAGATGCTCTTGTATGACTTAGATCAGACCCTGAGGGTATTTTTCCTTATTCCGCACTATTCTATTATATATCATTGTGAGACTTATGTAATTATTCTTTTCGCTTGATTGATTTTTTATTTATTACTTACTTATCGTTGGGTTGAGGGTTCGCTTACCGAGGTGGTAAAGGTAAGTGCCCGCACGGCTTAGCCGAAATGGGTCATGACAAGTTGGTATCAGAGCCCTAGGTTACCCCATCTATAATACAAGAGTGTGTCTAGTAGAGTCTCGTGGATCGATACGATGAGCTCCGTACTAATCTGTGAGAGGCTATAGGACATTTAGGAAATCTCACTTTCTTTCATTCTTTCATGCTACTTTATTCTAATTGGTATCTGGAAAGATCAAATTGGTATCTGACTCTTATCTCTTCTCTCACAGATGGTGAGGACTCGAGCTACTATGGCTCGAGGTCAGGTGCCAGAGCCCGCAGCTATGGCTGGCACCCGAGGGAGAGCGATAGCCAGAGTGCACGGCAGAGCTAGAGGCCGCCGGGCTGGCCCAGTCAGAGGCAGGGCTCCTGCGGTAGGACAGCGGCGAGAGAGATCTCCGTCTCCAGAGCTCGAGGTTACTTCTGGTCTAGCCATGTAGTATACTATGGCCAGGGTCTTACTTCATCATGATGCCCAGTAGGCTACCGCTAGTGTTACTACTCCTGGCGGGGGTTCACAGACCAGAGTTGGGGCGCAGACCCCTGAGCAGGGACCTACTCGGGTAGCACATCCCGCTGTAGCTATGGCTCCCCGCATTGATGCGATACTCACTCCTGGTGATGAGCTTAGGCCTATGAAGGGCCCTGTTATGACCATGTCTGCTCAGGATCTTGTTGGGAGGTTCAGGAAGTTAGAGCCGCCGAGGTTTTCGGGTACTTCTTCTGAGGATACTTATGAGTTCATTATAGATATGCATGAGTTGCTACACCGGATGGGGATCGTGGAGACCCACGAGGTTGACTATGTGTCCTACCAGTTTCGCGGTGACGCAAAGACTTGGTGGAGGTATTTTGTGGCTTGCAGACCTGAGGGTTCCCCTCCCCAGACTTGGACTCAGTTCTACCGGGCCTTCCTTGAGAAGTATGTGCCCCGATCTTTAAGAGAGGCGCGTAGGGAGGAGTTTTTACTTCTTGAGCAGAGGGGTATGTCTTTGAAGACCTATGTGAACCGCTTTCTATATATAGCCCGTTATTCCACTTCTTTGATCCCTACTGACACCGACAGGATTAGGCGTTTTGTTGGTGGGCTAGTAGGCTCTCTACAGATTTCTTGCCTTCTGATAGAGGCTATTGGGGCATCCTTCCAGTCCATCATCGAGCATGCTTCTATGGTTGAGGGCGCTAAGGCCCGTGCAATTGGTGGTAGTGATAAGAGACCGCGTCAGACTGGGGGTTATGGCGGTTGTAGTTCGAGGGGCGCCGGTCAGTCTGCTAGGCCGCATCAGCCATATTCCGGCCGTCCTGTGCATTCATATTTACAGGCTTCCCCTAGTAAGCCACCTAGATAGAAAGCTCCTGAAAGTTCGCTTTCCAGACCAGTAGATAGGGTTGTTTCATCCGGGTCTTCAGCTTCAGTTCATCAGCCTTCGTCTCCTTTTACCTGCTATTCTTATGGAGTGGTTGGGCATGTTGCTAGGAGATGTCCCTGACCCAGGTGGGATTATCACCCGCCGAGGACTCCGACATCATCTGGTGGTCGAGGTAGTGCTTCTCAGAGGGGCGGTGCTCAGTCAGGCAGCGGTGGTTATCATAGTTCTAGAGGTGGATCCCAGTCAGTTAGAGGTGGTTCCCAGGGTACGAGAGGGGGATCTCAGAGGCGGGCGTGGTGCAGCCCATTGTTGCTCATTTTCGAGTCGGCCCGAGGCAGAGGCCTCAGATGCTGTGATTTCAGGTACCATTTCTATCTGTCATAGAGCAGCATCTGTGTTATTTGATCCTGGATCCACCTATTCATATGTATCTGCATTTCATGCCGTTGGTTGGGATTTGCCTTGTGATAGCATAGATATACCTATTCATATGTCTACTCCAGTTGGAGATTCTGTGATTGTTGATTGAGTTTACCGATCTTGTTTGGTTACTTTTATGGGGTATGACACTTGGATAGATTTGATAATTCTCGATATGGTGGACTTTGATATTATACTGGGGATGTCGACGGCTTTCTCCTTATCATGCGATCTTGGTACATCATGCCAAGATAGTTACCTTAACCATCTTCCAGGCATTCTTAGGCTTGAGTGGAGGGGTACTCCTAGTCCCGCTCCGAAGAAAATCATTTCCTTCCTTCAGGCGAAGAAGCTAGTCAATAAGGGGTGTTTAGCCTATTTGGCTCATGTTCGTGATACGACTGTTGCATCTCCACCCCTTGAGTCTATCCCTATCGTGAGCGAGTTTGCGGAGGTATTCCCGTCGGATCTGCTGGGTATGCCACCCGATCGCGACATTGATTTCAGTATTGACTTGGATCCGGATACTTGCCCTATTTCTATTCTGCCATATCGAATGGCACCTGTCGATTTGAGAGAGCTTAAGGAGCAGTTATAGGATTTATTTAGCAAAGGGTTCATTAGATCGAGTGTCTCCTCTTGGGGTGCTCCTGTGTTATTTGTGAAGAAGAAATATAGGACCATAAGGATGTGCATTAATTATCGCCAGCTGAACAAGGTTACTATTTGGAACAAATGCCCTATGCCTCGTATTGATGATCTGTTTGACCAGCTTCAGAGTGCTTCGGTGTTTTCAAAGATTAATTTGCGTTCAGGCTACCATTAGTTGAAGATCAGGGCGGAGGATATTCCGAAGATAGCCTTTCAGACGAGATATAGACACTATGAGTTTCTGGTTATGTCTTTTGGGCTAACCAATGCCCCGCCTGTATTTATAACCTTCATGAATGACATCTTTAGGCCATTCCTTAATTCTTTCGTGATTGTGTTCATTGATAATATTTTGGTCTATTCCAAGAGTAGAGAGGAGCGTGAGAGCCATCTTCGTTCTGTTCTTGGCTTGTTGAAGAAGCATAGCCTATTTGCTAAGTTTTCTAAGTGTGAGTTTTGGTTGGAGTCTGTGGCATTCTTGGGCCATGTTGTATCTAAGGATGGGATTATGGTTGACCCACAGAAGATTGAGGCTGTGAGGAGTTAGGCGAGGCCCACTACTGTTACTGAGATTCGTAGTTTTGGGGGTTTGGCCAGCTATTACCGTCGCTTCTTAAAGGGTTTTGTTGTTATTGCTTAAATGCTTTTTGACAGTTGACTAAGAGGAGGTTCCTTCTAGTGGTCAGATGATTGTGAGGAGAGCTTTCAAAAGCTCAAGCTTCTTTTGACTACAACCCCGATCATAGCACTACCCGTGGAGGGTAAGGACTTGGCAGTCTATTGTGATGCCTCCCGTGTGGTTTGGGTCCTGTGTTGATGCAGAAGGGTAGAGTGATAGCTTATGCTTTCCGTCAGTTGAAGATTCTTAAGAAGAATTACCCTACCTATGATTTGGAGTTGTTGGCCGTGGTCTTCGCTTTGAAGATTTGGAGGAATTATTTGTACGGTGTCCATTGTGAGGTTTTCATCGATCGCCGTAGTCTTCAGCATGTGTTTACCCAGAGAGATCTTAATTCCAGGTAGCGCCAATGTATGGAGCTCCTGAAGGACTATGACATCTCTATTCTATAGCATCCCGGGAAAGCTAATGTGCCGGTTGATGCCTTGAGTCGCAAGGTAGTGAGTATGGGAGTTTAGCTTGATTGATTGTTTCCGAGCGTCCGTTGGCCATGGAGGTTCAGACTCTGGCCAACAGTTTCGTTCGCCTTGATATTTCAGCCCAGGCAGGATTTTAGCTTGTGTAGAGGCGAGGTCATCTTTATTGGATCGGATCAGGACTCATCAGTTTGAGGATGCTCAGTTGAGCAAGATTTGAGATAGGGTTTTGAGGGGTGAGGCCAAGGAGGCCATGATTTATTCGAGGGCATGTTGAGGATCAAGAGGACGCGTGTGTGTTTCTCGTGTTGGTGAATTGAATCGGTTGATCTTGTCTCAGGCTCATAACTCTCGCTATTCCATTCATTCGGGGCGACTAAGATGTACCATGATTTGAGACAGCACTATTGGTGGCGTTGGATAAAGAGAGATATAGTTGATTTCGTGGCTAAGTGTGGTAATTGTCAGCAGGTAAAGTATGAGCACCAGCGACCCGGTGGGGTGCTTCAGAGGATGCCCATTCCCTAGTGGAAGTAGGAGAGGATTACTATGGATTTTGTTACGGGTCTCCCAAAGACCATGGCCAAGTTTGACTCTATTTAGGTGATAGTTGATCGGTTGACTAAGTCCGCTCACTTTGTTTCAGTTCAGGTTTCTTATACCGCGGAGAAGTTAGCCAAGTTGTACATTCGGGTTATTATGAGATTGCATGGGGTTCCAAGTTTTGTTGTATCTGATCGGGATACTATCTTCACGTCCCGTTTACGGGAGGGCTTTACATGGCGATTGAGTGCAGATTGGATCTTAGTACGACTTTCATCCCGGAACCAATGGCCGGTCCAAGGCGGACCATTCCAATGCTCGAGGATATGTTAAGAGCGTTTGTTATTGATTTCGGTGGTCATTCGGATCATCACTTTCCATTGGTAGAGTTTGCGTATAATAAAAGTTATCATTCGAGTATTGGTATGGCACATGTTGAGGCTTTATATGGTAGGAGATGTAGATCTCCGGTTGGTTGGTTTGATGGATTCGAGGCTCAACCTTAGAGTACGGATCTATTAAGAGAGTCCCTTGATAGAGTGAGAGTTATTCGGAGCCAAGCTTTTGGCGGCTCGAGTCGGCCAAAAGATGTATGCGGACCCGAAGGTCACGAAGTTTGAGTTTCTATTGGTGACGAGTGCAATGAAGGTTTCACCCGCCTGAAGGGTGTTATGAGGTTCGATAAGTGGGGCGAGTTGGGCCCCGAGGTATGTTGATCCATTTGAGATTGTTGTGTGTATGGGTGATGTAGCTTATGAGTTGGCGTTGCCGTTAGGCTTAGCGGGAGTTCTAAATACGGTTTTCATGTTTCGATCTTTGAAGAGTACCGTACTGCCGATGGTACCTATATTGTTCGTTGGGATTCTATGTTGCTTGATGAGAATTTGACTTATGAGGAGGAGCCTATTACGATCTTGGATAGGCAGGTTCGAAAGTTGAGGTCGAAAGAAATTGCTTAAATGTGAAGGCGCGATGGAAGCCTTGCCAGCCACATTGAGGAGGCTACTTGGGAGACCAAGTCAGAGCGTACGTAACCGATATCCCGGTTTTTCTTGATTCAGGTATTTTTTGCTTTCTTTCTTTTCTTCAGTCGAGGACGAGCGACGGTTCAATAGGTATCTGATGTAACGACCTGTTTGGTCGTTGTAGTCTTTTCGGCATTTTTGTCCCTTCCCGAGCATTAATTAGCTCACGTTTGACCCGAGCGGATAGTTGACACGCTTCCTGAGGTGTCTAGACTTGATCTGGGTGACTTTTTGTGAAATATGAGTTTTAAACGAAAAGAGCCGACCCGAGATTGACTTTTGGGTAAACGGATCTCTTTTAAAAATTCATCAATTTCGAAAGGTCCGGCTGGTCTTTTTGATCTTTTGTGTGTATACGTTCGGTTCCCAATGCCATTGGATGCATTTTAGGACTTTAGTTTGGAAAGTGAAAGTGAGGTATCGGGATTTGACTCGATCGACGAGACCTCTATTGGGAATTTCGAGGCCACGAGCACATTCGTAGCATATTTTTGTGTGGGTTTGTGTATGTTATTTATGAACAGGTGGCCTTGGGAGTGGTTCGGGATTTCGTTTGAGATTTAGAAAAAAATCGGTGGATGCAGTACACAGGTGCCCGCATTGGCAACGACCCCGTTGCGACGTGTTGGCCGCTGGGGCGGCCAAGAGTGTTTTGGCCCAGACCACTGGGGCGGTGGGGTGGACGCTATTGCGGCGCCGCTGTTGCGGCCCCGTTACCGTCGTGGCGGCAACGGGCCTGTTATTTCATTAAGGGTGCATTAAATAAGCCCTTAGTCTATCATTTACTATCATTTCGAAAAGTGAGCTCTTGGGGACTGTTTTAGAAGGTTATTGGAGAAAGCTCTTGGTGGTAAGTTTTACTAATCCCTTACTAATTCCTTATTCCTAATCATCATAGATTCCTTCTCCCTTAGAAATTCCTTAGTATTGGATGATGAAAGTGGGTTTTGATGAATGTTCTATATAGGCTTATTAATGATGAAATTGATGGGGTTCATGCTAGATTTTGATGAATCTAAGTTTGTTAATCATATATCTTCCATTATTAGAGTTGAATTCTTGAATCAAAGAGTTAGGGTTTATACCCAAATTTAGGGGTTTTGCTTGAAATCAGAAATTAGGCCTATCCTTGAGGTAAATCAGCAATTAGTGGTTGGGTTATGATCACCTAGTGCTTAATTTGATATTTTGCTTTGGAATTTCCCGTTTTGACCTTGTGGGCCCCGTTTTCCTAATTTCTGGGGTTAGAATTGATCTAAATTGAATGGTAGCAATTTTAGTATTATTCTTCATGATTTCTAATCTAGATTTCAATTATGCCTAGATTACTTTGGTTCTGAGGCTCAGCGGAAAGGTAAGGAAAAGGAGTGAGTTGTTGGTGTTGCGGTTCGGCCATCCAGGTAGCTTATGGCTTACCCTTGGTGAGACTTCGTGTAGCGAAGCATATATTTAGATGATATTGTTGGAGATAGAATATAAACCTTCGGGTATGAAGTTGGGATGGATATTGTCTTAGGTTGGGCCCGGTTGTGTGTTTGGGGCTAGCTACCCCGTTGTGTTGTGATTTGATTGTTCTATTATGTTGGCTTGATGCCATGTGTTGGTAGATATTGGATTCTGTTTTACCATCTTTATTACGCTGTTGTTGGCATACCCACTGTTGGTATTTGTGACTCTGATACATTGTTGGCGTGCCCACTACTAGTACTTGTGATTCGGATGTATTGTTGGCGTGCCCATTGTTGGTACTTGTGATATTGAGCATGATTGTTGATGATGATACATGCATTGCATGCACTCTCATTCTTTATGATATACTATTGAGATACTGATGATACTTGATGAAACACTGCGATGAGCTGGGCTCGATTTTTACTTGAGTGACGTGAGAGTTCGATATCCGATATTCATTCCGGAATCGTAGATTGAGTGAGTACATGGACTCCGCGGGTCCCCCAGGGGGTGCCGATAAGAAACCCCTGTGGGCAAAGATTAGGGGTCCCGTTTGTCTGTTGGGCAAAGACTCGGGACAGGTTGCACTTATACTTCGCGAGTCTCCTTGGGTTGTGCTGTCGACATGTCGATATTTCCGTCCGGAGTACATGTGTACACAGCATTTGCATGGCATTTCATTGCATTCATACATTATTGCATTGCATGGCATCACGGCTTGATTTAGAGATGATTTTATGTTGTACTTGTGATGTTGGATTCGGACTTGATATATTGAGACTTGGCACACTTGGGATTACATGCTCTACTTAGGTGTTGGCGCATCCTTGGATTCTATTATGTTTGACTTATACTTGTTGGTTTATCTGCTTATCTTGCTTTATTATATGAATTGTGTTAGCTATGCTTGGTTGGCCGATGATGCCTACCAACACCATTATTTTGTACTGACCTGCACTTGATGCATTCCTTTATGAATGCAGAGTATCAGGTTGGTTCTGCTTCTATCTCTCATGGCTGATCGTCATCTTCAGCATTAGCACCGAGTCTCCAGGGTGAGCACGGCCGTTCGCTGCCTTGAAGACTTCTCCATTATTTATGTCCTATTCCTATTCAGAGACATAGACATTTCTATGTATTATTATTCAAGACTTGTATTGTTGCCTTTTAGATGCTCTTGCATGACTTAGACTAGACCCTGGGGCTATTATTATCATTCCGCACTATCTTTATTATATAATATTGTGAGACTTACGTATCTATTCTTTTTTGCTTGCTCGAATATTTATTTATGTCTTTATTTATCGTTGGGTTGAGGGTTTGCTTACCGAGGTGGGGAAGGTAAGTGCCCGCACGACTTATGTCAAATTGGGTCGTGACATTACTGAAAGCCCCCCACAACTGAAATCCCAACATCTCCCGTTTGTCTGTTGGGCAAAGACTCGGGACGGGTTGCACTTATACTTCGCGAGTCTCCTTGGGTTGTGCTACCGACATGTCGATATTTTCGTCCGGAGTACATGTGTACACAGCATTTGCATGGCATTGCATTGCATTCATACATTATTGCATTGCATGGCATCACGGCTTGATTTAGAGATGATTTTATGTTGTACTTGTGATGTTGGATTCGGACTTGATATATTGAGACTTGGCACACTTGGGATTAGATGCTTTACTTAGGTGTTGACGCATACTTGGCTTCTATTATGTTTGACTTATACTTGTTGGTTTATCTGCTTATCTTGCTTTATTATATGAATTGTGTTAGCTATGCTTGGTTGGCCGATGATGCCTACCAACACCATTATTTTGTACTGACCTGCACTTGATGCATTCCTTTATGAATGCAGAGTATCAGGTTGGTTCTGCTTCTATCTCTCATGGTTGATCGTCATCTTCAGCATTAGCACCGAGTCTCCAGGGTGAGCACGGCCGTTCGCTGCCTTGAAGACTTCTCCATTATTTATGTCCTATTCCTATTCAGAGACATAGACATTTCTATGTATTATTGTTCAAGACTTGTATTGTTGCCTTTTAGATGCTCTTGCATGACTTAGACTAGACCACAGGGCTATTATTATCATTCCGCACTATCTTTATTATATAATATTATGAGACTTACGTATCTATTCTTTTTTGCTTGCTCGAATATTTATTTATGTCTTTATTTATCGTTGGGTTGAGGGTTTGCTTACCGAGGTGGGGAAGGTAAGTGCCCGCACGACTTATGTCAAATTGGGTCGTGACATTACTGAAAGCCCCCCACAACTGAAATCCCAACATCTACTGCAATTACATTAACAACTATGAATGAGGAGTGGTGTTTTCACTTTGTTTCGACATCTCATCGACCCTTGCAAATGGGAGTACTTTACAATTGTAAGGAAGCTATCATATAATAGGAAGAGCAAAGTAAAAAACTATTAGAGCTTGCTGGAGTATAGCAGTGAATAATTAAGAGCCGCTCTGGATTCCCATTACCCCAACAACCTTTATATAATGAAGAATATGATAATTTATTCATATCATGATCATTATTACGTTTGTAATTAGTGCTAGAAATGTCAAGTGTCAATTTGGAGAAAGGGATCTTAAAATGTCTGCTTGTTTTTTTCATATCAGTTACAAGGAAACGTACATGATACATTAATGACAGTTTTCAATACCTTGAAGAACTATTAATTTAGTTTATTAACAAGCTCCCCGAGCTTGGTTTCAACACTTGTCAATTTTTTTGGAGAGTCTCGGTTTTCACTCCTCCAAGGCCGACACGTCATTGTTTGTTCTTCTACAAGGTACATTAAAAATCTATGTATTGATTTATGTCTATGACATAGTTGTTACATGTTCAGATTCCTCCAAGTTTCCATGGTTTCTCACAAAAATTAAGGAAATCTTTCCTGTCCGTGACTTGGGTGCCTTGAATTATTTTCTTGGAATTGAGGTAAAAAGGGTCTCAGATGGCCTATTGTTGACATAAAATAAATATGCGGCTGATCTACTGAAAGAGACAAACATGCAGGAATCTAAGCCGTGTATCACACCAATGGCAGTGGCTCCGACCTTGAGCAAGACAATGGGTGAGCCGTTGTCAAATTCTGAGCAATATCATCAAATTGTAGGTTCCCTGTAATACATGACCTTGACTCGCCCAGACATTGCATTTAGTGTCAACAAACTAGCTCAATTTATGCATTGTGCAACTGAGGTTCATTGGCAAGCAGTAAAGCGTCTACTTCGGTATATTCGTGCCACAACCAACATTGGTTTGTTTATTTCCAAGAATTCTACCTTGCAACTTCAATGTTTTTCAGATAGTGATTGGGCTGGCCGCCCCGATGACTGACGTTCTACTCGTGGATATCTAGTGTATCTTGGCAACAATTTGATATCTTGGTCGTCAAAGAAACAACTTACTGTTGCCAGGTCCTCAATGGAGAGTGAATACAAATCACTGGCCAATGCCACAGCTGAAATCATGTGGGTGAGCTCTCTTCTTCAAGAACTTGGCTTTCCACCCCGCATCCCTGCTATCATATGGTGTGATAACATCGGTGCAATTTATTTTAGTGCCAATCCCTTTTTCCATGCCCGCACCAAGCATATTGAATTAGACTATCACTTTGTGCGGGAGCAAATAAAGTTAGGTACGCTTTCAGTTCGCTTCATTTCCAGTGCTGACCAAATTGCGGATATCATGATGAAACCGCTTGGATAGCAACTCTTCTCTATGTATTTCAGCAAGCTTCGTCTCTATTTCACGTCGGCATCAATTTGAGGGGGGAGGGGGTGTTAAAATATAACTACTTCATTATTTATAACTTATTATTTATGTTTGTATTCTTTGTAATTATCTTTGTATTCTTTGTAATTATCTCTTGTACTTGTAATTATCCTCCACCCTCTTAGTAGTTATCCCCTGTAGCTATCCTTTGGCTTTGTAAAGCTATATAAGTAGTTGACGTATACATCAATACATATGGAAGAGTGATTGGCTTCTTAAGTCCTCGTCTTTCTTATTATTTTACAATTGGGATCAGCACTTACCATTGGCAGAATTTGCCTACAATATCAGTTATCATTCGAGTATTGGCATGGCGCCTTTTGAGGCTTTATATGGTAGGAGATGTAGATCTCCGGTTGGTTGGTTTGATGGATTTAAGGAACGACCTTGGAGTACGGATCTGTTGAGAGATTCCCTTGATAGAGTAAAAGTTATTCAGGCCAAGCTTTTGGCAGCTCAGAGTGGGTAAAAGATGTATACGGCTCAGAGTGGTTTGATGGATTTAAGGCACGACCTTGGAGTACGGATCTGTTGAGAGATTCCCTTGATAGAGTAAGAGTTATTCAGGCCAAGCTTTTGGCAGCTCAGAGTGGGTAAAAGATGTATACGGATCGGAAGGTCCGGGATTTGGAGTTTGTTGTTGCTGATCAGGTTCTATTGAAGGTTTCACCCATGAAGGGTGTTATGAGGTTTGGTAAGAGGCGAAAGTTGAGCCCCATCTATATTGGCCCATTTGAGATTGTTGACCGTGTGGGAGATATTGCTTATGAGTTGGCATTGCCGCCAGGCTTCGCGGGAGTTCATCTAATTTTTCTTGTTTTGATGCTGAAGAAGCACCACGCTGACGGTACTTACATTGTTCGTTGGGATTCAATATTACTTGATGAGAATTTGACTTATGAGGAGGAGCCTATCGCGATCTTAGATAGGCAGGTTCGAAAGTTGAGGTCAAAAGAGATTGCTTCTGTGAAGGTGCAATGGAAGCACCGTCCTATTGAGGAGGCTACTTGGGAGACCGAGTCCGACATGCGTAGTCGATATCCCCAGTTGTTCACTGATTCAGTTATTTTTCCCCTCCTTTTCTCTTATTCGCTCGAGGATGAGCGATGGTTTAATTGGTATCTGATATAACGACCCGTTTGGTCGTTATAGTCTTTTCGGCATTTTCGTCCCTTTTCGAGCTTAGTTAGCTCATTTTGACCCAAGAGGACTATTGACGCGCTTCCCGAGGAGTCTAGATATAATTGGGGTGACTTTTTATAAAATTTAGGCTTTAAGCGAAAAAAATATTGACTAAAGTTGACTTTTGGGTAAACGGATCTTTTTCAGAAATCCGTCAATTTCAAGAGGTCCAAATGGTCGTTTAGAACTTGTGTGTATATCTGGTTCAGTTCCCAATACACTCGGATGCATTTTAGGACTTGGGATGGGAATTTAGTAATGAGGTATCGGGGGTTGACTCGGTGAACGAGACCTCCATTGGAAATTTGAGGCCACGAGTGTGCTCGTAGCGTATTTTTGTGTGGGTCTGTGTAAGTGGTTTGTGAGCAGATGGCCTCGGGAGTGGTACGGGATTTAGATTGAGACTTAGGAAAAATTATTGGGTTCGGGTACCTGGTGTCGGTTGAGAACCCCCGTGGGCAAAGATCCGGGTCTCGTCTGTCTGTCGGGCAAATATCCCGGACGAGTGGCACTTAGACTTCACGATTCACCTTGGGTTGTGCTACCGACATGTTGATATTTTCGTCCGGAGTACATGTGTACGCAGCATTTGCATGGCATTGCATTGCATTCATACATTATTGCATTGCATCGCATCACGGCTTATATTGAGATGATTTGGTGCTTTACTTGTCATGTTGGATTCGGATTGGACATATTGAGACTTGGCACATTTGGGAGTAGATGCTCTACCTAGGCGATGACGTGTACTTGGTTTCGATTATGTTTGACTTACACTTGTTGATTTATCTGCCTATCTTACTTTATCGTCTGAATTATGTTAGCTATACTTAGTCGGCCTACGATACCTGCCAGTACTGTGGTTTTGTACTGATCTGCGCTTGTTGCATTCTTTTATGAATACAGAGTACCAGGTTGGGTCTTCGTCCATTTCCCGTGGCTGACAGTCGCCTTCAGCTTAGCATCGAGTTTGCAGGGTGAGCATGAGTCGTTCGCCGCCTTAAAGACTCCTCTTATTATTACGTCTTACCTTTCTACTCTGAGACATAGACAAATTGATGTATTGTTATATTATTCCAGACTTATATTTATTTCTTTTAGATGCTTTTGTATGACCTAGATCAAACCCTGGGGTGTTTCCTTATTTCCGCACTATTTCTATTATATATTATTATAAGACTTACGTAATTATTCTTTTCCGCTTGCTTGATTTATTTATTCATGTCCTTACTTATCGTTGGGTTGAGGGTTCGCTTACCGAGGTGGAAAACGTAAGTGTTACACCTCGTATCTTCGAAGAACACTTATCAAATTTGAAACATAAGTACGTTGAGTTAGGGTTAAGTAAAACCACTTTGGAATATAAGGAGCAAGCATTATTAAGTATATTTAATAAGTGAAGGATGTATATAAGGTATACTGGAAGGTTTTATAAGGAAATAAGTGGAAGAAATGAAGTAGTACGACTTTGGAGAAAGGATGGGTAATGTTTGTGTGGAAATTTTGGTCCAAATTGGAGGATGAATATCTCTTAGCATATGAAGTGTTTTGAAGTGAAACAAAAGCCTAAAATGAAGTTCGTCAAGTCTAGTTTCCAACGCAATAAATTGCTCGTCGATAGGACATCGAAGTAGAGAATTATGGACATTACAAGTTCAGCTGACAGAGCAGAAACGCGTGCTACGATCTTCGCTACGATAAGAATCGATTGCCGCGAAGAAATTACTACAGTGACCCGAGCCGAATTTGACCCTATATAAGGGGTAAAAACCCCCTTTTTCCATCAGATTTTGCTAGAAAAATCCAGAAATTGAAGAGAGAGAGTGAGGGAAATAAGAAGTAAGCAATTTTCAAGCGACGGAGTATTAATCGAAGCTCGGATAAACACATGGATGTGATTCTAGTATGGTTTTGCGGTGGATTCAAGGTGGATATTGAAGATATCTCTGTTTTAAAAAGAATAAGGTATGAATCTCCTATTATTAATGTTAATTTTGGTTTATTTACGGAGATAAAATCGTTAAATAATTGTATAGCAAGTTGGTTGGTTGTGAAAATTGGGAAACATCGTGTGGGATGTTTTATGGTACATATTGGTGTTGGAAATGATGTTATTGTCGTTGTTGTTGTTGTTGTTATTGTTGGTTGCTGAATTATAATTTCGGGCTAGGCATATAAACAGGGGAGATGCTGCCGAAATTTCAAAGCAGATTCTAGAAAGAGTTAGTTTGAGGGCTTAAGACAAAGCCTATGAAAATGAGTCTAACAATAGTATAAATTTTCTTGGATATAGATTTACGAGCCTGGAAGTCCAAGCGTTGAATAGTTAAATTTAAGGCGACCAAAAAGGTATGTTAAGGCTCGTCCCTTTCCTTCAAAGGCATGATTCCGATGTTATGGCTTCATAAATGTTTCCACATCTTCCTTGTTTTCAAAAGTTAGATGTTTATGAATCCAAGGCATAATTCCTTTCCTAATAATTCATAAATGTTTTCCAAAATGTTCGTATTTTCTAAACCAGAGATTTATGGCTCTGTGAGCTCTTATCATAACAAAGATGAACCTGTTTTCACAATCATAATGATGATGTCAAAGATGAGAATATTTTCCTAAGATGATTATGATGATGATGATTTCGGGTTTAAAGGTTCCAAGTTTACGATTTCAATGACGATACAAAAATGTTGAGCTATTTCTTGATTTCTCAATTGTATTCATGGATGATGACTATTTTTAAAGATTCCAAAGTATATGAATTGATGCCTTATGAGATTTATGATCCTATTCTATGTTTTCTCTTGATGTTATTCTTCATTGATAGTCTCACTTTATAATAATTGATCCTTCAAGGTGAGACAAAGCGACCATGATTATTCCATAATATAATCGGAGGTTACCGACCTTATGTCACTCTGATAGAGACATAACTTTCCTTGGGCTCTCCTGCATGCTGCTTATATGATATATGTATATGTATATGGGTAATATGGGGAAAAAGGGAGTGGAGCTATAGACGCATGGCCACCTGATCAGTTGGTGTAACTTATCATCCCGGACGCGGGACATATGTGGTTAAATGGATCGGAGCCGACGCCTCGGCATATTTTCTGTATATATAAACAAAAAATGTTTTTCAAAAGAAAGCTAGCATGCATGGCATCCGCCCTAAGAGGCACTCACATGTACAGGTTATTCTTTTATCTCACGATATGCTCTATATTTCCATTCTGTTATTGTTCATACTTTACATCCCTTATTATGTTACTATTCATGCCTTACATACTCGGTACATTACTCGTACTGACGTCCCTTCTTGTGGACGTTGCGTTCATGCCCGCAAGATCAGGTAGCCAGTCGGATGATTCACAGCATCAGGTATCCAGTCGGATGATTCACAGCAGTAGGACCTCCCCTCAGCGGCAGTCGGTACGCTCCATTGATCCGAAGCTTCAGTCCTTTTAGTACGCTATTCGGTTACGTACATATATGGGTACGGCAGGGCCTTGTCCTGTCATTTCTACAGTTTGTACTCCATAGAGGTCTGTAGACAGTGATATGTAGTCATGATATTATGCAACCTCGTCGGCGTGTATCTTGTTGTACAACATATATGTGTGGCGGCCAAATCGGCTCACGCTGTTATTCTCAGTGTTTATGTTTATATGTATGCATTGGCCGTGAGTTCCCGGTACGGTGTCTTTTATGTTGATTGTTCGGGAGACAGTTTAGCACAGTTACAGATTGTATATGGGCCCAGGACAGTCAGTAAGAAGTAAATACAGGCATAGGAGTGCTTGGCCAGTAGTGGTCGGGCACTTGTCGCGGCCCATCGGTTTGGGTCGTGACAGTAAGTGCCCGCACGACTTAGTCAAAATGGGTCGTGACAGAAATATTCTAATACCTTAAGTCACTACTCTACCTTTGTTTTCAAAGTTTAGATACAAACTAGTTTGAGTTAAGAAGGAACATGTCTACTATTTGTTTAGACTATCAGACATGTACATATGTTTGTTAAAGATAGATTGCTCTATGTAAATGCTATGATATGGATTTAAGACCATGTTATCTTTGTAACTGCAGAAGCTATCGTTGTTATTGGTTTTAGCACCATAGTCCTTATATATGTTGAGAGTTTAAGCATTCAACTTAAGAGTAAAAATGTTCCCAGGACTTTTGGTTGAAAGGGAAAATCCAAAATAGAAATTGAAGCATAAAGAAAAACTAGGATAGACAATTACAGAAGCATACACTGAATACTTTATTTGCTTTACACCAGGGAAAGCCAAAAAAGAAATTGAAGCATAAAGAAAAACAAGGATAGACAAATACAAAAGCATACACTAAACACTTTATTGGCTTTACACCTATCAATCTACCTTAAACTTAATTAGATGGATATTTCCTTTTCCTCCAAATTAAAATAGATTTAACCTAACAAATTCAAACATAAGTAAGCTAATACCCAGCAAGTCAAGCACTACAATTCAATTACCCGAAACTTAAACTACAAGTAGAATCCAAACAAAACCATATCCATATTTACATTCTATTTTTTTACTAAGTACCCAGCAAATCATTTGCACGAACTGAAACAAATATTTGGCGGAACATCATTTTCAGTCATAGTAGCGAATCTTTCTAACAAAAATGACAGACCATGTAATGACCCGTTTCGTCGTTACTGTGAATTCCGAAATATTCGTAGCGTTGACTCCTTGAGACATACTTGACCCTTCTTGCATTTTTGGAAACCGTTAACTTGATCGGGAAATCGTACGAGTTGCGTATAAAGAAATTGGATCCGAGCCACCTGGGCCCAGTGTGCCGCTGCAGCGCCTTCCATGCGGCCCCAGCAATGGCGCAACAACGGTTGGGCAACCGCAAAAGCGGTGTAGCGAATTCCTCAAGGACCGCCCCAGCGGTACCTTGGGTGCAGAAGCGGTACAGCTGAAGCGGCGCCTCAGAGCGGTACAGTTGAAGCGGCGCCTCAGACCGCTACAGCGGTTACGAGCAATGAATTCCCCCATTTAAGTGACATCTCGGGATTTGACCCCAATTTTCAAAACCCTAAAGAGCCTAGCCGCCCTTAGAGCTGTTATCGAGCCAAAATGGATAGTTTCTTGGGAAAGGTAACCCCCTTAAACTCCTCCCATTCATTCTCCCTATTAATGAATTCTCATTAAGAGTCCCTCATCTAGAAACCACAAGAATGGGTATCTCAATCTCCTTAGACATAAAAAGATGGTTGGCTAGTTGTTCATAATGTGGGTTCCATTGAATAATTCCCTCTTGTTCATCACCTAGAATGGTTACTAAATTAGTTTCTCATTTCCCTACTAGATTATAAATGGATTCTCAAAGATAAGCTTAAAATGGCAACTTGACCTAGCTAGTGACTTAGAATAGTGTCATGAGTCATGAATAGAGGTTGATTGATCATCTAGCGTTGTGTGAGTGAATCTAGAGGTAGAATAAATTCCCATATCTACCTTATCAATTCGAAGTCTTTTATAAGCGTCCTAATGGTAATTTCTATTCTTGGACCTCATGTGTGTCTCCAAGCTCTTTCGTACGGGTTACGATGAGATAATCGAGTTGAAGAATCAACGGATGTTTGTGGCACCCGTTCGGCCATGAGGTAGGTTACGGCTTCCTTTTCGGTAGACTCCGGTTAGTTTTCCATAATAATGTATTAGAAGGAACGGAGAATGCATGTGTAGGAATTGGAGATTTGGGATGGAATCCTAAGATGGTATTGTAGCGTGATTTGTATGTTCGGGCTTGTGGCCTGTAGATTCTTTAGGATGCTTGATTTGGTTTTCGTGGGTATCGGTGGATTTTATGTGACTTGGGAGTAGTGGGTGATACCTATTTTTTGTGTCTCATGATGAGAATTTTCGTAATATGTAATTAAGTGTGTTATGCTATTAATAGTGAATCTAGTTGATAAATGGAAGGATAAAATGTACCAACGGCTGCGATTGAGTTCTAGACTGAGTAGGAATGAATGCCTTGTGAGTAGGAGGTGAATTTACTTGTACGAAGCTAATAGGCTAATAAAGGAAGAGTAGTAATATTGTATTGTGACTGATTTGATCTATTGTGTTGGCTTGATGCCACGAGTGAGTAATTGGTATTGGGAATTATGGTTACAACTTGTTTGTGTTATGGTGGTACTTTAATTTGATGTTGATATGTGGATAGAATTTCGTATGACTTGTGTAGATACTGATGATAGTGTTGGCATACCTGTGTTGGTATTGGCGACTTTGATATTTAGTTGGCGGATCCATTGTTGGTGTTTGTGATTTGGATATATTATTAGCGTACCCATTGTTGGTACTTGTGATATTGAGCATGATTATTGATGATGATACATGTATTGCACGCACTCTCATTCTTCATGATATACTGTTGAGATACTGATGATACTTGATGAGACACGGTGATGAGCTGGGCTCAGTTTTACTTGACTGACGTGAGAGGCCGATATCCGATGTTAGTTCCGGAATCGTTAATTGAGTGAGTGCATGGACTCCGCGGGTCCCCCAGAGTGATGCCAGTGAGAACCCCCCGTGGGCAAAGATCCAGGGTCCCGTCTGTCTATTGGGCAAAGATCCGGGACGGGTGGCACTTAGTCACACTGGGTTGTGCTACCGAGATGTCGATATTTCCGTCTGGAGTACATGTGTACACAGCATTGACATGACATTGCATTGCATTCATACATCATTGCATTGCATTGCATTATGGCTTGTTTGAAACGATTTGGTGCTTTCTTGTGATGTTGGATTCGGATTGATACATTGAGACTTGGCACAATTGGGATTAGATGCTACTTAGGCGATGCTGTATACTTGTCTTTGATTATCTGTGACTTTTACTGGTTGGTTTATATTGTGGATCGTTCGTAGGATCAGTTGTATGTTAGGCCTCTAAAGGAGGTAGGCTAAGGATATCATAGTGAAGAGTCGACTCCTAGACTAAAAATGAATGGTATTAATGATATATGATTGTCGTGATATGGTTGTGGATCTGGCTGGTGGTCGTTAGCGGAAGGTGAATGAGTTAAGGTTCTTGGTGTTATATTGTGCGGTAAATAGACGTAGGACTAGATTTAATTGCTGGTCATGGTTATTTGTGACTTATTTTACTGATATGTGTTTCTAACCATTGTCGGCCTATGATACTTACTCAGTACGCGTTGATTGTACTGATACTGCTCTTGCTACACCCTTTTTGGGTGTAGAGTGTTTCAGTTGATTGATTGCAACATGTTCGGAGATGCGCGGTGCCTAATCTGAAGGCCTCCTCCCACTTCATTCCGGGTCGGAGGTTGGGTCTTATAGTGTTGTTGTAATCCGTATCATTTAGTCTCTCTTGTACTAGTCTAGACCAGGTCGTGGGAACTTGAAAAGAGTCCTTATTTATTTAACGATTGTAAACATTTTCAATATTGGAGTTTATTAGATAATTGATTTCCACTGTTAAGTTTACTTAATTATTGGAACATTCAAATTGTCTTTACTTGATTAATGTGTTATTGATTGAGGGTTCGCCTACCGAGGAGGGAAAGGTAGGTGCCCGCGCAATCCTAAATTGGGTCGTGACAGACCAAAATGTGATACAACTCCGAATTGGCTTTCAGATTCAACTTTAAGGTTCTTTTTGAGTTTTTGTTCTTATGTGACCCATTTAAAAAGCATCTGATAGCAGTATAGTGAAAAAAGGAAGAAGCTTTCAGTTTATCTTTATAAGAAAAAAATTATATTCAAAGAAAGGCTAACCCCTGCAATTACAACAGGCAAACATTATGAATATAAGGGTAGACACTAGCCTTTTCTAAATGCCTAAGATAATTACACTCTTACGAGACTAGAACTGATCCAAATTAATATCATAAACTCAATAAGACAATTTCCCGGAAGTAGGAGTAAAAAGAGCAGAAGAGACATTACAACTTATCTCAGATTTGCAAAACAGTGAAACCAAATACCTAACCCAAATAGAGCAACCAACCTCGACAACCTCACTCAATTATTTGGCTTTCAACAATACACACTTATAATCCTGGAGTTCTATTTAGGCCTATAAAGAAAAAAAAATCCAAAAAAGATTAAAGTTATTTATCTCAATTAAACTGAAGATACAAGTAGCTAATACTATATCCTCGACATTCAAACGTTAAACTTGTGGAATCCCTAGTGGCATGAGACACTGTCTTGTAACAAACCATATTATAGAGGAAATATGTGAAATTAAGAGTCTCGTATACGTGGGGTGTTTTAGATTTGTGACGATATTGAGATTCAATTAATTAACTTCTGTTCTGATTTATTTGCTTATTAAGTGTTTTCTCTTCTTAGTATTCATTGATATTTTTCTCTCTTATACTGAATTTTTTAGTATGCATCTTGATATTGCTTTGTAATTTGATATCATTTGATGTTTATAATTTGATAATTAGAAAAAAGATTACTTTACATTCTCTTAAAAACAAGTGAGCGATTGTGTAAGGAAGAAACTCAATTATATACATATATTAAATGTAGGTGTTGACACCTAATTTTTGACCTTCCATAATTTATTTTAATTACCCAGAGTCCTTGGATATCAAACGGAGTAAAATATATATTTTCTATAAGTCAAAATGATTTTATAAATTATTTAGCTAATATTTTGTCATTTCATTTGGCAAAATAACTTTAATAATATTATAAATCATTTGGAAATCAATTTATACATCTTTTATAATTAATATGGAACATTTGCTAAATTCAATCAAGCAGGTAATTTAAAACAATTATGTACTTAATTGTTAAAATTATCATGTCACGACCCAATTTAGCTAAGTCACGCGGAACCTACTGTCTCATATATAAACCCTTATCCCAACAATCTTAAAGATATGAAATAATAAATAAATAAATAAATAAATAAATAAATAAATAAATAAATAAGAAAGAGATAGACCTTAAAACTAAATCTTACATAATAATATATAGATAATGCGGAAATACATCAAAACCACCTGAAATCCTCTGGTGAAAACCAAGAAATCTAACTAGAATCAACAAGTCTAGAAATAACCATAATACATCAATAGTATGAATATGTCTCGAATATCAAGTAAGACATAAAATAAGAGAGAGAATCTTCATGGCGGTTTTCTCAACGTCCGCGCTCACCCCGTAAGACTCCAAGAGCCTCTCTGAACCACTATAACCCACGAGAAGTTACTATAGGTCGATCCTACGGAACTCTACATTCATTATAATTTAGTTTACAGATTTTAAAATAATTTTATGGTATCATAGGCGACTAAATTTAGCCACAAAATCAATTGTGGCGATAAAGTAAGATAAATAGGTAAATCAACAAGGTATAAGTCACACACGAAAAGTAATCCAATTTACTAGCCTTGCACATATTTGTGGTGACCTAAATGTTCAAGTCTCAAAATACTCGCCCTTTCCGTGGCACAAGTTTCCCAAGAATACCACAAAAGCGTAAGTTTTTATGGCGACCTAATTATGAAGTTGAATAAATGCACACCGCACATTGTGGCGACTAATGGAACACACACTGTAGCCCGCAAAAAACTCCCGGGGGATTCTAGCTTGATATTGTCCATGATCACCTAGTGCTTTAATTTCATGTTGGAACCTTTAGAATCCTAATTTCAACCTTCTGTCTCATAAATACCCGTTCCAATAGCTTGGGGATTTGGACCTCACGTCATATCATCGATGTTCTTCTTCGTAACAATATTTCCTCAAGTATCATTAATGTATCAAAAGTAATGGCTAAGGATGAGAATGTGTGACAATGTATGAGTTCAATGTCAATAATCAAATCAATATCACAAGTGACCACGCATAGCCCACCAACAATATTTAGAAAATTACACAATAAGCCATAATAGAACACTATCCTCGTATCAAACGTCAACAAGTAAGATATTGTCTTAATATCATGGTCAAGATATATCAATAATCTCCAATATCTACTATCTCCTATTGTGGGCATCAAGCCAATAATAATAGAACAAGATATATCACGACACAACGGGATGGCTAACCCTAATCACACAACAGGGCCCAACCTAAGACAATATCCAACCTAACTTCATATCCAAAGGTTTACATGCTTTCTCCGACAATATCGATTTAAATATATGCTTTGCTAAACTTCTCACCATAGGGTATTCTAACCTACTTGGAAGGCTTCATGATATAATGTTGATACAATAATCATCCTTAGACCTTCCTTATTGAAAGCCTCTCGGATAAAGAAAGTCTAGGCACATTCGAATCAAGAAGAACATTAACGATTGCCGACCCTACTTGTCAAGGCCCAAATCTCCAACCTATGGAACATGAGGTTTTATGAACTAGAAGGCGAAATTAGGAATCTGATGTTCCATGAAATTAAATTAAAGCTGCGTGATCAATTCCATCATTATCAAGCTAGAATTGCATCAACAATTGTACTCAAATTCATTGTGAATTCTAGGCAAAACCCCCAATTTGGGTATAATACCATAACTTCCAATTCCATAAATTAGCTAAACATGGAAGAAATTATGAAATAAAGGATTTAACAATCCTTTTAATGCTTAAATCTAACTTTATTGCCTTAAATCATGATTTAGAAGCCTAGAGAGAACTCATGGAACCCTTTTAATCTTCAATCACTTAATGAACTATCAAGATAAAGGAATTCTAAGGTGATTAAGGACAATGGAATAGTAAAGGAATTAGAAGGACTTATCACCAAGAATTTCCTCCAAGAATATCCTAGAATTGCTCTTAATAGCTCAGATTTCAGAATAGTAATAAATGAGAGACTTAGGGCATTTAACACTTCATTTAATGAGATTTGATGTATTCCTTACTTAGACACCCGCTTAAATCATTATTGGCTAACCTCTTCGCCCTATTTATTATTTCACTTTACATTGTTGCCCATAAGGATTCGGGCCAACCGAGGTAGGACAATATCTTACCTTAGCGAAAGGGTCCAGGCCAAAGCGGTATCTCACCAAAAAAGTTCCAAGTTTTCACAACTCGCCGCCATCCGTTTTCGACTATCTCCCGAGGTCATCTATTCCTCACATACCAAATATTTGCAGCATATATAAACATTACAAGAACATCAATTTTTGAAAGTAAAATATGTAGATAATGTGAAAAAAAAAAATCTAAACCCTAAATTAAAACACTTACTTCCACTTTAAGTCCCTAAAATGACCCGGATTATGAACCGAGATATGCACACAAGTTCTAAATGATCAATCGCATTTTCGCAAAAAAGTTTTATAGCAAAGTCAACTTTTGAGCTTTGAGACTTTTCACTTAAGCCCAATTTTTCCAAAAGTAAAAATCAAAGAGTGACTTGAAAACGGTCCCCTGTTCAAAGTGAGCTAACAAGCCCGGGGAAAGGTCAAAAGTGTCGAAAGGACTATAACGACCAAGCGGGTCGTTACATATCGAGAAATCACAAAAGGTAGTAACGTTACATTTTTTCCATTTAGTATTTTGGTTTTGTTATATCCGTTTTTGAGTCATTTAAGTTCCGAACAATATGAGTGAATTACGATAAGTCGGGATTGACCATTCCGAGATACGAAGTAGAGACTTTTGTTTGTTTTCTCTTCTTAGTTCATTGTATAATTTCTATCTGGCATGGAAATATTAAAGAAACATTTGGGGTCATTTGATTCCATTTGAAGTATTCTATTTTTGGAAGGTGTATTATTATATGAAAAACAAAAAAAAAAAAAAAAAAACAAAAAACAAGGGACCCTAATTTTTGACCTTCCACCTTTATTTGTGACCCGAGTCCATGGATGGTTAATACATATAATTAAAAAGATGACTTTATAATCTTATTCCAGCTAACATTTAGAATTTTCAAAATAACTTTAGAATAGGAAAAGGGCAAGTATTCGGCCATAGAAGCCAAATTCAAGACCAAGAATTGCTCAAGAAAAAAAATTGTTTCTTAAAACAAACTTACTAATTGGAGGGTTTATTAACGTGGAGCGTTGTTAAGTCGATAGATTACTCGTTTTTATTATTCATCACTTTAGGCAAGTTGTAAAGTTGAAGAAGAAAGGTGAGTTTTAATCTTGTTTTATGTGTTATGAATGGTTTATATGTGTTGTAGTATGCTAAAATGGATGAAATTCATGAAGGACGTCATGTTGAAGTTGAGGCCGTGTATATGGTGTTTGGCCGTGTGTGTGTGTGTTGTGTTAGAAGTGGTAAATTAATTCTAATTAGCATGTTTTGATTGTTGTAGTGTGAAGAAAAGAATGAAAATCATCTATATGTGTGTGTATGGTGTTGGCCGAAAATGGTCCCCTTGTGTGTTGAGAATGAACAAATTCTAGTTAGTATTCTAGTTATCGTCGTTTTGGATTCTATGATGAAAGGTGCAAGTTTAATGATTCAAAATGATGTTGTAATGGTTACGGGCTGATTTGGAAGTTAATATGCTTTTAATGTAATTTTTGCATTTATGAGAGTGACATTGTTAAAGTGTGGATTATTAGTGAAATTCTTGAATTTGGGAGAGGAGAATGTGTGTTGTGTTGTTCTCGGGTTTGGGGAAGAATTCGGGTGAGTTGGAGTGTGGTTTGGAACATGTTTGGAAAATTGTGTGAATTGTTTAAAGCGTTACCTCATATTGTTTGAATGGTTTTGGATTAGTAATCGAATGTATAAACGTTGATATTGGTTGGAATGTAAGTAGTTGAAGTGAGTATATTGGAATATTGTGAATGTTGCTGAGTTATGTAAAAAGAGCTACTAATGTTAAAATGCATTTGAATCGAATATTGATGTTGTAATGTATGGTTGTTGGTATTGTTGTTGATGAATTTGGGTAAGTGGAATTCTCGGGGTGTCGTATTTAAAAGGCTACAGTCTTAAGCCATAATATAACACTATCCTGTTCGTTTGGAATTGAATGCCTAAATGCTCATAGCTAATGTTTGATATATTGGCGTTATATAGATCTTGGAGTGCCAGACTTGCAATAGAATTAGCTTTGAGGACAACGAGGTATGTAACCCTAATCACACCCTTCCTTTTTGGCATGTCTTAAAGGGAAATATCCTACGAGCACGGGGTAATTCTATTCTTGCGATCCGAAGTGTTTACGATTTTATTCGCTTCTTAATATTGCATTCTTAATGTAGTCATGTTATAATCCTTGTGTCTTTTGTATGATTAAATTCCAAGTGTTACCTAAAGTTGTTCTTAAAAACATCCCGAAACTACGAACGACCATAACTTTTACAAAAGGGCTCGGATCGCCTCGATATGCTCGTAGGAGGTTCCATATGAACGTATGATGACACTAAACTTCCATAGGTGGGCTCGGATTGGTTTGGTATGTATCCGTGGGCCCCCGAGACATTCCTTCGTATAGTCAAATTGTTTGAAAGAACCTAATATGCTTATTATTCCATAACTTCCAATTATGATTACTTATTTATTTGGAAGAAATTTGAAATGAGTATTGTTACCCATAACTTCGATATGTAATTATGATTTCTAAGTTCGGCTTGATAAGTTCCGAGAGATGTCCGAAAGGTACTCATGATACGACTATTGATCCGATTTTCAAATGATGGTTCTAACATGTTTCAAGAGTCTTTGAAATGATTTATGTGAACTTATGGTTTCTCCAAGAATATCCTAGCTCGTGCAAAGCTCAATATGTCTTTCAGAGACTCCGGGCCGGAACACTTCGTGCACATTCCAATGAATTAGCACCGAGTCCCTCACTAGAGGGCCGGGACACGCTATATATATATATATATATATATATATATATATATATATATATATATATATATATATATGATGATGATGATGATATGGGGATGGCGGCGGGATGGCATATGATGATTCCATTCACCGAGTCCCTCACTAGAGGGCGGGACACGCTTTGTATATGCATATGTATGGTGATGATTATTTACTTACGTTATGATATGATCATGCATTTATGTTTCGAGCAGGTAAAAACATTTTTCGCACTCGTTTTCTCATGTTCCATACTCTTTACTTGAGTTTTATTTACGGTGATACTATGCTTTACATGCTCGGTACATAGTCCCAAAATGCCCTTTCTTCGGGGGTTGCGTTTCGTGCACACAAGTACGGATACTCGTTTGGGTGAAAAAGCCGGCTTAGGACTCCTACTCGGCCACTTTGGAGTGCTCTTTTCGGAAAGCCCATTTTGTCACCCGACTCTTTCGTTATATGTGTGTGTATTTATTCGTGAGTAACGGCTCGGGGCCCTGTCAAAAGTCATATGATTATTATGACTCTTGGGGTCGTTACACATAAACGTGGGTTGTGGGTAGCACTATTCGGTCGTGTTTGTCATTGTATCCGTTGCTTTGCATATGATATATGTGTATATATATATATATATATATATATATATTGTGTGTGTGTGTGTGTGTGTGTGTGTGTGCGCGCGCGTGAAATAATCAATTGTGCCTTTT
The DNA here is from genome assembly GCF_029784015.1 of Lycium ferocissimum. Classification (NCBI taxonomy): domain Eukaryota; kingdom Viridiplantae; phylum Streptophyta; class Magnoliopsida; order Solanales; family Solanaceae; genus Lycium; species Lycium ferocissimum. The sequence continues at coordinate 63,765,499 of NC_081351.1, forward strand.
ACGTATGTATAAGTTTTCATTGCGTTTACTTATGATTAGCCTTATAATTGATAGGTTAACGAGTGCCCTCTAATTAAAATAGCCACATTCATGGCTTAAGTTAATTGAGGTAATTATGCAAAACTAGTCTTTAATTGTTTGATTAGGCTAATTGTGGCCATAATTGAAATAACCAATTTCATGGTTTAAAGTCAATTAAGGCTATATTTGCAACTTGAGTCTATTTGCATAATTAACCACACTTTTTAGTTTGTTTAATTGGTTAATTAATCATGTTTGACCATAATTGACGTATAAATTAATTGACTTTCTCAATTTTGGCTATTTTATTAAAAACTTTGTGTTTTGCCCCTGTATATACACACATATACACATGTACACATGCAAATACACGTATACATGTGTATATAATGTATACACAAATTAAATTCCCCCTCCCCCCTCCCCAGCCTCTTTATTCTGGCCAGGCCCAGTCTACATGTGCACCGACCCGGCCCACTTCGCCATTAAAGGGGGTAACACCCCTTTCTCCTCTCATTTTAGTCATACTAAATGAACCCTTAAGAGTTTCCCCTTTCAAAGAGAGGAAACCCTATCGGCTACCCTCCCTTTCCCTCTCTTCTCACGTCATTTGTACCGGAAAGGGCAAAAAAGAGGATCCACGTCGAGCTTTTTAGTCTATGCATGGCTAAAAGTGGAAAGAGCATTAATTGCTCTGCCACTTTCTACTCGTTTCCACCTATACTCAACCCCAAACACGGTATTATCTTCGTTCCCTTTACTTTTTCTGCTTGACAATGTTCAAATCCTTAATGGGTTTTGTCTTACCTTCGTTTGAATCCGTGATTTTCATTGGTTCGTGAAGAACCAAGCAGATCGATCTAGTTCTTGGTCAAATCTGACCGTTTACAAGTTTCGTTGGTTGAATCTCGACCTTTGAACGAGATGTGAGGAACCAATTCTCACAAATTAGCATTTGTCCCACATCGGTTCAAGCTAGGGTTTGAGGTTTTTTTGGGGTTCTATAAATAGAACTACCAAATCACATTATTTCAGACTTGGAGCATATAATATCCTTGCATATTCACATAAAAACACAAATACCTAGGGATTTAGTATTAAATTCCTAAAACCTTTAATTTTTGAGTTAGTTTAGTTTTAAAAAATATTTTAATTTCTTGTTTGTGTGGCTGAGGTGATTTGAGAGCAAGAAGGATTCTCCAACTCCGTTCTCGATCAGACTATGCAATTAAAAGGTAATTTTCCAACCTTTCTTTAATTTTCTGTATTTATTTGCTTTTATATGCTTCTTCTTATGTGATTATGTGTTTATAGCTTATAAGTTAAATTAGTTAATTAGGCCTTATGTTGTTTTATGTGCTTTGTTTATATAGTTTAGTGCTAGTTAAGGCTAATTTAGTTCATAATCATGTTTTTGCCCCTAATACTATAACATGCCTATGTGCTATTAAGCCCTTATACCTTTTCAAGAACATAATATCCTTACATATTCATCTACATTTTGTGTGTTTAAGATAAAATAAAAGAGGGCCTTTTATTAATCTTGCCCTGTGTTTGATCCAAATTGAAATCTAAACTTGCACACTTGTGTATTGAGCTTCAGTATGTATGCTAGCAATAGTCCAAAAGGGTAAAACGAGTTTATACTTGCCCAGTCTACATTGCCTTATACTGTCACGACCCAACTTACGGGTCGTGCGGGCACCTACCATATTACTACTTAGTAGGCAAATCCTTACCAACCAACCCTGTCCAATGCATTGTTATTACCAGTCATGCAATTGATAATCATAATTTAAAAATTAAACTTCATAAGAACTCAGTTATTGTTACAAAAAAATTAAAAAATCCCCGGGATCTAGTCTAGACAGGTACAAGAGCTCCTATTACAGAAGGATAAAACAAAATAATCGACACGACCTACTGCACAGAATGAGATGAGCAAGGTTGTAGGAAGATGTGCGAAAATCCACTAAGAGAAACTTCAAGTAATGACCTGCAACACATCTACACTCAAGAAGAATGTAGCAAGAGTAGTATCAGTACACCACACGTATCGGTAAGTATCATAGGTCGACTAAGATTAGTTCACGCAACACAATATAAAATCAACAAGATAAACAGAAAAGTCAACGTACGCCCTCAAGACTCCCAATATAGATAATTACACTAATACGAACTCACCTCTCTACTCCTAGTTATTTCGATTTTCTTATTTCCACAGTATTACCAATTATCCGACTAGCCAAGTGTAGTCCTATTTCATATTCCTTTAGGGCCAAATGATTAAGTCTTATCTCTTTGTTATACTAACGTCTACTACCTGATTATTAGCCTTAGAGCTTTCTATCCGGTTCACTCGCTAGGGTATGACGCATCCACGCAACATACTCACCACACTTCCGTCGACACTGGAACTCTCTAAATCCATCAAACTAAATGCAAAACTCAAAAACTTAACAATTCATTCCTAAGCCAACACCTTCATGAATTATCAGAACCCTTCAGACAGAGCAACACATTTATCAGAGATGCGCAGTGTAATGTAATAGACTGACAGCATATAAAATGAGGATATGAAGGTATGTAATGGAATACAACGCAATGCGGTGCAATGACCAAACACACACTGTACATACATGCTAACTGGTGTCATTACCCAGCAGTCATGATGTAACGACCCGTTTGGTCGTTATAGTTCTTTTGGCACTTTCGCTGGCTCTCGAGCATTGATTAGCTCCCTTTTGACCCGAGGAGACCGTTGACATGCTTCTCGAGATGTCTAGACTTTATTCGGGCAACTTTGGGAAAAATATAGACTTGAAGTGAAAGAGGGTTGACCCGAGGTTGACTTTTGGGCAAACGAATCATTTTCGAAATTCCGTCAATTTCAAGAGGTCCGGATAGTCGTTTAGAACTTGTGTGTGCATTTGGTTCAGTTCCCAATGTATTCGGATGCATTTCGAGACGTTGGATGGGAAATGGAAATTAAGGCATCGGTGGTTGACTCGGTCAACGAGACCTCCGTTGGAAATTTTGAGGCCACAGGTGCGTTCGTAGCGTGTTTTTATGTGGGACTAAGTATCTATTATGAGAGTAGATGGTCTCGGTAGTTAGTCAAAAAATCGGATCGAAGGAAAATATTGGGCTAAAGTTTCTAGTGTCTGGTGCCCGCTTTGGCGACAACAGCACCGCAAGATCAACCGCTAGATGGCGGTGGACCGACAGGAAGGTACGGACCCATTTAGGCTTCGACCGGCGAGTAGTACGAGCCATTTAGGCTTGACCGCTAAAGCGATCAGGTGGCCGTTGGGGCGGTCACAATACCGCTGTAGCGGGTGACGACTTGAGTTAAATCCATTAAATGATTCTTAACCCTCATTATTTCATATCTCGATATTGGAGCTTGGGAAAGCTGTTCTTGGAGACAAATTGAAGGAATTCTTGGAGGTAAAACTTTGTCTAATCCTTTACTCCTCTTTAATCACAATCATCTTAGATTTTCCCCTTCCTTTTCAATCCCTTAGAAATGGAATTTGAAGGAGGGTTTTGGGAGATTTTTCTCTAAGATTATACTTGATAAATTGATGATGTTAATGTTAAAGTGTGATGAATCTAAGATTAGTAAGCCTATATCTTCCACTTTTAACGTTGAATTTCGAATTTGGAGAATTAGGGTTCATACCCAATTTGGGGGTTTTTACTTGAAATCAGATTTGGGACAAGTCTTGAGTTAAATCAACAATTAATGATTGGGTTATGATTACCTAGGATTCAATTTGGTATTTTACTCGCGAATTTCCCGTTTCACCCTTGTGGGCCCGTTTCCCCAATTTCTAGGGTTAAAATGGACCTAATTGATATCATAGCAATATTAGTATCATTCTCCATGATTTCTAATTTAGAATTCGATTATGCTTAGACTACTTTGGTTCTGAGCTTCAGAGGAAGGGCAAGGCGATAGAGTGACTTGTTGGTGTTGCGGTTCGGCAGTCCAGGTAGGTTATGGCTTACCTCTAGTGAGACTATGCATAGCGAATCACATATTTAGAATATAATGTCGAAGACAGCATGCGAACCTTCGGGTATGAAGTTGGGTTGGATATTGCCTTAGGTTGGGCCCTGATATGTGTTGGAACTAGCCACCCCGCTATGTGTGTGTATTGTTCCATTTTGATGGTAGATGCTACGAGTAGTGATGAATATCCGAATCTGTGTTACTATCTTGATTGAGATATGGTTGACATACCGCTGTTGGTATTTGCATTGTAATATATTGTTGACGTACCCGCTATTGGTACTAGTAATATTGATATATTGTTGGCATACCCTTGATGGTATTGTGATATGATACATTGATGGTGTACCTCTTGCTTGGTACTCGTGATATTGAACTTGATTGTTGAATACTTGATGTACGCATTGCACTCATTCTCACACATTCATGATACATAGTCGATACCTAGTGATGATTCGGTATCATTGATTGAGTAAATTGATATTTGATAAACTCCTTATTTAAGTGATTGTAAAGGCCGATGTCCGAAGATCCATTCCGGACTTGTTGATTGTATGAAACTGATGTTTGATAAACTCTTTTACTTGAGTGATTGTAAGAAGGCCGATGTCCGAGGTTCAATTCCGGAATCGTTGATAAGTGCATTGCATACATTCCCTCATATTCATGATGCATGGCCGATAACCGGTAAGTATCCGGTATCGTTGATTGAGCGACTCTTTTACTTAAGTGATTGTGAGAGGCTGATGACCGACGATCTATACCAGCATCGGTGTTGCATGGGCGATTTCGATGTTATTCCGAAATCATTGTTAGTGCATGGGCTCCGTGGGTCCCCCAGGGTGGTGCCGATGAGACTCCCCCTGTGAGCAATTAGCCAGGGTCCCGTTTGTCTGTTAGGCAAAGATCCGAGATGGGTGGCACTTAGACTTCGCGAGTCACACTGGGTTGTGCTACCGAGACGTCGATATTTCCGTCCGGAGTACATGTGTACACCTCATTTGCATGGCATTACATCTCATCCATTCCATTATTGCATTGCACTGCATTGCATTGCATTGGCTTGATTGCGATTCGTGGTGATTGATTGATTGATGATTGAATTGGATATATACATATTTCGGACTTGGTGTACTTGGGTTTAGAGGCTTTACGTAGGCGATGACGAATACTTGGTTGTGATCTTATTATCTTATACTTGTTGGATTCCTTGCTATCTACTTATTTTCTGAATTGTGTTATCTATGCTTGGTCGATTGATGATGCCTACCAAGATCGTTGTTTGTACCGACACGCACTTCGCATTCTTTTATGAATGCGCAGTATCGTGTCGAATCTACTTCTCTCCGACTCGTGGCGATCGACTCTTGACCTTCCACTTGAGTTTTTCAGGGTGCGCATGGCGTCGACTGACCTCGGAGACTTTTCTATTACTTATGTCTTGCTTTCCATTCAGAGACATGATTTGAGACTACTTATGTATTATTATTCAGACCTTTAGTATTCGGATTTAGATGCTCTTGTATGACCAGACGAGATACTAAGGTAGATTTCATTTACTTCCACACTTGTTAACATTATATTATATTGTAAGACTTACGTTATTTTACTTTCTTCCGCTATTTTCTATTATTGTGAATATTGAGTTAAGGGTTCGCCTACCGAGGTGGGAAAGGTAGGTGCCCGCATGACCTAGGCTGAAATGGGTCGTGACACATGACCTGCAGGGAACCCATGGTGTCCATGTACCCTCGTTCCGAAATGAACCTCGGACCACGAGCTCATAACTAGGCCACATCCTCACCCCCGGTCAAATGTGTTTGTTCATACATGTATATATATAACTATTTCACATCACTTCCAATGATTGGCTGTCAAATAGTACCTCATATTCACCCAACTCGACTATAAAATCGGATAGCACAACTGATACTTACTCAGACCTTTTGCTTCATGCATTATTCCATAACCACACGCAAATATATATGCAACGATGCTAATGAATAAAATCAATGTCATGAAATATTCCCTTGACGGGCATATCACTATTATGCCTTCACTTCAACTCACCCAATGCAACCCTTTTATGTTGCCAAGAATGAATAGCCATATGAATATTGCAATTTACTCGACAATCAATGCGGAAATTAAATATGCCTTGGGATAATTATGCTAGCCTACGGGATAACCCTCTTTAACAACAACAAGAAATCACTTCCTGTCCGTAACACACAGCATCAACACACCTTAGGACTTAGTATCCATTTATACACTCGTTATTATTCTAATTACTAGCTATACACAACTTCTGTTAAATTATGAACTTATCCATCCGAACTCCGTGTCCGAAGAGCTAATCATGCATTCTCCCGTCAATTCTATACGTATATGTGACTCACTAATCAAATTCTAACTCAAGTAAACCGTAACCTACCTCGATGACGAACAGCTATTCGAATTTCCATGAAGTACTCGCCCTCCTAGCCCTTATCTGAACCCATGAGAAATGATAGTTGAAGGGGGAGATGTGAAGAATATTGGAGGAGCCTCTTTTTCTTGGTATCAAGGGTTTTTCTTCATGTAAAACCTATTGCAGCCTTGAAGGGTCTTTTATTAAAAAGAAGGGTAAAATATAAAACTAAGTATGGAAAAACGCGTCCACTGTTCCGCGATGTCCGCTGCGGCGGACATCAGTTCCGCTATGGCGAGACCGCTGCGGCTGCACCATGTCCGCTATGGCGAGACCGCTGTAGCGGCATTCTGTCCGCTGTGGCGGACTAGGCTCACCCGGGCCCACGATTTTTAACTCTTTCCGAAATTGATTTTTTTCCCACTATTAATCATTTAAACACCCCATAGGGTTTACCATTTAAGATCGTCGGCCTAGATTGGGTACGGGTTTGCGAAGTATTAAATAATGACCGGTCGGGTTATTACATGTACTTCCTTCATCACTTGCATGAGTATGTTGCATGAATAGGCCTGCATATATGCGGGATATTTTGTATATACCCAGTCGGTATACACCTATGTGTATATGGGATGGTATATTCTGTTAAATGGGACTTTGATATTGTTTTTGGGCCTATTTACTTTCTTTTACCATCTTAAACACGAAATTGGGCTTGCTTTACCTTTCTTTTGTTGTTGTGATGTATTTCGGGCCTGTTGAGGCTTTCTTTATTTATTTTAAGACATTTGGGCTTGCTCTGTGTCTTTCTCATTGTTTGACATGTCTTAGGCCTGTTACTTCTGAGATTCTGAATCATATTGGGCTTCACCTTGTTTGTTATTTTACTAATTAGCGTAACCCATGTATATTTAATATACGTATCTGGGTACATGATTTATTTGGTTCTGTTTTTACTTTATGATTCTTGTTAATTTAGATAAAATGAGTATGGATGCCCTCTAACCATATTCCCTTTTCCCCTCTCCTTGTTTGCAAGGGATTCCCCGTGGGCCATTTGGGCCATCACAAATCGCGCATAAACCTGTTGGGCTGAAGGCCCAACCTCCTTCCTTTGATCGAGTCCGAAAGAAATAATGAAAGGGAAGCTAATATTGCTTGAAGGCCCAACTATGGGTGAAAATAGTTAACTGGTGGGCTTTAGGTAGGCCCACCAGGCTAACTATTATCTTTTCATTTATCTTTTATGGGATGTAAATGTATTTGCAACAAGCATATGTGAATATTGAAACGCTATGGATGTTAGAACTTAGGAAAATGCTTAGTATTATTAGGAATTTCTTCAAATTATTTTTCTAAATTGGCTAAGTATACCCCTTGCATGAAATTGGTAGCAAATTGTATTTTTAAATTGGTTTAATAACTCGGTGTAGACCAAACAATTTCAATGAGCTAAATGATGAATTTGGGCCTTCCGCCCTTGGCGTAATTCTTGATATAAAATGGATCAAAACGGAAGTAAGTCCTGGGCCTTAAGCCCACAAAGGGTCTTTTTTAAAGTAAAAACAAGACTGTATGATTTTTGCTATAAACTGGACTGAATCGGAAAAGGTGAATTTAAGGACTGTTTTCGGATTACAACTTGGGCTGAAAGATGTGAAAGGCCCAGTTTTTGGAATCAGAAAATGGACTCATTTGCTTTAACTTGGACAATTTTTTTAGAGAAGTAAAACAAAAACTTGAGGATTCAAAACAAGGAGAGATATGCTTGGGCCGGTTCAAGAGTAAGATGGCTTTGAAAAGTTGGAATGTCGTTGATTATGAGCTTCAATAAATCGAAATAGACTTAATAAAACCTTCAATTTCCTGTTGTATACTTATATTATAAAAATGGGAGATATACTCCATACTTTCTTATATATACGTAAATAAAACCTATAAGAACTAAACTCATCTCATTAGGACCAAAAATAGTAGTGATTCTACTTGGGAGAAATCCCGAATGTGTCTTGGTCCAGAAATGAAGTGGTTGAACACCTACACGGATTTTCGAAACCAAAACCCCCTTTCCTAACGGGACATTTTGCTGGAATTTTGAATTTATGATAAGAATGACATTTGCGATAAATTAAACATTTTTAAGCAAGTAATTACAATAATCACACATTGAAGCTTGTAGGTCAACCGTATTCTACGGATCCTTAATAGTGGGGTGCTTAAAACCTTCACTGGGGGATCACCAGAATCCTTACCTCGAACTCTGGTTCTACAAGGATTTTTCTCTTTCTTGATAAACCCTTTTAATCCGGTTATCCTAATTTCCCTTTAAATAAATAAGGTAGCAACTCTAAAAATTCTAAAATCCATTTAGAGAACTAACAACCTCTTAGTAGCTTTTATGCACCCGCGTAAAAATGAACCGTAACAGTAGATATAAAGAAATAACCATATTGTAATATTTGTTATGCATATTACTATTTTTTTTTACTATAATTTCTAATATATATAAGTGTCCAAGAGGAACGAACAAAGCAACAACAAATTGTACCAAAAGCTGTTTGAGTTGTACACTAAATTTGGACTTATTTCAATTATACTTGATTTGTTTCCTTTTTTTTCCAGTTGTGGGTCCACTTCATTTAACAAGTACTACTACTTGGTTTGCCACCTGTACACGTGTATTTCACTTTTACATTATCATATTTTTGTACTTCTACACTCCATTTTATTACCCTATTATAGAAAGCACATGAAATTGTACTCTAAGCAGGGACTAACATGTGTACATTTCAGAAGTTTAACATTAATTCTACCTCTTATGTGTTTACTTTTTAGGTCCCCACGTGTCCGCAGTGTCTCAATTGTCCTTTCATTTCCTTCATTTGACATATACTCCTTCTGTCTCAATTTAAGTGTCTAAGTCTGACTAGACAATAAAAATAGACTTTTGAATCTTGTGGTTCTAAATTAAAAATGTGTATAATATAATAAAATATCCTTTGAATCTTGTGATTATAAACTTGACATGTAGAATATTTGAACTGTCAACTTACTAAACATAAAAAGAGGCGGACATAACCAAAATAAGACAAATTTTAACAACAATTGAGAAATTAAAGAGAAAAATAAGAGGAAAAGAAATAAAATATGGAGACTCACTAAGGATTTTCATTTGTGGATTGCTGCTTCGCTTAATCGCTTCTACTCTTAAATTTTTCATTGCTCCTCTTTTCTTTGATATTTAGTTTTCCATTTTGTTGCTTATTTTATTCTTCTTTGCAATTCTCTGGTTATTGTTTCTTCACCTTTTCAAAATTTATTATTTTATATTTTCATTTAGCAATTTGAGAATTTTACTTAGGGATTAAAATTATGTGATTTACCATATTACTCCCATTTTTTTAATTTAAACTTCTACCATTTAGTCAATGATTAGTTAAGATATATCCTGAATCATTTTTGTTTTAAAATTTCTGACTAAGTCTCTCCGAATAATTAAATTGACTAAATATGGCGATTAATCATGTTGGGCCCCGTACATTGCACGGGCATAGTTTACTAGTTACTAATATATAAAAATGGGAGTTGGGAAGGACGAACAAGGGCAAACATGTAATTATGAAGTTTATTCTGGGACAAATTTGTAATTACAAATCCTATATATACACGTTTTCTTCTTCGTATCCATAGACAAATTTAGAATCTACCCAAGCCCGAGACATATACTTCTCTCTCTCATGCTTCTGGCCTTAGCTATTGGTATTCAACTCTGGTAAATTTTTCTTCTCCTTTTGGTATTCAATTCTAATTTTCTTTATGCACGTCTTTTACAGTTTGATTTTCCGTGCTACCAGCAGCCCGAGTGACCATGATTGGCTCTTTCTCAGGTTAACAGCTAATTTATGTCACTTGTGCTAAATATTCTAGAATAATTGAAACTCTCTTCTCTAGATTCTCAAGGATTGCTCTTTGAGTTCTCCTTCTTCCGGTACCAGCCCTTTTGTTTTCCGTCTTCTCATTTTCCATGAATAAACCCAATTGTTTTTGTCCTGCAACCAGTTGGCCCTTTTCCCTGTTTGTGCTTTGGTGTGGTTGCTTCTCCATTTTGCTTCACCACTTCTTCTTTTTCTAGTAAGTTTCATTATTGTATTGGAAACGTTTCACATGCCGAGCTATTTTTTTCTATTCACTGGGTCATAGCATCTCTGACAAATCTTTCCTCACAAATATACTACAAAAATCTTTTGGATAATTTCTTGGATTATATCTGATTAGCATAGGCATGTTTGGAAACGTGCATATATGTACACGCTCTCAGCATTATTGGACATTTGTTAACCTTATATACACGTTTTCTTCTTCGTATCCATAGACAAATTTAGAATCTACCCAAGCCCGAGACATATACTTCTCTCTCTCATGCTTCTGGCCTTAGCTATTGGTATTCAACTCTGGTAAATTTTTCTTCTCCTTTGGTATTCAATTCTAATTTTCTTTATGCACGTCTTTTACAGTTTGATTTTCCGTGCTACCGGCAGCCCGAGTGACCATGATTGGCTCTTTCTCAGGTTAACAGCTAATTTATGTCACTTGTGCTAAATTTGGTTCTAGAATAATTAGATATTTTGTTCCAAGAAGGAGGCAACAACAGAGAGACATGACTCTCTTCTCTAGATTCTCAAGGATTGCTCTTTGAGTTCTCCTTCTTCCGGTACCATCCCTTTTGTTTTCCGTCTTCTCATTTTCCATGAATAAACCCAATTGTTTTTGTCCTGCAACCAGTTGGCCCTTTTCCCTGTTTGTGCTTTGGTGTGGTTGCTTCTCCATTTTGCTTCACCACTTCTTCTTTTTCTAGTAAGTTTCATTATTGTATTGGAAACGTTTCACATGCCGAGCTATTTTTTTCTATTCACTGGGTCATAGCATCTCTGACAAATCTTTCCTCACTCTTCTATATACTACAAAAATTCTTTTGGATAATTTCTTGGATTACGCATATCTGATTAGCATAGGCATGTTTGGAAACGTGCATATATGTACACGCTCTCAGCATTATTGGATTTCTGACTAGAACATAACTAGTGAAGAAAAAAGACAGATTTGATGCAGCCAAGTTGTTTGACAATATGCCTTAAACAACTCAAATCTGATATTCATGGCAAAGAAATGCCAGCTACTTACCAAATTACAATTTTAATAAGCATAGTACATTAAACTTTTAATGAACAGCAAACATTATCAACTAATAGGAAAATAAAGAGAAAAGTTGTCCCTTCTAAGTGTAAGAACAATTTTATAAGTATGCGGATTATATGTGAACAAATTAAAATACCAAATCACCAAAACGTTAAAACATCAAAACAGAAGCTTCTTCATCTGTATAGATTAATTTGGATAGACTATGAGCACCATTGAAACTTTTTTTTTTTTTTTGGATAACCGTGATGTCTGGGCCAGCTTTGACGCACCTCGGCTAATTCCAACATTTTGTAAGATTGATTTGGACTTTTATGCAGGTGCCCTGGGAAAATTCTTACAATCTCAACTTTGAAGCTCTAACTAAATTGGGAACAACAACAATTACAACAAAAAATATAGGTGAGGTGGAAGCGTCCTATAGCCTCACGGTAGACATCTACTTTATGTTGAGACAGATAAAGTATGTGTTTTATCTTCGTATTCACATCCCAGAATTAAGTTGCCAAAATCAGGTGGCACAGTTGGTAAGGATTTGAATCTTGAAAGGTCTTCGTGTTTGAGCCATTTTTTCTTGATGTATTTTGCCAAGACGACATGGAACTTTGCTCGCATCCTATGTTGTTTACACTGTCAATATTCATTTTAGAGGCACACGAATATTTGGTGCAGTAATTGAGGATTGCTAGCAAAAGGATTAAAGGATGCAAAAATGTATGTAATTTTACATTATAGTTGAAATATTTCTTGAGTATATTTAGATTTAAGAAAATTATGCAAAAGCTAAGATATTTAAGAGAAATTAGTCGTTGCAGGCCATTCTCACTGGCGGTTCTCTTAATGGATATCCAACAATGCTACAATGATCACTTCAACCATTTATTGCTTTATGCTGCATTCATGTTACTTTTCAAATTAGCTAAACATTAGTATCGACAACCAAAAGCTTATAACATGAGAAACTCCATATCATAGTAAATTGGTTATCTAGCTATGAACCAGTGTTTGAGTGCTTGATATAATAGAGGTGAATGTTATACATATAGCTGATTGTTTCCATTCCGTGTTTTACAGACTGAAGGATGAGAGAAATGTCTCATAGGAAGTTCAAGCCCCCAAGACAGGGGTCTTTGGGCTTTCTACCCAGAAAGAGAGTTGCTCGACATAGGGGAAAGGGTATGCAATATTCTTTTCGGTACTACATATAATTGTTGGAATCTTGATCCATTGTTCTATTTTCATTAAATTGATCAGTTACCAGAAGGTAGTAGTTGGGATATGATGGTCTAAAATGTCCAGAAGCAAGATTCTTATCACGGAAGAGTGTTTAGGTGTCTCTCCCCTCTTTTCGGTTGATAAACAAAATAAATTAATTCACCCAATCCCGGGATAGCTCAGTGAAAAAAAAAGAGTTATTTCTGCGATTTTCATTTGCTTTCTTCTTTTTCAATGAAGGTACCCTCTACCAAGAACTGGTGCAAGTCCAAGAAGTAGGCCTTTATGAAATACTCCAAGAAATATGAGACTGATGAAGTTAAAAAAGATATCCAGGCACAGCAGGAGAAACTGAAGAAGTATGCTTATGTCACTCGTGTGTTACCTTACACTCAGGTACTAAATCTGAATGTCATCCCTCCAAGATTTTTTTTTTTTTAGCACCATGGCCTGTAATCTGTATCTGCTACTACTTCATATATAAAATGTATTCTATAATTTCTCCCTGTTTTCTCCGAAATCTTGTTTAGACTACTTAGAGGTGCTATAAGAATTAGTATCTAATTGATATTTGAACCTCTTAAAGTTAAATAAGTTCAGTCAGGATAACTTTAGTGATACTTGCATGTAATCCTCTTTTGCTAAGCAACAGATTTGTATTCTGTCTAATTCACAACTGTTGAATATCTATGCAGTGAATATGTTGATCTTATAGGGATCGAGAAAGTGAACAAGTTAGCAAGATATCACCTACAGGACATTTAGGTTGGACCCGTGCTGAATATTTTGGTTGAAGGATAGCGTTGAGTACTACTGGTCTATGCCAAAGTGCAGAGAAAATCTAATAGCACATTCTATGATATGTAGTTCATATTTCTATAGACTATAATGTTAGATTCATGGGTGGTGCTATGCATTTACTGTAATAAAAAAATACCCAATTATGCACATATTGTACATAGACTATTGGTTATTAGTATCTATTTAAATTTCAGTACGAATTCGTGTTTGGCCTTATTTATCTTGAAACACGTAAGACTAGAATAATACGATCAATATTATTCGAAGGTATATGAGCTTCTCTCTTTCGCACTTGTACATGAAAATGTCATGTTTTACCCATGTTAGTACAAAGGCATCTGGGTAAATGTGTTAAACTGATTAAGTTGTATTGTTATAATAAAATCTGGATTACATTAAAATCAAGCATGTTGGGCCATGACTTCTCTAGTTTCTATTATATATAAGTGCCAAAGGATGACCAACACAGCATCAAGTACTTGTACCAAAAGCTTTATAAATTGCACACGCAATGAATGCTTGTACCAAAAGTTATATAACTTGTACACTCTAACCAACTACTTTTTTATCCCACGTGAACATATGTCATATTTCTTTTCTATTATTTATTATTTATATTATATTTTTATATTATATATAAGTGCCAAAGGAGGACCAACACAAAGATCAAGTACTTGTACCAAAAGCTTTATAAATTGTACACGCAATAAATGCTTGTACCAAAAGCTATATAACTTGTACACTTTAATCAACTACTTTTTTATCCCACGTGGACATATGTCATAATACTTAATATTTATTCTCTTCTCATGTATATGTGTATGCACTTCAATTTTAATTCTCTGACACATTTATTTCCTCCGTGTACTTTCACTTTTGACTTTTCACGTTCTCTAAGAATTAATAAATCCCACGTGGACATATGTCATAGTACTGAATATTTATTCTCTTCTCATGTATACACGTATGCACTTCAATTTTAATTCTCCGACACATATTTATTTCCTCCGTGCACTTTTACCTGTTCATTTTTTACTTTTCACGTGCTTACTGAATATTTATTCTCTTCTCATATATACATGTGTGTACTTCAATTTTAATTCTCCGACACATATTTATTTCTTCCGTGTACTTTTACTTTTTTCCTTTTGACTTTTCATAATCTTTAAGAATTAATAAATGAAATACTCCCTTCGTCCCATATTACTTGACCACATTAACTATACTTGACTTTTCACGTTCTTTAAGAATTAATAAATAAAGTACTTTCTTCGTCCCATATTACTTGGTCACATTACTAAAAATATACGTCCATTTTTCCATATATATATATATATAAACGCCTAAGGTGGATGAACATAGAAATAATAAATTGTACAAAAAGCAACTGAAATTGTACTCTAAGAAATGACTAACATGTGTACATTTCAGAAGTTGAACATTAATTCTACCTCTTGTGTATTTACTTTTTAAGTCCCCACGGGTCCGCAGTGTCTTAAATGTCCTTTCATTTCCTTCATTTAGCATATACTCCCTCTGTCTCAATTTAAGTGTCTACGTTTGACTAGACACGGGGTTTAAGAAATAAAGATAAACTTTCAAATCTTGTGATTCTAAATTAAAAATGTGTATAATATAATAAAATATCATTTGAATCTTGTGATTATAAACTTGACATGTAGGATATTTGAATTGTCAACTTACTAAATATAAAAAAAAGCGGACATAACTAAAATAAGATAATTTTATTTTTATTTTTAACAACAAACGCGCAAGGTAGACGAACACAAAGAACAATAAGTTGTGCAAAAAGCAACTAAAATTATACTCTAAGTCGGGACTAACATGTGTACATTTCAGAAGTTTAACATTAATACTACCTCTTGTGTGTTTACTTTTTAAGTCCCCACGTGTCCGCAGTATCTCAATTGTCTTTTCATTTCCTTCATTTGGCATATACTCCCTCTGTCTCAATTTAAATGTCTACGTTTGAGTAGACACGAAGTTTAAGAAATAAAGATAGACTTTTGAATCTTGTGGTTCTAAATTAAAAATGTGTATAAATAATAAAATATCCTTTGAATCTTGTGATTATAAACTTGACATGTAGGATATTTGAATTGTCTTACTAAATATAAAAAGAGGCGGACATAACCAAAATAAGACAAATTTTAACAATAATTAAGAAATTAAGGGGAAAAATAAGAGGAAAAGAAAAAAAAATATGGAGACTCGCTAAAGAAAATCGCAGTATCCTTTGCAAAATATACAAACCATAAAGACTAACTAAAGTGAGTAGCCAAATTAATCATGTTGGGCCCCGTACATCATAGTTTGCTAGTAATTTTAAAGGCCAACAAGACATGGACGAACACTGCATTAAAAAGCTGTACCAAAAGCAACATCTATTGTACCGTAAATTTGGGCTGAACCACTGCTGCACTACAAAAAACTTTACAATAAGTGAGGCATAAATATGACATGGTGTGTGAGGGAGTATTTTATTATAATTATATTGTTTATAGCCCGTATTTCGCACGTTCGGATAATTCGAGATATATAGTTGCAAGAAGTTAAAAGACCGTTTCCAAAATTACATTAATGAGCAAGTTGGTTATGAATATTATTTGTGGGTAATGGTAGTAGGAAATATTGAGAAAGGTTAAGAATGAAAAGGAAAATTTGCAAAATGGCAATCATGGGAATAATGTGGAAGGCTAGTAAAATGGTAATTTTGCAAATTCTAGAAAAGATGAATAAATAAAGAAAGGAGCATGTGGCCATTTCATAAGGAAGGGGAAAAGTGTAAACATAGATGGAATAAGGTGTATAAAAAGAAGACACTTGGTCTTCTCTGACCAAGCGAGGAAATTTAAAAAGAGAAAAGAAAAAGGAAGAAAACTCTAAGAGAAAAGAAAGGGGGCATGTGATCATAATTGGGGGACTAAGATGCAAATATGGAAAATGGTGAAGATATATATATAAGTTCACCTTCTAATTCAAGACAAAGAAAAAAAAAAAGAAGGGAGAAAAACAAGCCTAGCTATTCGGAAAGGGCTAAGAAATCACCCCTTTGAATTCTTGATCAAAAAAATAATTTCCTTTTTATTCTTACTAAATTTAAGGTCCTCTTTAACATGGTACAAGTATCAGCAAGAAACCCCTCTTTGTTGCAAGTTACATCATAGTCAAATGAGAAGTCAAGGAAAAAGGTAAGAACTAATTCTCTTTTATATTTTATGGATAGTTATGCATGTTGAAGTATGGAAAAGAATGAAATTCATGTGTTGCACAGGCGAATGCGTGTGTGGTTGTATATGCATAGTTGAGCTATGTTGTGTTGTGTAAAAGATTGAGTTCATTTTATGTGATGTGTTGCTTGTTGGGTAATAAATAGAAAACATGGAAAAATTCATGGAAAATATGGATAATGTAGTGTTATTAACAGGAGTAATTGTTGTGTAGAAATGATGAATTAATTTTATTTTTGGTTGTTATTGTTGTGAATGTGGTGTTGATAATGGAAGTTGAATGATTTTGGAGAGGATGTAGTTGTGTATGCTCTGTTGGCCGTGTAGTGTGGTGTTCAAACGGTCAATTTTGGCGCATGTTTTGGTTGTTGTTGTGTTGTGGATTCTATATTGCCAATAAAAAGCTAATCTTATGAAACGTAGAGGCCGAGACTTGTGGTTAAGTATATGTAAATTGAATATTATGTTCTTACTTGTATGGAAGACAAGGATATTAGTGTGGTGATGTTGAACATATATTATAAGGTTGCTATTGTTTTATTGGAGTTAAAAGATTTTGAAAGAAGTAGTAAATTGATTGAGTTGTTATAACGTATCTTGGATTGAAATTGGAAGTTGTTAGTATGGTTGTGATATTATGGTTGATAGTTTGGTAATTGAATTCAATTGTTAAGGAATTGGCCAAGATGATTTTTGGGAATAATGTATTTGGGGAAGTGCTTTACCAAAATTTCGGTAGCCAAGTGTCATTTTAAGAATCCAATTCTAAATGCACTAATCAATGTTTGGCAATACGACCAAAATCGTAGATTTTGGATTTGCAACTCGAATTTGGAGCGGAAAAAGGTATGTAAGGCTTAGCTTTTCTTTCTTGGCATGTCTTGGAGTAAGATTTGGACACGGGTCTCGGGGACAATTCCTTTCCCGTAAATCCGAGATTGAAATTAACTACTATTCATTCGTTGAATTAGAAATTGCGCAAAATGTTGGAAAACTTCCTAAACATCCGTAACTTACACAAATAGGACCCGATTACCCTAAGATCCTCACAAGTGACGCCATAAATTATTATATACGTAAATTTGATACGCCGCCTCATTTGACCTTTTTGTTCGGATTTTCCTTATTGTACCATTTGACTTATCTTGAAGGTAACCCGATGGAAACTTTTTTGATCCTTATTCCGTCATCAAATGACAAGTACTATAACTATGCCAACGAGGATATTCTTAGCGATGGCTATGAACATGTTTTACAATGACATGGATGATGTCAAAGAAAATGTTTACGATAACTATGTCCATGATGATTCTATATTAAAGGTTCCAAGTCTATGATTCCGTGACGAGACGAGAACGTTAAGCTCATTTCTTGAATTCTCAACTCTACTCATGAATAATGTTTTCCTTTAAAGACTCCAAGTATAATGAAACGATGCCCTCTCGATCTCCGTTTTATATTTTCTCATGATATTACTCTCCACTAATAGTCTCGCCTTATATTAACCATTCCTTCAAGGCGAGACAAGCGCCCATAGTTATTCTATAATATAATGGGAGGTTCCCGACCTTACGTCACTCCGACGGATACATGATTTAAGGGCTCTCCCCGCATGCTTATATAACATACGGATATGAAAAATGAATATGTACATGGGGGCGGGGTAGGATACATAAAATGGGAAGGAATATGTTTCATTGCCAAATTTATCATCCCGAGTATAATGCCGAACGCGGGATTTATGGGCGGCCGAGTATTTCGGCGCAATTGATGGGCGAAAAGAAAATTCGGTGCTATGATACTATGATACACTACGACATGCTATGATAGAAGATATACTATGACACGCTATGATACTATGATACACTATGATATGCTATAACATGATATGACACAAAGTCTATTTTTCTATGTCTATGAAAAGAAATGTTCTCTTTTTCAAAAAAACAAAAAACAAAAAACAAGCATGTATGGTATCCGCCTCCCAGGCATTCACGAATCTGAGTTACCTCGATCTTATGCTTATGATATGCTCTATATTTCCATACGTGTTCATATGTTCACTTACTATGTTACTATTCACGCCTTACATCTCTCATTGCTCGTACTTCCCCTCTTCTAGCGCGTTTCATGCCGCGCGGTACATGCATGATCGAACGCTATTATAGACGATGTTCCGGCCGGAGTTATCATCTCCATTTGCTCTCGAGGGTCACGTCAAGAGTCCTATGCTATGATGTCATGTTCGAGTTAGAGACTTTGCAGACAGAGTCGCGTCATATGAGTGTCGCTTTGTGGACGGCTTTGCCAAATAATATGTTGTTATGTTTTCGTGTCACGGCCCCATATGACGATAGTCTTTACTTATGAAAAAAAGAAAAAGAAATGGAGAGTATACCACGTATCTTATTCTTAATTGATTCACGCAGTTTACATATGTAATAAGAGTCACGGCTCGCTCCGAAATGGGGTCGGGTGCCCATCACACTCTAGTAAAGCTCGGTGTGATGCCCCATCACTTTATGCGCTTTCCTTCTCCTCCTTTCTTCTTCCACGTTTTTTGTCATTTCTCTCTCCTCTTTCCTATTTTTCTCATTTTCTTTTTTTTCATCAATTTTAAAACCAATTCTATTATACGCAGATCAAATTTTTTTAAAGATATTCTTCCGTTTTATTATTTAGCTTTTCAATTTTTCTTAAAAAATCAATTAAACTCCGTACAAGTTTAAAAGAAAATAATTGGCACTCCAAAAAAAAAAAAAATGTAAAAACTGATAACCAAAAATGAATGCAGGATACTTTTAAAAGTAAAAACACCTTAGGAAATTTATTGGAATTCTTTTTTTTCTTTTTCTTTTGGTATATATTATTCAAAGTTGCAACATTCTGTACTCGAGAAATTCAAAGTTCTAAGTGTCATCAAAGTAGACCCTGAATTTAGTGGTGTGCAAAAATCGATTTAATCGATAAACTAAACCGAAAAAAAAGTTATTGGTTTAGCAATCTATTTGGTTAATGATTTTTTAAGTTTTATGGACTACCAGCTCGATTACAAATTTTAAGTTCTATTAACAGGAAATTTATTGGAATTCTCTTTTTTTTTTTTTTTTTTTTTTGTTTGTATATATTCAATTCAAAGTTGCTACATAAGAGTTTTCTTTTTCTTTTAGTATGTATTCAATTCAAAGTTGCTACATTCTACACCCGAGAAATTCAAAGTCCTAAGTGTCATCAAAGTAGGCCCTGAATTTAGGGGTGTGCAAAAATCGGTTTAACCCATAAACTGAACAGAAAAATGTTAATGGCTTAGCAATCTATTTGGTTAATGATTTTTTAAATTTTATCGGACTACTGATCGATTTCAATTTTAAGTTCTATTAACGGTAAATCGATAACCCAATAAGGACATAGGTTCAAACACGTTACTAGTTCAGTTTACCTGTTAAACCAATTGTCTTCGAAAACAATTGGTTTGGCCTCCTACATCTTTCATGGAGAAAATATCACTAAAACATACTTACTAAAGGTAATTTTAGTAAGATCTTATGTCCTCATTGGGTTATCGGTTTAACTGTTAATAGAACTTAAAATTTGAAATTGAGCCGGTAGTCCATAAAACTTAAAAAATCATTAACCAAATAGATTGCTAAATAGATAACTTTTTTTTCGGTTCAGTTTATCGATTAAACCGATTTTTGCACACCACTAAATTCAAGGTCTACTTTGATGACACTTAGAACTTTGAATTTCTCGAGCACGTGTAATGTAGCAACTTTGAATAATATATACCAAAAGAAAAAGGAAAAAAAGAATTCCAATAAATTTCCTAAGGTGTTTTCACTTTTAAAAGTATCTTACATTCATTTTTGGTTATCAATTTTTACATTTTTTTTGGGAGTGTCAATTATTTTCTTTTAAACTTATACAGAGTTTAACTGATTTTTTAAGAAAAATTGAAAAGCTAAATAATAAAATGGAAAAATATCTTTAAAAAAATTGATTTGAGTATAATAGAATTTGTTTTAAAATTGATGAAAAAAAAGAAAATGAGAAAAAATAGGAAAGAGGAGAGAGAAATGACAAAAAACGTGGAAGAAGAAAAGAGGAGAAGGAAGAGCACAAAGTGTTGGAGCCTACAATATAATTGTAATAAAATACTCCCTTACACATTATCATATTTATGCCTCACCCATTGTAAAATTTTTCCTGTACTGCATGACACGTGTAAATAAGTGTTTTTGTCTTCAGTTTCTCACCTTCTCTCTCTCTCTTCTGTTCTCATAGTGAGTTCAGGGGAGAAAAATGGTTTTTGATGTTCTCACTTATGGTGTTTCCCCTCTAGATTCCTCTTCGATTGTCCAGAGTAACAAACTAATTTCTACAGAGTTCGTCCGAAATAGAGAAATTCCGAGGAATCAAAATTTAGTAACAGGTAATACTTCACATCTATAAATGGCAAACACATATTTCGAGCGCTCTCTTCGGTGCCTGTTGTCTAGAGATGTCAATCTCAAACAGAGAAGAGTGTTCCAATGAAAAGAGGTTTTCCAGCAACGTTTGTCTTCTTTTGTTTCTTCTGTTACTTTTATTCTTCCTCTGGTCTTACGAACACCCATATGCCGCCTCAGTGTCTCTGATTGTTTTTTTTTTTTTTAACGTTTTCTTTCCTTCTTCGTCAATGGGCGATTCTTTTGGGTTGAATTTCTGTACTTCTAACATGAGGAGAACTGATGCACCTATATTGTTTGATAGTATGCCGAAGCGAGACTGAACAACTTTTAATTTGAAATTCTAGGAGACATCGAATTGTAAGGTAGCCGCTGCAAAGAAATTAGCTCTTGTGATTGCCAATAGCAGGAAAGATGCCATTAACAAAGTAATGCATGTAAAACAATAGCTTGAAATTACTCTTTCAGGAATTATGTTAATTGTCATAACGACGTGATCTAGGGGTCTCATTAAATAATTCTGTGTTGAGTATACATGAGTAACCAACTAATAGAACAAATGTTGCCCTCACAGACTTGGAATTGTCCTTTGGAACAAAGGTGTAGGACTCTTTGTCTGATTTCAGTTGGCATTAAATGGAAGATACACCATCACGATGATGAGCACCAGTGTTGTCATGTTTGATGGGTTTCGGATGTCAGATTAGCAAATTTATGCTCTTTAGGATCTAATTGAAGTTGTGATAGTATAACAAATTGATGAAATTCAATATAATATTACTAATATGTAACGGCATATTCTGATTGTAAATGTACAAATCAAACTAGCCACCAGATGAATGAGTTGGTAAAGTATAGATGGCTTGGAGGAGTCATCATTGGGACTATGATAGGCTTCAATTTGACTTTGATTGAAGGTGCTCAAGCTGGCCTGCGCAATGTCGTCATAACTGGAAGGTCATCATCATATCAAACCCAGTGTAATCCCACAATGAAGGTGCTCACCCTAGCTGTTTCCGATTGACCCTCGGCAACCCTCCTCCTTTATCCGGGCTTGGGACCGGCAATGTGAGCGAGCTCACACAGGCGGAGTTATAACTGGAAGGTATTAACACTTTAGTAATGTTGAGATTCACAGCTTCATTTGGAAATAAAGACAAGTTGATAATATTGTGCACGTCTAAGTTATTAACAAGTTGATAATATTGTGCACGTCTAAGTTATTAAGTGTTTCTTTAGTCTCGAAATTGAATTTATTTATGAAGAACATAGTCTTGCTTCGATTTCCAGCGGAGGCAAACAAATACTAGGTAAAAAGAACCAGAGAGGTAGCAGGCACTGATGGCATTAGTTGAGGTGTGCGCAATGATCCCAACACCACGGTTTAAAGAAAATGTAGCCTAGCTTGAGCATTTCTTTTGAACTGTAGGAATAACAACTCATCTCCCTCATCTTTAACAATTTGTTTGTTGTTAATGCATCTCTTACTTGAAGATGTTGCTACTTAACTTTCTATTTAAGTGTCTCATTAGACTGATTTCACTTTTCATCTCTCTTCCGGCTAAGTAATTTTTCTCATGAATTTCACAACACAAAAAACAGGGAGAAACTAGGCATATTTTAGTTACCAAATTACAGTGCAAGGGGGATAAGGAAAAGCGATTGATATGACATGTGATGTCTATGAACCTTTTGGTAACTTGATTCCATGCCAGCTGTTTCTTTTTTTTTTTTTTTTGTTCCTTGAAATGAAAATTCTTCTCCTCCTATTTATTAGTCTTCACACTACTCGAACAGTTTTAAAGACCTACTTCTGTTATTATCAAAGTTATCAAAATATGAGGTCAAACTAAGACCCGCAGATAAATGACTCAACAGAATTCAACTTAAAAGAAGAGTGAAGCTTTAACTTCAAAATAATTGTGTTCGCAAATAACTGGTTCCTTCTGAAGAAATTGAAGCTGATATGGTTTTAGTACTTATAGGCATATGGTAATTTCTGATGTTAAAAAATGTAGAAATGCGATGTGTTTTGATGTACAGGAAGATTGTATCTTAACTGTCCATAAGTATTCCTGCTCACAGTAGAAGGTGGTCCTGTATGCCACCATCAGAACAACTGATGTCTGGTAACATTTCAAGTTAGCTTTTCTTTAAGTTATTTTGAAAAATCTAAATTAGAATGTTGTGGCATACTTGAATAGTCAATATTACCTGTCGTGTGGCCTATGTTTAACATAGAAATTTGATGTCCATGTCAAGGGTGTGAATGACTTGGCATATTCGAATTTATTGATAAAATGAAATCCTAAAAAGGAAAAGAATGACTTGGCATTTTGTTCCCAAACTAACATTTCTGTGTAGTCTTGTGGAGATGGTAAATTGATGATGCTAACATCTAAACTACTCCTACTAGAATCCACGATCTATTTTCAACTATGAATTCTTCAACAAGAATTTTCAATGTAAATTTTTTGAAAAGTGTGCGATGTAATAGGAACAGAGCTACTTAATTTTGAAGGACTAGATGCTCTTGTGTATTTGATATGTCCTCATTAAAAGATTTTTTTTGGAAATACTCATTTGGGACATGTGTTGTCTTATTTGTCATACCTAGGAGAAAACATAACAATCGCACTCCTCTATTCCTGGGAAAATCACCACCGATTGGCTGTAATCTTAGAAGTTGTTGTTCATGATAATTTTACTAAGGCATAGAATATATACGGATCTGGCCTAAGCAATGTCATGTTGTCTTCCATTCATCTGAGATATGAAAATTAGAATTTCATTTAATCCTCTTCATATAGAGATAGCTAAGTTTGATTTGGTTTCCTTATGATTGACAAGATTTACTTTGTTAATACATAGGAGCTATGGTGCTTCAACAAAATTGAAGGATAAGCTAGCTCTTGACAAATTACAACAGACAATGAGGTGATCATTTTCACCTAGGTTATTAAAAATGAGGTAATCGTTTTCACCTGTTTGATTTGATATACTGTATGATATAGTCATTGGTGCCTTTTCTTCATTTTAGCTTTTGGAATACAGGTGCTGCTGTAGTTTTGTTCCTTCCCATTCTCTCTTTCTTTTTTTGACTATTAACATCCGGGGTTGTAGCTTTGTTGTTGATTTCGGTCGAGTTGTGACCCCCCCCCCCCCCCCTTCACCGGAATTTTACTTGTTTTCCTGCTATCTTCCTAAGTTGAGCAAATCAGTAGTTCTATTGTTGTTTCCAAATAGGTTGCTTCATTGCTAATTTAAGATCTTTCTCCACCTACCATTTTGTAAAAACAAGAACCACCAACGCGTGCACAAAGGTGAGTCACGCTCTTCCCCCTCTATATATAGGGGTATAAAGCTTCAGTTTTTTCCGCGAGTATCTGTTTTAACATCCTGCCCGTGTGCTTAGTTGAGAAATTTTGGGCAGCTTCTCTCTGAATTTCCTTTTTTTAATCCTTTAACTTCCACAAAGAATTGTTTTAAGGAAGTCCAAACAAACTTTTGGATCTCATACTTTATTTATGCTTTCGTCGAGAGTTTGAAGAGGCAACATGCATTGAAAATAATAGAATTACCTCTTTTAAGTCACAACTTGATGACTTCTTTATATATGGTTGAATCATTTCCTTATTTCACCTTTGCAGATTAATAAGACTTGATCCGGTCCTTTACATTCTTTCCAAAGAAAAATTATGTTTCACGAAAAACA
This sequence comes from Lycium ferocissimum, assembly GCF_029784015.1. Classification (NCBI taxonomy): domain Eukaryota; kingdom Viridiplantae; phylum Streptophyta; class Magnoliopsida; order Solanales; family Solanaceae; genus Lycium; species Lycium ferocissimum. Next base: position 63,790,574 of record NC_081351.1, read on the forward strand.
AAGCAGATAATATTCTTTAAATTTGTAAGTTCAGAAATTAAGTGGAGCAAGTCATTTCAAGGCATTTGACATTTCATTTTAAATTTCATTGTCAATAATTCAGGAATGCAGAAATTATAGTTTTTTTTTCTTTCTGGAGTGGCTCTGGGGGGTACCATAGACACTTAATTTTTATCTCCCCCTCGATCATTTCAACGACAACTATCTTCTATACTGTGGTTTTTATATCGACATGTTCTTATGGTGCAGTACCATTTATTGGAACTGTGTACGCCAGGTGATACGACGAAGGAAATCTCTACCAGGTTGGCTAAATTTTTTAAAATCTTACATTCAAAGAGGATTCTGAAACAGTAGCTTCTGTCGATTAACTTTTTGAGAATGAGCTTCTGTAAATTAACTCCTGCTCGGCTTCTTCATTGAGATTGCCTCATAGCTGTTGAATTTATCATATTCTTGACCTTTGAATGAATACAAGGAAATGCAGTTATCAATTTGTCCTTGCAGCGGATGGTGTGCCAGAAATAAGTTGAAGGTATTGGCTTTAGTACCATAACTCCCTATATCACTATGTGAAAATCATGGAGCTTTGTGAAAACCGTTCTATTGCTCGAAATTGGTTTGACTTCGAGTATAATATCATCATTCATGCAGATGTATGATATCAATGAATGAGTCTTGCTTCAGTGATCCCTCTCTCCAGAAGGATCACAAGAATGATCTGATAGTGGATGAAGAAAAAAGAGCACTGAAAACACATGGAAGAGATGATCATGTATTTTGGTGACACTGAGATGGAGCGGCCAAAGTACGAGATTGATAGCCGATTTGAAGCTAAAGGTTCCATGTAGTAGTTCAAGACCGGGACATATCTTCATACGTTGAAGAATTCTAAAACTTTTGAGTTCTTGATTCTTGGTTTTGCTATGTTTGTAGTAAAATAACTATTCCCTTTCTAAAAGCATACATTGTTGGACCTATGCTATATACTCCATAGTGTTTTAAATTGGGGAGTCACTTTTAACAGCGTGAAGACTATATATAGGTAAATCTGGATGACCTAAGGTATTTCTTTTTACTGTTGACCAAAGATTTACAGGAGTAAACCTTTGTTTTCTGCCAATTAATCATGATGGAATATGAAATTATTGGAATATTAATTTATGAACTTTGATTCATGATGGTTATAATGTTACTTTGTAATTAAAAAAACTTGTTAATGTATCTATATGTACATTCAAATTGAGTCACCTTTGGACGTACTAATTTTAAGATTATTCATCATGTCAGCTTTTTAATTGATCTTTCTATATGCTGCCATTTGATAAAAGTCGTACTTTATCTTCGTACGTATGCTGTGTTGGGACCGTGCCAAGCACGCACATTCTCTTTCTAATATATATATGTATATATATATATATATATATCTAGTGTCGGAAAAGTCCGCATGTTGAGCCGGGCCCAAGATTAAAGCAAATAAAGAATCACTAAAGTTTCAATTTACGCATTGTATTTTAAATTTCGAGAGTCAAACAGTTTAATTTTGACAGTGAAAAAATATTTAAGTCTTTTGAAAAATTTACATATATTTAAAAATTATGTAAAACGTACTATAAATTTCAATACTTGATAATTTAAAATATTTAAAAGATACATGGAAAAAAATAATGATTTTTCTTAATTAAAAAATTTCTTTTCCTTTGAAGAAATGCACGTGAGGAAATGATATTTCTTTTCTTTGTTCTTTATCTAATATATTTTCTAAATTTGCGTTATAATAACATTATAACTATGATATAGCCCCAAATACATTAGGACTGGATAAATTTAAATAATTAAATCATATCTCAATGCAACGACGTATATATATCTAATAATTTGCTTCCTTCTCATTTTTATTTTCTTTAAGAATCGATTTTGAAATTTATTTTCTATTGTATAATTTTGTTAAATCGTTACACCTTTATGTATTCAAAAAAAATCTTTTTTAATAAAATTTAGATCAAGAGAAATTTAATGGCAATTTTAGATTTACTAAGAAAATATGGTTGACACTCCGTCAGTACCAGATGAGTTCTCCAAAATTATTATTACCATTATAGATTATCTTTGTGCATAGCTATTTCTATTAGATGACATTATCACCATGCACAACTTTTGAACTATTTTCAAAGGGCTCAAATTATATGTACTATATTAGATGTGACAACCTAAGTTAAAAAGAAATAAAGTAGGGCAAAAATAAGACATAGAAAAAAAGTTATTGTACATATCTCACCTCATTAAAATAAGTTGGTTTGAAAATTTTATTGGTTTGACATATTTTAAAGTCATTTTTGTGCTTAAAATAAGCTCAAAAAAATAATTGGTTTTGACTTAAATTATCTAAAGGTAATTATGGCGTTCTAAAAAAACAACTATTGAAAAAAAAATAAGTTAGACTACCCCAACTTATTTTTTTTAACTTATAAGGTAAACATATGAACTTTTATCCAATATAAATTTAGCTCAATTCACCTCAAAAAAAAAAAGTCCAAGGGGCATGTATTATTTGAAAATATTTTTGAAAACATATTTTGGTATTTATTTATGTAAGAATAAATAGAAATACAAGGGCAATTATTTGAAAAAAGCAAATCCTTTTTGTTAAATTTTCGTTTTTTAACCAAATAGTTACAATGTAACTAAGTAGTGTACGTTTGTTATAAACGTCGCGTTTTTAAACCATAAGAATTGAAATCACGATAGTTTTCACAAATGGGGATTTGAGACATACGTTATCAATTGCATTCAAAACACTTTTCAAATGATTTTAAACCAAATCATCCAAAAAGACATGATTTGGGGTTTGAAACCATGGTTTCAACTTTTAAAAATATAAAATTTAACCCATAAGTTTATATTTTGTAAAAAAAAAAATATATCATAAAAGTTAATGTTGGTTTTTGCTTATTTTTAATTTAATTACCCTCTCAATCATTTGCCAATCTCATTAACTTACTCACCAACCTTTATTTATGTATATTAATCTTTAATTTATGTGGGATTATATTAAAGAGCAGTTACATACTATTCATGTTAAATTTTCGTTTTTATTGAACTAAAGTTTGATTAATTGATGTTCGTTTATTCTTTTAAAGGCGTTCGGTAGTGTACTTTATTTTGTTACAATTATGAAATATATTGCTCATTTGGAATTAAGATTGTTCTCTGTATAAAGTTACTTCTAATTTTAGGTTGAGCACAAACATTGATCTACAATTTTAAAACAAAACACTATTTATGGGGTTTTTATGTCTATAAGAGAAAAATCTAGAACTTAAAATATCCTAATTTATTTTTCTCCCAGGTCTAAACATGGTTTCAAAACTATAATTTCAAACCGTATCGTCCAAATTCGGAAAAGATATAAATGAATTTCTTAATCAAAACTCTTTGGATTGTCTCTTATACATAGTAATAATATACTAGATGCAGCACGGGCCCAATTATTTCAATTTCAATATGATTTATTCATATTTCAATGCTAATGAAGTTCCAAATGTTTTTTTTATATATATCTAATAAAGTTAATTTTTTTTTTTTTTTTTTGCTTATTTTAATTTAATTTTTATGTTGCGTTCACTTAATAGGAATGTAAATGTACTTCTGTCTTGATCAATAGAACTAATATTAGAACCATCTCTACTTCTATGTATACCAATTTTCTGAATTTTTAATTTATGATTATATTATTCCTTTCTTTTTTACTTTAAGCTCGAAATCTTGAACCGTAAAAGCAAGTAACATATCAATTTTCTCTTGGGCTTTTCTCCCCCGGATGTTCCCCGCTTCCAATCGACTATTTTAAATCTGTATGTTCGTTTATTCATAATTAAAACTTCTCCAGTCCTTTAATAATCTTTGTACTCTTTAATATTTACAATTATTTTAAATATATTGGTCAAGATTTTATATAGAATTATTCAATTGTTCTCTGTAAATTTCCTAGAAAGTTACTTCTAATTTTGGGTTGAGCGCAAACATATGCATCTACAATCAATTTAAAACAAAACACTATTTTAGCAAGAAACCCTTTTAGCTCGTACCTTTGTTGCATAAAAAATCTTCAGCTCTTTTATTAATCTAGCTTTATTTATTTTTCTCCCAGGTCAAATAAAAAGAGTACGGAGTACTTCACACTTTTACTTTTGAACAAAGGAGGGAATATGTATGGTCGTAAGAAAATTCTTGAAAAGATATAAATGAATTTCTTAATCTAATAAAGTCTCAGTTACCCGTTTGGACGTAGGAATTATGTCAATTTGTATATTAATAGCACGCCTCATTCAATTATCTGTTTATCAAATTTAAAAGATAAAATAATCACTTATGTATTTTAAACATTCTAAAATTTTACATTTGATCTATACAAAAACCCTAAGCAAGTGTGTAGAAAGCTAAGTAATTCTGAATCACAGGACTTTAAAGGGCTAAAACGACTGCAGAGTAAAGTATAAGCAGAGCAGCTGCAGTAACGTTTTGTATGGGCCAATTAGATTATTTCATTTTAAGTCAAATGACGAAATTACCCTAGATATGACAAGCAGGCATGTTGACCTGCTGCCTGCTTCTCCACGCTTATACGATACGTAGTAGATATGCACAGAAAGAGATCAATTTCTCTTGAGATTAGCTCTTTGCTTTCATTTTTTTCTAAGAAACATGAAAGATTGTTTGACTTACATAGATTATACAAGCATTTATTGAAGACAAAAAAACTCTCAAATGATGGAAAAACATAAATAGTATATAAACTAATTAAGTGTTAATAATATAATTGATTAAAACTTAAAATATTTGAATCTAGAAACTAAAGAAAAATTAAAAAAAATTATATTCAAAAGTCTAATCGGCACGAAGCGCGGATGAATTTACTAGAATTAGTATAACTTGATAGATGCACAATTATTATACAAAGAAGTCAACTGTAGTTACCATACATTTTTCTGGTTAAATATTTGATTTACCATTTCACTAACCATGTCATAAGAAGCAATCTAAGCCATCAAAAAGTTTTTGGACACACTGCTCTTATTAAACATTCATTGAATCTTAATCATTTTTCTTTTTTGCGTAGATTGCCCTTCATTTGGGGTGTCTTTAATTTTTGCCCTCAAATTGGTGGTCTTTAACTTTTGCCCTTCGCCTAATACACCGAGTTTGTTGGTTCGAACCCCAGCTCAGTTAAAAAAATTCTGCCCATGCAAAGGCAGAATTTGCAAAATACAACCTTAAGGCCAAAATTACAAGGCAAAACTCTACCTTGCGATCTTTTTTTAAAATTTTTGACTGAGCGGGGGTTCGAACCCGAAACCAAGAGATTTTTAGCGAAGGGAAAAAGTTAAAGACCACCAATTTGAGGGGGCAAAAACTAAAGACCATCCCCAGCGAAGGACAATTCTGCAAATTGCTCAATCTTAATGGAGCCAAATATATTGGAGCTAATCCGACCGCTTTTAAGTTTCAAACCAATGCGTCATTGGAGAATTGAAGAGTCGTTAGTTAGGGAGTCCCCATGCAAGCTCATAATTGATCATGTGTATTGTTAGCCAGAATTTAAAATTTATCGTTCTGGACTTATTATCGAACTCATAACATATTTTGGGTTCGTAATTAATTATTTATATATTTAATGAATATCTTAATATAAATACTCGTCTTTCGTCTTATTTGAACTGCACTTTAACTCTTTATCGCCTATTAAGAAAATATAAATACAAGATATAGTTTTGTTTTTTTGGTTAAAAAGAAATATTTTATTCAATCAAGTATAACAGAGTCTACAAGCCTTGTCTAGCAGAGTCTTGTTTATGGTATGTTGTGCACCACACTTATAAACAGGAGGCTGTAGGGTATTTAGGAAGATTGTCCTTCTTTCTTATATTAGATCGTGCGTTAGAGCCATACCAACAGGATTTCTTTCTAATAACGCACTACGATTTCAGATATGCCTGTGACAGGAGGAGTTTCAGCTAGCCAGAGGGCTAAGACGGTAATGGGATCAGGTGTGAGTTACTCTATTGAAGAGGACCCGTCCGAGATTATGCCCTCTATTGAGGAAAATCCATCTGAGGACCAGGATAAGTTAACTTCTACAGTGTTCCCAACTCCAGTGACATTAAAAGAGCTAATAGGAGCTCCGGTATCGCTAGGACCACCAATTCTATCATTGGGCCTACCGGCTGTGGAGGTGGAGAGCGTGAAGATAATCGACACACGTTCCCCGCGGCTTCCCGGATCAACGACCTTTCCAGACAGGATAGTCATAGATCTTCTGAGGGATCGAGAAGTTCGCAGTCTTAGGAGTCCGTTAATCAGGACTCGTTGATTTTTACAGGACATGATTCAAATAAGGAGGGTAGATCGTCCAAGAGGGCAAGAGTACTGGATGATTAAAGGAAACCCCCGAGCGGCAGCAAGCCAAGGTTATGGGCAACAGGAAAGGTTACCCCCATAGTCGGTGCCGGATCAGGGCTCTTAGGTAGGGCCATGGCAGGGGTTGCGAGCATCGCAATCCTAGAGTCAGAGTAATTCGGTTCAGATGAGGCCTCGTTGCATTCAATGTGGGCACGGATACATGCCAGACTATGTCGCTTTGAATAAAGGAGGTTGTTTTTGGTGCAGGAGTCAGTGGAACTAGATTCGAAGATGTCCGAGGATTGGTCGAGGGAATCAAAGTGAAAATAGAGGTAGAGACAGAGCTCCTAGATTAGCTAGTGCTCAGGACCGCATTCATGCCTGGGCAAGTCATCAGGACTTGGAATCCTCGCCAGATGCGGTGACAGGTACACTGATAGTCTGTTTATATACTATTTACGTATTGGTAAATCTGGGGTCCAATATGTTGTATGTTGCTCCGTTTATTATAGGAAAGTTTGATATAGCACTAGAGTTATTGAATGAGCCATCTTTTGTATCTACACCTATTGGTGAGCTTGTTGCTAGAAAGACTCATCGGGGTAGTTCAGTAGTTGGTTGTGATCGTCAGACCTCAGCAGATCCTATAGAGTTACAGATTGTCTATTTCGACGTTATTATGGGCATGGATCAATTAGTTTATGTTCATGCTAATGTTAGGTGCTGGACAAAGATTGTTACGTTTTACTTTCCAGGGGAATCAGTTTTGGAGTGGAAGGGCAAAAAAGCGTCGTCGAGAGTTAGATTTATTCCCGAGTCAAGGCAAAGAAGATGATTTCGAAGGGTTGTATCCATCATATAGTTCGAGTTCAGAAAGCAGAAGTAGAACCACTGACCCTTCAATCTGCTCCAATGGTTAATCAGCTCCCAGATGTGTTTCCAGATGAACTTTTGGGCATCCCGCAAGAGCCGGAGATTGACTTTGCTATTGATATGCTACCAGATACTCAACCGATATTTATTCCCCCTTATAAGATAGTTCTTGCTGAGTTGGAGAAAGTAAAGGAGAAATTGAAGGACTTGCTCGAGAAAAGCTTCATCATACTCAGTATTTCACCATGGAAAGCATTAGTGTGGTTTGTAAGGGAGAAAGGTGATTCGCTGAGGATGTGTATTAATTCTAGGCAGTAGAATGGGGTGGCGATATAGGACAAGTGCCCACTTCAGAGGATTAATGACTCATTGGATCAGTTGCAGGGCGCTAGATGTTTCTCGAGGGTAGATTTGAGATCGGGTTATCATCAGGTCAGGGTCAGGGAGAAAGATATTCTAATGGCAACATTCAGAGCAAAACATGATCATCTTAAGTTCCTCATTATGTCTTTTGGGTTGCCTAATGCGCTAGCAGTGTTCATGGATTTGATGAAAATCGTAATCAGACCCCTCTTAAGTTTGTTCGTGGTTGTATTTATGGATGACATTCTGGCTTGTTTTCGATCAGGAATGGAGCAAGCGGATCATTTGCATGTAGTACTCAGAGCCCTCTAGGATTGGGAGTTGTATGCGAAGTTCTCTAAATGTGAATTTTGGTTAAACTCCATAGCATTTATGGGGCATATGATATTAGATGAGGGCATTTAGAAGGTAGGGTCCGTAAAGATTTGGCCAAGACCCACGACACCGATAGGGGTTTGTAGTTTTTTGGATTTGGCAGGATATACAGGAGGTTCTAGAGGCTCATCTAGTACCATTAACAAAGTTGAGTTACAAAGCAATTAAGTTTCAATGGACAGACGCTTGCGAGTGGATTTTTAGGAATTGAAGGGCAAGTTGACTTTAGCACCAATTTTGACACTTCCAGATAGATCCGAGGGCTATGCCATTTATGGTGGCGCCTCAGGCTTTGAGTTGGGTTGTGAGTTGATGCCGCTCAGTAAGATAATTGCCTATGCTTCGAGGCAGCTGAGGAAACATAAAAAGAATTATCCGACCTGCGATTTAGGGTTAGCAGTAGTGATTCATGAACTTAAAATCTTGAGACATTTCTTATACGGTGTCCATGTTGATATCTATGCAAATTATAAGAGTCTCCAGTATGTTTTCAAGCAGGAGGATTTGAAATTGCGGCAAAGACGGTGGTTAGAGTTATTGAAGGATTATGATATTAATATTCTATACCATCCAAGGGAGGAAAATATAGTAATCAATGCTCTTAGTCATAGATCTATGGGTAGCTTGTCATATTTACGAGCCGAGAATACAGATTTAGCTCATGAGTTTCATCAATTAGCCAGCCTAGGAGTTCGATTATTGGACTCGGGTAATGCGGGAGTTATAGTTCAGGATACAGTGACGTCATCTTTAGTAGTTGAGGTTAAAGAATACCAGTATGGGGATCCTTTTTTTGATTCGGAACAGGGAGACGACCTCACAGAAAAGAAGTCACCCTTTGAGATATCCAAAGATAGAGCTCTGAGATATCGAGGCAGATTGTATTTTTCGGATGTTGCAGGTTACGTCAGCAGATTATGGCAGAAGCTCATTATTCCCGATATTCTATTCATCCAGGGTCGACGAAGATGTACCATGATATCAAAGGGTTTTATTGGTGGAATGGTATGAAGAAGGATATAGCGAAATTCATGGCCCAATGCCCTAATTGTCAGTAGGTAAAAGTTGAGCATCATGAAGCCTAGTGGATTGTTGTAGGACATAGAGATTCCGACTTGGAAATGGGAGGTAGTTAATATGGATTTCATTACAGGCTTACCTCATTCCTAGCGCAGGTATGATCCGATATGGGTGATTGTTGATAGGCTTACGAATTCAGCACATTTTCTACCTGTCAAAAATACTTATTCCGCTGAAGATTATGCAAAGCTATATACTAAGGAAATAGTGGGACTTCATGGTGTTCTAGTATCTATTTTTCAAATAGAGGTGTATAGTTTATAGCTAACTTCTGGATATCCTTCCAGAAGGGTTTGGGGACACATGTGAACCTTAGTACAACATTTCACCCCTAGAGAGACGGGCAGGCCAAGTGTGTTATTCAAACTCTTGAGGATATGCTACGAGCATATGTGATAGACTTCGGAGGTAGCTGGGATGATCATTTGCCACTTATTGAGTTTGAATATAATAATAGCTACCATTCCAGTATTCAAATGGACTCGTATGAGGCCCTAGTGGTTCGAGGTTGGAGAATCAAAGTTGATAGGGCCTGATTTGGTTCAGCAGGCAGTGGAGAAGGTTAAGCTCATTCAGGAGAGATTGCTAGCAGCTCAGAGTCGCCAGAAGTCTTATGCAGATAACAGACGACGAGACTTAGAGTTCCAAGTAGATGACTGAGTGTTTCTGAAGGTATCACCTATGAAAGGTGTCATGAGATTCGGTAAGAAGGTCTTAGCCTTAGATACATTGGCCCTTACAAAATTATGTGTAGAGTATGCCAAGTAGCCTATGAGTTGGATTTACCTTCAGACTTGGAGTCGGTACATCCGGTCTTCCATGTATCCATGCTCCGCAAGTGCATCGGAGATACTTCCAAGATTATGCCCATAGATTATGTTCAGGTTCCAGAGCAGTTGTCAGATGAGGAAGATTTTATTACGATCTTAGATCGCCAGGTTTGTAGATTGCAAACTAAAGATGTTGTTTCTATAAAGGTACTTTGGAGAAATAAGAATGTAGAAGAGATGACTTGGTGGTCGTTTTGGAGGATACTTCAAGATGAAACACTCTTGGTATTGATGTGTTCTTGAGTTTTGAGGTAAAATTCTATCCTAACGCCATGCTTATGAGTTTATATGATGATTATGCTAGGTTTGGAGAGAAAAGAGTTGAAGGAAAGGTTCAAATATGAATTTGAGGTTATGTTGAGATGTAATTTAACTTAAGTCATGTTGTAAATATGTTTTTGAGCTAAAACCTTGTTGTAAGGGTAGTAATTGGTGTTGTGATTGTATTAAGGATGTTACACATGGTATAATTGGAAGAAGAATGGGTATAAGTGTTGTATACAAAGCATATTGGGTTGTTTTGATATAAATCTTGGAGTGAGTAGTGATATGGATTTAAAGAGACTTATATGAGGTTGTTATTATGTTGTTGACTATTAGGTGCGTTATAGTGACCAAGGAGATTGGAATACTAATCCGACAGTCTCATTGTGGGATTTGTGGATGACTTGAGGTATGTTAAGGCTAACTTTCCTTCTTTTGGCATGATCCTTATGAACGGAACGTAAACGTAACACTATTCGATAATGATTCCATTCTTAGTAGCTAGGGATATTCCATGTTGATTCATGTTCTAGTAATGTTGTTCAATACGTATTTCTTCAGATTCAAAGATAATTCATAGATTCACTTGATGAAAAATGCTATCTCATAATGATGTTTGGAGGTATAACGACCTTACGTCACTCCGACAGATTCAGGATATACTTTTATCATATTCATGTATTGCATGCATAGTATTTACTCACATTCAGAATGTACTCATATTCATATGCCTATTAAGCCTCTGTGGGCATCCCATCGCATCATCTCATATCGGCCTCTGTGGGAATCATCATCATCATCATGTGACCAGCTGATTAGGTGGTAGTACGTACATAACGTCGTCACCTTCCCAGGTGTAGTGCGTATATAACGCCGTCACCTTTCCCATACTCCATACATATATATAATACATAATATATGCATATATATATATGTATGACCTCATGCATACATGCATAGTATTTACCCATATCATTGGCCCACATAGGCAGTTCAGACATACAGGTTGCATTCATTTCATCCTACTTACGCTTATGTCTCTTTCATGTTACTTTCATGACTTACATACTCGTCTATATACGCACCGACGTCTCTTTTTCGGGGCGCCGCATGTCATGCCCGAGTTCGGTGACGGTGTTGACGATCCGCCTCGTAGGTTGTTGTTCGGGATGATATTAAAGCACTCCTTGTCACGACCCGGCTAGGGGCGCGACGGGTACCCGAGGCTAACCACGAGCACCGCTCACTCTACTATCCCTCCCCCGATCGATCCTTTCGCAAATCTTATACGCCAATTGTAGGGAATACATATTTTCTATATGGAACATAAATACTTGCATGCATTTACCCCTTCGGCCTTCAAAACATATATGCATATATACATAATAATGCTATCTGTGAGACATCCGACCCACACCTGGTGTCTAGGGAGCCTCTATTGACCTCTTTTGTACATATAGACGGAACAAGGCTCCGTCATACCCAAAATAGATAGATATACAACAAACGAATTAGTCATAAGCACCTCCGAACAATGGGGTGCTTTCAATCGACTGTTTAACTACGGATGCGGTCAAGCTCGGCTCCCGTCTACCTCGTGGGCATGAACACACGCGTCCGAGAAACGGGACGTCGTACGATATATGAGAGACATAAACAAGATGGAAAGCAACTAACATAGTGTGAACATCATATGAAATATCCGAATAACAATTTTGAAAGAACTAATGCGTAATGTCTTACTCATACTCATCATAATCTCCCATACGCATAATATGTAATCGCCCGTCCTTATCGGTACGGTGTGATCATCAATAACATTTGCCCGCGTCCGGGTCTTTCCTCATGCCGCCCACTTAGTGGTGTACCGCCCCCAATGGTGCCATATAGTATAGCGGTGAGGCGCGGTGTATATAGCTGCCTTAGCGGTTCAGGCGCGGTGTATATATCATCCTTACAAATCAATCATTACACATTACTATTAATCATCTCCAAGAATGCATCATACTTTTATCGTGGCTTGACATCATATACTTTCATTATGGTATACTTATCGTAATACATATATATGAAAACCTTTAGGACATCTATACTTCATCGGGGTGACGCGAGGTCGTGAACTCTCGATTCCTTTATAAACGTTTATAAACGTGCCTCGCCTCGGTGGGATTAGTATATGAGGTGAGTGTGTGCAATGAATAACATCATATCATGACCATCCGGTCTTTGCGTACTCTAACTCATTACCTTGCGTAGCAAATCATGGTCGCAAGCTTTTCGGGATTTTAAGGAGTCCACGAAGAAGGAAATCATGCTACAAAATTCATGCCATGGAAAGAAGAGACTAGTCTCACATACCTTGGTCGCTTAGCTAGGTTATCGCTCGCTTGCTCTTCTCCAACATCGCGTCGTTACCTTCATAAGAGAATTCGTATTATACTTAGTAAGCTAATGACAAGAACGCGTCACTAGTTCTAAGAAGGATTGGCGTTGCTTTCGTTGTCTATACTACTTTTCCCGTGTTCTATCCACTCCCAATGTTCCTACATTATTCACAATGTCGCAACCAAAAGTCGTCGTTTACGTACATTTATCAAAAACCACCATGAATTCCCCCTTTATTTCTACTTCTAGCTCTCCTTGCGTTTTTCGTGCGTTTCATACTCGTTTCGTGATATAAACATCATTTATAGCATATTATAATCACAACCCTTCAATATTCCTAATTCAAGTCAACTACTATTCACTTGTGTCACTATTCACCCACAATGACCCATTTCATGTTCTATATTTCAAGTGTCTAAGCTTCCCAATACTTCAAACAATGTAGAATAATCATAAAACTTACCTTGGATGGTGGTTGGAAAATCTTTAAATTGAAATACTTCGCTTAGCCAAAACCCTAGTTCTTCCTTCTTGGGATTTCTTCACTTAGATGACCTTTGTTGTGTTCTTATACTTGGTTTCGTGAATTGATGGGGTTGATTCTTTGTTTTTCCTTTGATTCTCTTGAGTTCTTGTGGAGGAATATTTTGGAGAGTTCTAGAAGTCTCTTGAACTGTGTTGGTGGAAAAATGAAGTGAAAAGAAGCCCAATTCCCTTTTTAATAAGTCAAAATCTGGTCTTTAATGAAAACCGCGGGATGAACGAAAGGTGAATTGCGCAGTTTACGGACCGTATTGTGGTTGCACGTCCGTCCAATCGGACGTATTTAACCATTTCAAAAAGACAAAAGTTGAACTGGAGAACATGGCATTTTACGGAGGTTTACGGTCCGTAAACTAGTATACGGACCGTCCTCCAAATCGTATTTAACCATTTCACACTTAACGTAAAAGTGGAATTTTGGCAAATGGAGGACGATTGCACTATACGGTCCGTAAATCACTTTACTTATAGTGCCATATACGACTAATTATTTAAAATTTCCGCAACTTTCTTATTTCCGAAATTCATCTTTAGCCATTCCCGCCCTAGCGAAACACCATATATTCAAGTCTTCCATAATTCTACCCCTCACACAAGCACGGAGAAATTTCCGAGGTGTAACACTCCTCTTGTTCCGGAGTTGCAGTCTAGTCTTGGTACAATATTTTTTATATGCATATGGGTATGACAGGCCCTGTCCCGACCTTGTTATGTCATATACTCCAGTAGACTCTTGTATACAGTCATGATTTAGTTAGATGTTGTATGGTCCCCTCGGCCTATATTTTGATGCATGGTTATATAGTATGTCTTTTCGGGCTCATCCTTTTTTTAAGATATTTCATATGTTTAGTATTTCCATCCCCTGACCCCGAGGTCCCTTGTGTCTATGATCGTGATATGGAAGTATGATTAGAGGTGATCGGCAGGTAGGGCCCAGGTGTCCGTCATGGCCCTTCAGTTTGGGTCGTGACATTATGCTTATGTATTGAATGATTTTTTTTATTGCTAATGAAGTGGGTCTTTGTTTCTTTAATTAATCTTGTTCTTTAATGTTTCTTAAGAGATTAGCTAACCCTGGGACTCGCCCATTTACTTCGATTTGAGCTCGGAAGAGGAAAAATTGAGGTTGGGAAAGATTAATTGACAAGGATCTGGGGTTTTAAACCTCATCTAATAACTTGAGCTAGAAATAGAAAAGTTAACTTGAGATTCAATTGGTTGTGCTTCATAGCTGAAATTCATTGATTTGGTTGGAAGACTTTCAATGAGATTTTAGAAATCATTATCTATTAACATAGACTCAATCTTAGTTGTAAAATAGTGAAATACATTGGATTGTTACTTGAGTATAAAATCCCTTGCATCTATGCTTGTGGCCATTGAACATTTTACCTGCTTTCTAGGATAGTTTACATTTTCGCAATAGTTGTAATTTTCTCAAAATCAAAATATATCAAGTGTTTGGCTTAGTGTAGAAAGTGAAAATTTTGTACTTGCTTCATCGCCTTTATATTTTTCTATGTGGAATTCGACCCCGACTCATTGTTGGGTCAATTATATTGCATGCGACCGTATACACTTTCTCTTTGAGGAGTGAATTTTGGACGTTATAGGAAGAAGAGCATAATACACTGTCTGGGTCGACCTGAATACCCCACTTCCTTAGTTTGTCCACCGTTGAGAGTCTGTTGTGAAGAGCCAACCACAAAATGAAGTGGTGTCTAGGTATAATACCTTGTGTTAGTATAAGTTACCCCTATTTATTAAATGTAGACTGGTTTTTCCTCTTAAATATTGTGCATACTTTTTTAATATTAGGGATATTGTCAGAAACAATTGTTAACTTTAGTCTTAAATCCCTGAAGTGACTATAATTTTGAGACAAAATTTTTGAGCTAAAACGATAATTAAAATAGGACGGAGGAAGTACAAGATTTAAACAAAAGCTACTCCATCCGTCCCATTTTGACTGTTGTTTTAGCTCTTTTCACGCCCATTAAAATATACAAGATATGGTTCACTAACTACCCTTATTTATTAGATTTTTTTAACATTGAGTAGTATTAAAAAGAATTATGTTTTGATGTTAAGAATATAGTTGAAACAATTGCCAACTTTAGTCCTGAATTCCTGAAGTGACTATTATTTACTGACAAAGTTTTTGAGTTAAAAACGATAATTAAAATGTGACAGAAGGAGTACAAAATTTAAATAAAAGCTACATTAACTTTGTCCGAACCACGTAGTACTCTTCCTTCACCCCGTTGTATTATCTAGTTGCATATACTCTATTTTCTTTTTAATGAAAGGAGACTACCATTTAAAGTTTTGAAGTATTTTACTGTCATGACCCAATTCTTGAATCGTGAGGGCATCCACATCATCCCCCCAGTGGGCGAACCCTTCCTCCTATTATTTTATTTAAAAGAAAACATGCGAAAATTAAGATAATTACTAAAGCAGTCTCGATATATATATATATATATATATATATATATATATATATATATATATATGAAATAAAATGCGGAATACAACAAACACCCCAAAGATCTGGTCTGAGCCATAGTACAAGAGCCACTAATCATTAAAAGCAAGTCTACATAATACTAAGTCCTAAAATACATAAATAGAATCTGTCTGTGGAATCAAATAGACAAATAAGCAAGGGAAGGGATTCCAGGCTACGAATCTAGCAGTGCTCACCCTAGAATCTCCTAGAAATAGGCCTCGGGGTCACCCACGAGGCTGAGACGCAGATCATGTAACAAACTTTGCACTCAAAGAAAGAGTACAACAAGAGCAGTATCAGTACAACACTAGTACTGGTAAGCATCATAGGCTAACTAAGACTAGTTTCATGCATATGAAAACACATAATCGACAATTCAACATATAGTCACACAATAACCATCAAGAGTTAAAAAAAATATCATAAAACCAAGTCATAGCTTAAGGTTAAGCTTCTATACCACAAGTCTGCCAAATCCTCAGTAAATCCTCAAGTAAGCCACAACATGAGTACAAACCAACAAATCAAATGGATCAATGTATGATGTGATAATGAGGAATGCAATGCAATGAGATGAAATGCCATGCAATGCAATGGCCAATAACTCAAACCTGTACACACATGCTAAGGACGAAAATATCGACGTCTCAATATTCATGACCCATGGAGGATCCGCGAAGTCCATGTACCATCACTGTACTGCCTGACTTTACCGCCTGACTTTGACCCAAGTCCATGTACCGTCACTGTATATCCTTACTTTACCGGCAGACTGTGGCCCTGCCACTATTTGTTCGCAATATACCTCGGATCGATAGCAATAACAATGTAACTTTCATCTTTCTCTTTCTTTCTTTTCAAACGTTTCCATAACTTTTTCCCATCAAACTGTTTTTCCCAACATTTCCATCATATGTGAATGTATGAATTCAAGAATGAGAAATTAATGCTATCAATGCCAACGAATATGCTATGGAGATCACAAAGCACCATAAGCCAATCAATTCTTACATGAATCATCAATCATCATGGAAACGTATCAAATATTAAGTTCTAATTGCCACAAATGGGTCTATCACATCCCACATCACCAAATCACATAGTCAAATACACCACATGTCAATCAATGAATAAATAACAGCGATGAACCCACATAATCAGAAATCATTCCAACCTCAGAAATCACACCAACCTAATTGGATCACAACTCCACACTATGTCCGAAGACCTATCATGCTTTCCCCCTTTACGTAACACATGCGAATCGCTAATCAAAGTCTAACAAAGGTAAGCCATAACCTACCTCAATGCCGAGTGGGTGCCACGAACTATCCAACGAGAGCCTTCCTCTTTGCGAAGAGCTTCCGAACTATCAAAGTCTAATCAACAAGTTAATATACATTAGAATGGAGGATAACAATACTTATATTTGAATCGAAAACCCACCTTTAAAAGAGAGCTCAGGCCCACAAGGACAAAATAGGAATTTCAAGAAAAAATCGGTTACCAACACTTAGAGAGTCAAATACCATTCTCCCAAATCACTAATTACCACAAATTATCATCAATTCCCTCATTAATAGGAAACCCCTAATGTTGACACCTAATTTTTGACCTCCCATAATTTATTTTAATTGCCCAGGGTCCTTGGATATCAACGGAGTAAAATGTGCATTTTCTACTAGTCAAAATAATTTTTATAAAATTATTTAGATAATATTTTTCCATTTCATTTGGCAAAATAACTTCTATAATATTATAAATCATCTAGAAATTAATTTACACATTTTGTCATTAATTTGGAGCATTTGCTAAATTTAATCAAGAAGATAATTTAAAACAATTATTTATTTAACTGTTAAAATTATCAGAAAATCAATTAACAAATATTTTACTCCGTTTAATTCAAAGAATCTGATTAATTAAATAAATTAATCATCTTTTACCCCTCAGTTCTAAATTCTGCATGTCCCATTTTATTAAGATTAATCATAATTAATTGAGTGTTTAATTATGGTTAAAATTCCATGAATTGTTTGCTATATGGTTAATAGTGGCTACAATTGAAATAATCAATTCTTAGTTTAATTCTGGCTTTAATTGAAATGGCCAAATTCCTTGGTTTAAATCAATAAAGGTCACTATTGCTAAATTAGCCTTTAAAATTGTTTGATTAGTTCAATTCTGGCCTAAATTGAAATAGCCAATTTCCATGGCTTAAGTCAATTGAGGTCAATATTAAAAAATTGGCTTTAATTGGTTAATTGGGCCAGATATGGCCATAATTGAAATAACTAATTCCATAGGTTAAAATCAATTAAGGTCATATTTGTAACTTAAACCCATTTTGCATAATTAGCCGTGTTTATTAGTTTGTTTAAATTATGTTTTGACCATACTTGAGGGGGTTTAAATTAATTGACTTTCTTAATTGTGGTCATTTACATAATAAGTAAGGTCAAGTCCCTTCTATATATACACACTAGACGGCCTATGGCCCAACACTTTAGATTATAGTGCATCTATGTGTATATAGTTATGTTTGAATAGTGATAATATATATATATATATACACACATACTATGTTCAAAACACGATTAATATAACATTGTAGTTTGTGCTCCGTATCTAAAACTTTATTATATTAGTGTTTGCTATGAATACAAAGTATGACATTATTTGTTTTTTTTAATATGGGGTTCACTTTTTATTTTGATATTGCTTGATTTTGTTAATATGGGGTCCACTTTCTTTCTTTTTTTCCTTGAGTTTGGAGATGGTGGGTTTCAAATTTTTTTTTTTTTTTTTTTTTTTTTTTTTTTTAAATATTAGTTGGTGTTTAATATGGGGCTCACACTTTTTTTTTAATAGACGGACGACGAAGCATGGGTCTAGACTCATGCTTCTATATAGTTATAATATATACACGGATACATGTATATCACATGTATATGTATGTGTATACATGTGCCACCCTCTTCTTTCATTTAAAACAGCCGGGCCCAGTCCAATAAGGACCTGACCAAGCCCAAGTTGATCACTAAAGGGGTAATACCCCTCCTTTTCCTTCATTGAATACCAAAGGAACCCTTAACAAAGGAAAGGGTTCCTCGCCCCCAAAACCCCAGTGCTGCACATTTGTCCCTCCCTCTCTCTTACGCCACTTGCCGGAAATGGCAATTTCAAGGGCCCACGTCATTTGTTTTAGGTGTTGTGTGGTCGAGAATGGCAAGATAATTTATTGCTTTGCCATTTCTCAACCATTTCCACCTAACCTCGACCCAAACACGGTATTACTTCGTCCTTTCTTTGCTTTTCTGCATTTTTACAACGTTCATGGACTGAAAGCTTTAATTAGTTTTGCTATTATTCATTTGAAATCCTCAACCCCTATTGGTTCTTCATCTCTGGGTCAAATTGAACCGTTTATATGTTTTCTTAGTTGGATCTCAGCCTTTGATTGTTGTGTGAGGAACCAATTCTCAGAAATTGGCATTTGTCCCACATCGATTGCAAACTAGGGTTCGAGGATTTTTGGGGTTCTATAAAAAGAACCCCCAATTGACACATTAGAGACACCAAAATATATCCTGCATATTCACGCAAAAAAACCTTAAATACCTAGGATTTTAGCAAATTTTGGGTAGATCTTTAATTTTTCAAGTTTAGTCTAAATTTTAAAAGTTTTAATTTCTCCTTTATTGTGGTTTTGTGGCTGAGGTTTGAGGTTGTGGAGCAAAGGGATCTCCAAAGGTTCAATCTCGACTTAAGGCTGCGCATCAAAGAGGTAAACCCCTCCCCTTTAATTACTTTTCTGTAATTGTTTAGGTGTGTGTTGTGTATGTGGTTTATTATATGTTATTTACGCTTATTGTATTTTTATTAGCATAGTATGCTTTATCTTAGGTTGGTTCTGCTAGCTTAGTTTTTTCCTACATATGCAATCTTGAGTTAATGACATGTTTTAGGTACATGTTATTCACTACTATTTGATTAGTTATATGTTCAGTTTAGGTTAGAGATTCTCTAATCATGTTTGTATGCTTAAATCTTGTATGATCAGTTAGCCTAGATAGTCTACATTTCTTATCTTGGGTCAAACGTGTATTAGGTCCATATTTGTCACTTGTTTGGTCTTGATCTCTACAATCATGTAATTGATTTGAACTTCAGTATTGGTTGACCATGTTTGGTCTCAGTTATGCATATTGTTGGGTGTTCAATTTGTGGCATGTTGATTATGTCTAAGTTGATTGATGACCGCCTTGCTACACATGAGTTTAATCTTAATCATCCTTAATCTAAAGCTAGGCTCTTTGTTCTAAAAAAAACCTTATGTATGCTTCATACATGATCAGTTGCATTGTTCTAGGCCAACTTGATTATAAATTTTGGTTTCTCTTATGGTTGGCTGAACCTGAATCAACTTATGAAAGGTTCTGTAGGGATCAACTACATGTCCATGGTTGTTAAATATGATATGTGTGTTTAAATTGATCTAGTTATGTATGTTTAAAGTCTGTAATTTTTTTAACTATGCAGCATATTGTCTGCTTAAGGTAAATATGAGTCATTTACTTATGATGTTTGAGAAAGCTGAGTCTTATCATGTGAAAATAGCATGTTAGTATGATTCGTACTTTTTTTTTTTACTTACACCAAAGTTGTATGTCTGTGTCTGCATCGTTAGCTGTATGTTTTTGTGGATTCCATAAAGTTGTATAACTCATAGTTTGATAATTATCCCAACTGCCATCACTAGCTTAAGTCTGTATGTTCTCACTTAATCAAAGAGGTGTCATATGTTCTTGATAAGATTAAAGGAGACGTTGAATTTAGCTCTAGGCATTTGTATATAGCTACCACATCTGAATAAAGTTTACATGTATTTTGAAGCTCATTTTTGACTGACTGCTATTTAAAATATTAGTTGTATGTCAAAATGTGTACTCCGTGTTCAATCGGAATCTGTTTTGCTCATTACTGTATAATTGTCACCTTTTGAAAGTGCCATATGAATTTGTCAAATATATATCATCTAGAATACTTATGTGTCAGCCTTAAAATGTTATTAGTTTCCCTTTCCCTCTATATGAGATGAGAGCACTTGGTATGTATGTCTAGGTGCTATAAAAAGACTTAAGAACTTGTCCTATACATGACTACTTGCACTTGATCAGTTTTATTTGAAACCTGCTGACTCTGGTTTGTTTCACTTGTGTCATGTTGCACCTCTCCCCTTTCCTCTTGGTGTGTTCTTCTATTTCCAGGCATCTGGTATATGCCATGTTAAACATGAATCCAGTGTGCACATCTGGTTGATGTTTGCTGAATATTGTGTCCCCTTTTTGTGGAGTACCTTTTGTATATCTTAAAATAATGTCATAAGTACGTCAAACAAGTTGAAATCTGAGCAATCTTTGCTTGAGTCTAGATATGAATTTGTGCATGAATATACAGGAAATATACCTAGGTATATCGGATTATACAGCTCTTGTATACCTTTGGTATACAAGGATTTGTATATTGAAGTATACAGAAGGTATATCACCTGCTTAGAGTCAGATCAGATAGTTTGTACATCTTGAAGATTTAATTTGGGCCTGGTCCTTATTATTGCTTTCTTTGGGCTTCCCTTTACATGTGCCATGAGTTCGATATTAGTTTGGGCCTTTCTCTTTTGCTTTCATTTTCCAGAATGGGCCTTTAGTTTTAAAATCCTTCTCTATGTTACAATTTGGGTTAGACTGTTTCTCTTTGTGTATATCATCTGCTCGGATATTTATATGTATATGTGCGTTGATGAATGACTTAGTGTATATAATTCAAATGAGCCTTGACACCCTCTAATCCTTATTTTCCTTTTGCTTGTGTGTCTCATGTGAATAAATACCGAGGCCATTTGGGTCATTTCTCCGCATTTAAACCTGTTGGGCCTGAGGCCTAACTTTATCATCTTTGATCTAGTCCGGATTTAAAAGGGAAGATTGAAAGGGAAGCTAATATTGCTTGAAGGCCCAACAATGGGTGAAAATATTTAACTGGTGGGCTTAGGTAGGCCCACCAGCCTAACCCTTCTTATTTATTTTCATTCTTGTATATGTGTATGTGTAAAAACACTTGTACAATATTGAAACCACGATGTTAGAACTTAGGAAAATGATTAGTATTATTAGGATGTCTCCTAAACACTTTAAAAACCTCGCTTAATCTCACATCCACATGAAATCAATATTTCTCAAGTTTAAAACTAGTTCAAAAAATTGTTTAAGTCTAAATGATTTTTAAATGGAACTGAATAGAGGATCTGAGCCTTCCGCCTTTGTCAAAAATCTAGAAATAAGTTTTGGGCCTTGAGCCCACGTTATGACATTTAAACTATTTCTTTATACAATTTAACGTAAATTGGAATAAAATCAAAGAGGAATTGGAAAGCTGATCGGAACAATTGACAAAAAGGACACCTTTTGGAACTTGAACAAAATTTTGATGATGTTAAAGGTTTGGAACTTCCGAATCTGAAATGGACAGCTATTGCTTAATCATGGACAAATTTTCAGAAGAAAGGAAAGTATATTTTGGGCCAAAAGCCCAAATAAAGGGCAAAAATCAAAGAGAAATCCACTTGGGCTGATTTGAGAATAAGATGGCTTTGGAAAGTATAGCGTAGTTGATTATGAGCTTTTAAAATGAATCAATAAATGAACTTGGACAAAAACTTTCATTTTTATCATTATATAGTTATAAAATAGGAGATATACTCCATATTTTCTTAAATATAAAATAAAACCTGTAAGAACTAAACACATTTTATTATGACCAAAATAGTAGTGATTGTACTAGGGAGAAATCCCGGGTGTGTCTTGGTCCGGTAATAAAGTGAGTTTAATACTTATATGGATTTTGAAAATCAAAAACCCCCTTTTCTAAGGGGACATTTTGCCTAAATTTTGAATTTATGATAAAGAATGACATTTTGTGATAAAGTAAACATTTTAAGTAAATAATTATAATAATCACACATTGAAGCTCCTCGGCCAACCGTATTCTACGGATCCTTAATACTTGGGTGCTTAAAACCTTTCCTAGGGGATCACCAGAACCCTTACCTTGAACTCTGGTCCAAAAGGAATTTTTCTCTTGTTTGAATAAACCTTTTTAACCCGATTTTCCTAATTTCCCTTAAATAAATTAGGCGGTGACTCTAAAACTACTAAAATCCAATTAGAGCACCAACAATTTCTTAGTATCTTTTATGCACCCACGTAAAAGTGAACTGTAACACCCAATTTTGAGAAAAACCCTAACTTATTCTATAAACAAATTCCTTGAATTTAAGAAAGATTCAAATTAGCAACTAGTTACCTCATAGATTATAAGATTAGAATCATGAAGACTTCCCAACAAAACCCTTTTTTAAATTGAACAAACCATAAATCATAAGTAGGGTTCATAACCCACCTTTCTTCAACTAAACTATTAATACTTAGCATAGATTCCAATCCCAAAATCAAAATGAAATCACAATTAGAGTGAAGAGACTTACCGCCAAGAAGGTTCACTCTCAAGCTCCTCCAAATCGGCCCAAATATTGCTCTAGGTTCTTAACTTTGTGAGTGGAAGAAAAGGTTCGAAATGGGTAAATAAAAGGTCACTGATTAAGCGATTTCCGCATCCTCGAACACCTTGTCTGCAGACGCGGACTCGCTTCCGAGAAGAAAAGCTCACATACGTGAAAACACTTAATACCTCACCCTCTTGTGTCTGCGGGCCAAGTCTCGTGTAGGTGGAACCGCAGAGGAGGAACACACACCGGCGGAAGTGGGACATCAGAAACCAGTAAAATATGATTTTTCACCAAGTTCAACCCAAATCTCGACATCGATTTGAGACCCCCCGGAGATAAACCAGGCATGCATACAATGCAACAACACGCTACGAACTCACCCATGCCCTCGGAATTCCCAACGGAGGTCATCTTGACCCGGTCAACCCCCAAAATCACAAAAACAAGTTTCCAACCAAGGCCCCAAAATTCTTGCGAAAGGCCCGTAACGTAAACCAATCACCCCAACAAGTTATAAATGACTCTCCGAACCTCACAGAATCAACGGAATTCCCAAAAAGTTTCGTTTACCAAAAGTCAACTATTGGTCAAAGATTTTTCATTTATTCAACTTAAGGACTTCTAAATTCCTCAAATTTCATCACTACCCTCCCGACTACTTTGGGAACCATACCACCCATCCCTCCGAGTCAAAACCACTCTGACAAAGCCGGGGGAAGGGTCAACAAGGGTAAAAGAGGTAAAATACCTAAAACGACCACACAGGTTGTTACATTTACTTTTGAAAAGAGAAATCCATTGTGCTTCCCTCTACAGGCCTAACCAATTATCAAAAATTTGAATTAATTAACATTTAGTCAACCAAAGTCAACTACTCCCGCCGCTTAATTTATGCGCCACCATTTGACTTGGCATGGAGTGTAAAAAATAAAGGAAGACTTTAAAATTTGTGGTCTAAAATAAGCCTTAGATAAATGTGTGGTGGTAAATAATCTGATAAAGTTGAATTGTTTCTAAGTATAGATGTAATGACCCGTTTGGTCGTTATTGCACTTTTGACCCCTTTACTTTCGTTAACCTTTCCTCGAGCCCTGTTAGTATGATTTTGATCGGCGGGGATGGGGACACATTTCTCGAGGCCATCGAGCGAGTTTTAGAATGATTTGAGAAAGATAGAGATTTTGAGTGAAAAA